>NC_133455.1:103420574-103742113 GCF_048565385.1 Saimiri boliviensis
GAAACGTGTTTCTAACTTGGTGAATCTAAACAGAGATGCAACTTCCTAAAGGGAACCAACACACAGAAGATCAGTTTGTAGGAAGCGGGTTTTCTGTGTTTTAAACGCATTCCTACTGCTAACTCTTATATGAGTCTCTAGGTCGGAAATGATTGTTTCTACATTCTCCAAAGAAAGGGTTTCTAAACTGCTGCAAACACACATCTGTTGAACTCTGGAAGTTGAAAACACACACTCACAACCATTCTGCTAGATAGCTCCTTTTTGGTTTTAGAGCAAGATATTTCTCTTTACAGCCTGTTCTCTTTTCCACTCTGGAATGTGCAAACGCAGCTTTTAGAAGAAACGTGTTTCTACCTTGGTGAATCTAAACATAGATGCAATTTCCTAAAGGGAACCAACACACAGAAGATCAGTTTGTAGGAAGCGGGTCTTCTGTGTTTTAAACGCATTCTTACTGCTAACTCTTATATGCATTTCTAGATCTGGAATTGACTGCTTCTACATTCTCCAAAGAAAGGGTTTCTGAACTGCTGCAAACACACATCAGTTTAACTCTGGAAGTTGAATACACACATTCACAACCATTCTGTTAGAGAGCTCCGTTTTGGTTTTAGAGCAAGGTATTTCTCTTTACAGCCTGTTCTCCCATGCACTCTGGAATGTATAAACGCAGCTTTTAGAAGAAACGAGTTTCTACCTCGCTGAATGTAAACATAGATGCAACTTCCTAAAAGGAACCAATACACAGAAGATCAGTTTGTAGGAAGCGGGTTTTTTGTGTTTTAAACGCATTCTTACTTCTAACACTTATATGCGTCTCTAGGGCTGGAAATGACTGTTTCTACATTCTCCAAAGAAAGGGTTTCTGAACTGCTGCAAACACACATCAGTTTATATCTGGAAGTTGAAAACACACATTGACAATCATTCTGCTAGATAGCACCGTTTTGGTTTTAGAGCAAGATATTTCTCTTTACACCCTGTTCTCCCTTCCACTCTGGAATGTCCAAACGCAGCTTTTAGAAGAAACGTGTTTCTACCTTAGTGAATCTAAACATAGATGCATCTACCTAAAGGAACAAACACACAGAAGATCAGTTTGTAGGAAGCGGGTTTTTTGTGTTTTAAACGCATTCTTACTGCTAACACTTATATGCGTCTCTAGGGCTGGAAATCACTGTTTCTACATTTTCCAAAGAAAGGGTTTCTGAACTGCTGCAAACAAACATCTGTTGAACTCTGGAAGTTGAAAACACACATTGCCAATCATCCTGCTAGATAGCTCCGTGTTGGTTTTAGAGCAAGATATTTCTCTTTACAGCTTGTTTTCTTTTCCACTCTGGAATGTCCAAACGCAGCTTTTAGAAAAAACGTGTTTCTACCTTGGTGAATCTAAACATAGATGCAAGTTCCTAAAGGGAACCAACACACAGAAGATCAGTTTGTAGGAAGCGGGTCTTCTGTGTTTTAAACGCATTCTTACTGCTAACTCTTATATGCGTCTCTAGATCTGGAAATGACTGTTTCTACATTCTCCAAAGAAAGGGTTTCTGAACTGCTGCAAACACACGTCAGTTTACCTCTGGAAGTTGAATATGAACATTGACAACCATTCTGCTAGATAGCTCCGTTTTGGTTTTAGAGCAAGGTATTTCTCTTTACAGCCTGTTCTCCCATCCAGTCTGGAATGTCCAAACGCAGCTTTTAGAAGAAACGTGTTTCTACCTCGCTGAATGTAAACATAGATGCAACTTCCTAAAAGGTACCAACACACAGAAAATCTGTTTGTAGGAAGCGGGTTTTCTGTGTTTTAAACGCATTCTTAATGCTAACTCTTCTATGCGTCTCTAGATCTGGAAATGACTGTTTCTACATTCTCCAAAGAAAGGGTTTCTGAACTGCTGCAAACACACGTCAGTTTACCTCTGGAAGTTGAATACGCACATTGACAACCATTCTGCTAGATAGCTCCGTTTTGGTTTTAGAGCAAGTAATTTCTCTTTACAGCCTGTTCTCCCATCCAGTCTGGAACGTCCAAACGGAGCTTTTAGAAGAAACGTGTTTCTACCTCGCTGAATCTAAACATAGATGCAACTTCCTAAAATGTACCAACAGACAGAAAATCTGTTTGTAGGAAGCGGGTTTTCTGTGTTTTAAACGCATTCTTAATGCTAACTCTTCTATGCGTCTCTAGATCTGGAAATGATTGTTTCTACATTCCCCAAAGAGAGGGTTTCTAAACTGCTGCAAACATACATCAGTTTAACTCTAGAAGTTGAAAACACACATTGACAACCATTCTGCTAGATAGCTCCGTTTTGGTTTTAGAGCAAGATATTTCTCTTTACAGCCTGTTCTGTTTTCCACTCTGGAATGTCCAAACGCAGCTTTTAGAAGAAACCTGTTTCTATCTTGGTGAATCTAAACATAGATGCAACTTCCTAAAGGGAACCAACACACAGAAGATCAGTTTGTAGGAAGCGGGTTTTCTGTGTTTTAAACTCATTCCTACTGCTAACTCTTATATGAGTCTCTAGGTCTGGAAATGATTGTTTCTACATTCTCCAAAGAAAGGGTTTCTGAACTGCTGCAAACACACATCTGTTGAACTCTGGAAGTTGAAAACACACACTCACAACCATTCTGCTAGATAGCTCCTTTTTGGTTTTAGAGCAAGATATTTCTCTTTACAGCCTGTTCTCTTTTCCACTCTGGAATGTGCAAACGCAGCTTTTAGAAGAAACGTGTTTCTACCTTGGTGAATCTAAACATAGATGCAACTTCCTAAAGGGAACCAACACACAGAAGATCAGTTTGTAGGAAGCGGGTCTTCTATGTTTTAAACGCATTCTTACTGCTAACTCTTACATGCGTCTCTAGATCTGGAAATTACTGCTTCTACATTCTCCAAAGAAAGGGTTTCTGAACTGCTGCAAACACATATCAGTTTAACTCTGGAAGTTGAATACACACATTCACAACCATTCTGTTAGAGAGCTCCGTTTTTGTTTTAGAGCAAGGTATTTCTCTTTACAGCCTGTTCTCCCATGCACTCTGGAATGTATAAACGCAGCTTTTAGAAGAAACGTGTTTCTACCTCGCTGAATGTAGACATAGATGCAACTTCCTAAAATGAACCAATACACAGAAGATCAGTTTGTAGGAAGCGGGTCTTCTGTGTTTTAAACGCATTCTTACTGCTAACTCTTATATGCGTCTCTAGATTGGGAAATGACTGTTTCTACATTCTCCAAAGAAAGGGTTTCTGAACTGCTGCAAACACCCATCAGTTTAACTCTGCAGGTTGAAAACACACATTGACAATCAATCTGCTAGATAGCTCCGTTTTGGTTTTAGAGCAAGATATTTCCCTTTAGAGCCTGTTCTCCCATAAACTCTGGAATGTCCAAACGCAGCTTTAAGAAGAAACGTGTTTCTACCTCGCTGAATGTAAACATAGATGCAACTTCCAAAAAAAAAACAACACACAGAAGATCAGTTTGTAGGAAGCGGGTTTTTTGTGTTTTAAACGCATTCTTACTGCTAACACTTATATGCGTCTCTAGGGCTCGAAATGACTGCTTCTACATTCTCCAAAGAAAGGGTTTCTGAACTGCTGCCAACACACATCAGTTTACCTCTGGAAGTTGAAAACACACATTGACAACCATTCTGCTAGATAGCTCCATTTTGGTTTTAGAGCTAGATATTTCTCTTTACAGCCTGTTCTCCCATACACTCTGGAATGTCCAAACGCAGCTTTTAGAAGAAACCTGTTTCTAACTCGCTGAATCTAAACATAGATGCAACATCCTAAAAGGAACCAACACACAGAAGATCAGTGTGTAGGAAGCAGGTCTTCTGTGTTTTAAACGCATTCTTACTGCTAACTCTTATATGCGTCTCTAGATCTGGAAATGACTGTTTCTACATTCTCCAAAGAAAGGGTTTCTGAACTGCTGCAAACAAACATTAGTTTAACTCTGGAAGTTGAATAAACACATTGACAATCATTCTCCCAGATAGCTCCGTTTTGGTTTTAGAGCAAGGTATTTTTCTTTACAGCCTGTTTTCCCATCCACTCTGGAATGTCCAAACGCAGCTTTTAGAAGAAACGTGTTTCTACCTTGGTGAATCTAAACATAGATGCAACTTCCCAAAGGGAACCAACACAGATAATATCAGTTTGAAGGAAGCGGGTCTTCTGTGTTTTAAACGCATTCTTACTGCTAACTCTTATATGCGTCTCTAGATCTGGAAATGACTGTTTCTACATTCTCCAAAGAAAGGGTTTCTGAACTGCTGCAAACACACATCAGTTTAACTCTGGAAGTTGAATACGCACATTTACAACCATTCTGCTAGATAGCTCCGTTTTGGTTTTAGAGCAAGGTATTTCTCTTTACAGCCTCTTCTCCCATCCAGTCTGGAATGTCCAAATGCAGCTTTTAGAAGAAACGTGTTTCTAACTCGCTGAATCTAAACATAGTTGAAACTTCCTAAAAGGTACCAACACACAGAAAATCTGTTTGTAGGAAGCGGGTTTTCTGTGTTTTAAACACATTCTTAATGCTAACTCTTATATGCGTCTCTAGATCTGGAAATGACTGTTTCTACATTCCCCAAAGAGAGGGTTTCTGAACTGCTGCAAACACACATCAGTTTAACTCTAGAAGTTGAAAATATACATTGACAACCATTCTGCTAGATAGCTCCGTTTTGGTTTTAGAGCAAGATATTTCTCTTTACAGCCTGTTCTCTTTTCCACTCTGGAATGTCCAAACGCAGCTTTTAGAAGAAACGTGTTTCTACCTTGGTGAATCTAAACATAGATGCAACTTCCTAAAGGGATCCAACACACAGAAGATCAGTTTGTAGGAAGCGGGTTTTCTGTGTTTTAAACGCATTCCTACTGCTAACTCTTATATGAGTCTCTAGATCTGGAAATAATTGTTTCTACATTCTCCAAAGAAAGGGTTTCTAAACTGCTGCAAACACACATCTGTTGAACTCTGGAAGTTGAAAACACACACTCACAACCATTCTGCTAGATAGCTCCTTTTTGGTTTTAGAGCAAGATATTTCTCTTTACAGCCTGTTCTCTTTTCCACTCTGGAATGTGCAAACGCAGCTATTAGAAGAAACGTGTTTCTAACTTGGTGAATCTAAAGATAGATGCAACTTCCTAAAGGTAACCAACACACAGAAATCAGTTTGTAGGAAGCGGGTCTTCTGTGTTTTAAACGCATTCTTACTGCTAACTCTTATATGCGTCTCTAGAACTGCAAATTACTGCTTCTACATTCTCCAAAGAAAGGGTTTCTGAACTGCTGCAAACACACATCAGGTTAACTCTAGAAGTTGAATACACACATTGACAACCATTCTGCTAGATAGATCCGTTTTGGTTTTAGAGCATGTTATTTCTCTTTACAGCCTGTTCTCCCATGCACTCTGGAATGTATAAACGCAGCTTTTAGAAGAAACGTGTTTCTACCTCGCTGAATGTAAAAATAGATGCAACTTCCTAAAAGGAACTAATACACAGAAGATCAGTTTGTAGGAAGCGGGTTTTTTGTGTTTTAAACGCATTCTTACTGCTAACACTTATATGCGTCTATAGGGCTGGAAATGACTGTTTCTACATTCTCCAAAGAAAGGGTTTCTGAACTGCTGCAAACACATCAGTTTAACTCTGGAAGTTGAAAACACACATTGTCAACCATTCTGCTAGATAGCTCCGTATTGGTTTTAGAGCTAGATATTTCTTTTTACAGCCTGTTCTCCCATCAACTCTGGAATGTCCAAACGCAGCTTTTAGAGGAAACGTGTTTCTAACTCGCTGAATCTAAACTTAGATGCAACTTCCTAAAAGGTACCAACACACAGAAGATCAGTTTGTTGGAAGCGAGTTTTTTGTGTTTTAAACACATTCTTACTACTAACTCTTATATGCATCTCTAGGCCTGGAAATGACTGTTTCTACATTCTCCAAAAAAAGGGTTTATGAACTGCTGCAAAAAAACATCAGTTTAATTCTAGAAGTTGAAAACACATTGACAACCATTCTGCTAGTTATTTCCGTTTTGATTTTAGAGCAAGATATTTCTCTTTACAACCTGTTCTCTTTTCCACTCTGGAATGTCCAAACGCAGCTTTTAGATGAAACGTGTTTCTACCTTGGTGAATCTAAACATAGATGCAATTTCCTAAGGGGAAGCAACACACAGAAGATCAGTTTGTAGGAAGCAGGTCTTCTGGGTTTTAAACGCATTCTTACTGCTAACTCTTATATGTGTCTCTAGGGTTGGAAATGTCTGTTTCTACATTCTCCAGAGAAAGGGTTTCTGAACTGCTGCAAACACACATCAGTTTAACTCTGGAAGCTGAAAACACACATTGACAACCATTCTGCTAGATAGCTCCGTTTTGGTTTTAGAGCAAGATATTTCTCTTTACACCCTGCTGTCCCGTCCACTCTGGAATGTCCAAACGCAGCTTTTAGAAGAAACGTGTTTCTACCTCGCTGAATCTAAACATACATGCAACTTCCTAAAAGGTACCAACACACAGAAAATCAATTTGTAGGAAGCGGTTTTACTGTGTTTTAAATGCATTCCTACTGCTAAATCTTATATGCGTCTCTAGATCTGGAAATGACTGTTCCTACATTCTCCAAAGAAAGGTTTTCTAAACTGCTGCAAACTCACATCAGTTTAACTCTGGAAGTTGAAAACACACATTGACAACCATTCTGCTAGATAGCTCCGTTTTGGTTTTAGAGCAAGATATTTCTCTTTACACCCTGTTCTCCCTTCCACTCTGGAATGTCCAAACGCAGCTTTTAGAGGAAACGTGTTTCTACCTTGGTGAATCTATACAGAGATGCAACTTCCTAAAGGGAACCAACACACAGAAGATCAGTTTGTAGGGAGCGGGTCTTTTGTGTTTTAAACGCATTCTTACTGCTAACTCTTATATGCGTCTCTAGATCTGGAAGTGACTCTTTCTACATTCTCCAAAGAAAGGGTTTCTGAACTGCTGCAAACACTTCAGTTAAACTCTGGAAGTTGAAAACACACATTGGCAACCATTCTGCTAGATAGCTCCGTTTTGGTTTTAGAGCTGGATATTTCTCTTTACAGCCTGTTCTCCCTTAAACTCTGGAATGTCCAAACGCAGCTTTTAGAAGAAACGTGTTTCTAACTCGCTGAATCTAAACATAGATGCAACTTCCTAAAAGGTACCAACACACAGAAAATCAGTTTGTAGGAAGCGGGCTTTCTGTGTTTTAAACGCATTCTTACTGCTAACTCTTATATGCGTCTCTAGATCTGGAAATGACTGTTTCTACATTCTCCAAAGAAAGGGTTTCTGAACTGCTGCAAACACTTATCAGTTTAACTCTGGAAGTTGAAAACACACGTTGACAACCATTCTGCTAGATAGCTCCGTTTTGGTTTTTGAGCTAGATATTTCCCTTTACAGCGTGATCTCCATCCACTCTGGAATGTCCAAACGCAGCTTTTAGAAGAAACGTGTTTCTAACTCCCTGAATCTAAACATAGATGCAACTTCCTA
Organism: Saimiri boliviensis; assembly: GCF_048565385.1. Lineage (NCBI taxonomy): Eukaryota > Metazoa > Chordata > Mammalia > Primates > Cebidae > Saimiri > Saimiri boliviensis. The sequence goes on from NC_133455.1 coordinate 103,428,159, forward strand.
AAAGGTACCAACACAAAGAATATCAGTTTGTAGGAAGCTGGTTTTTTGTGTTTTAAACGCATTCGTACTACTAACTGTTATATGCGTCTCTAGGGTTGGAAATGACTGTTTCTACATTCTCCAAAGAAAGGGTTTCTGAACTGTTGCAAACACACATCAGTTTAAATCTGGAAGTTGAAAAGACCCATTGACAACCATTCTGCTAGATAGCTCCGTTTTGGTTTTAGAGCAAGATATTTCTCTTTACAACCTGTTCTCTTTTCCACTCTTGAATGTCCAAACGCAGATTTTAGATGAAACGTGTTTCTACCTTGGTGAATCGAAACATAGATGCAACTTCCTAAAGGGAACCAACACACAGAAGATCAGTTTGTAGGAAGCGGGTCTTCTGTGTTTTAAACGCATTCTTACTGCTAACTCTTATATGCGTCTCTAGATCTGGAAATGACTTTTTCTATATTCTCCAAAGAAAGGGTTTCTGAACTGCTGCAAACACACATCAGTTTAACTGTGGAAGTTGAATATGCACATTGACAACCATTCTGCTAGATAGCTCCGTTTTGGTTTTAGAGCAAGGTATTTCTCTTTACAGCCTGTTCTCCCATCCAGTCTGGAATGTCCAAACGCAGCTTTTAGAAGAAAAGAGTTTCTACCTCGCTGAATGTAAAAATAGATGGAACTTCTTAAAAGGAACCAATACACAGAAGATCAGTTTGTAGGAAGCGGGTTTTTTGTGTTTTAATCGCATTCTTACTGCTAACACTTATATGGGTCACTAGGGCTGGAAACGTCTGTTTCTACATTCTCAAAAGAATGGGTTTCTGAACTGCTGCAAACACATCAGTTTAACTCTGGAAGTTGAAAACACGCATTGCCAACCATTCTGATAGATAGCTCCGTTTTGGTTTTACTGCTAGATGTTTCTCTTTACAGGCTTTTCTCCCATCCACTCTGGAATGTCCAAACGCAGCTTTTAGAAGAAACGTGTTTCTAACTCGATGAATCTAAACTTAGGTGCAACTTCCTAAAAGGTACCATCACACAGAAAATCAGTTTGTAGGAAGCGAGTTTTTTGTGTTTTAAACGCATTTTTACTACTAACTCTTATATGCGTCTCTAGATCTGGAAATGACTGTTTCTACATTCTCCAAAGAAAGGGTTTCTGAACTGCTGAAAACACACATCAGTTTAACTCTGGAAGTTGAAAAAACACATTGACAATCATTCTGCTAGATAGCTCCGTTTTGGTTTTAGAGCAAGATATTTCCCTTTAGAGCCTGTTCTCCCATAAACTCTGGAATGTCCAAACGCAGCTTTTAGAAGAAACGTGTTTCTACGTCGCTGAATGTAAACATAGATGCAACTTCCTAAAAGGTACCAACACACAGAAAATCAGTTTGTAGGAAGTGGGTTTTCTGTGTTTTAAACGCATTCTTACTGCTAACTCTTATATGCGTCTCTAGATCTGGAAATGACTGTTTCTACATTCTCCAAAGAAAGGGTTTCTGAACTGCTGCAAACACACATCAGTTTAATTCTAGAAGTTGAAAACACACATTGACAACCTTTCTGCTAGATAGCTCCGTTTTGGTTTTATAGCAAGATATTTCTCTTTACAACCTGTTCTCCCTGCCACTCTGGAATGTCCAAACGCAGCTTTTAGAAGAAACGTGTTTCTACCTCGGTGAACCTAATCATAGATGCAACTTCCTAAAGGGAACCAACACACAGAAGATCAGTTTGTAAGAAGCGGGTCTTCTGTGTTTTAAACGCATTCTTACTAATAACTCTCATATGCGTCTCTAGATCTGGAAATGACTGTTTCTACATTCTCCAAAGAAAGGGTTTCTGAACTGCTGCAAACACAGATCATTTTATCTCTGGAAGTTGAAAACACACATTGACATCCATTCTGCTAGATAGCTCCGTTTTGGTTTTAGAGCTAGATATTTCTCTTTACAGCCTGTTCTCCCTTAAACTCTGGAATGTCCAAACGAAGCTTTTAGAAGACACCTGTTTCTAACTCGATGAATCTAAACATAGATGCAACTTCTTAAAAGGTACCAACACACAGAAAATCAGTTTGTAGGAAGCAAGTTTTTGTTGTTTTAACCTCATTCTTACTACTAACTCTTATATGCGTCTCTAGATCTGGAAATGACTGTTTCTACATTCTCCAAAGAAAGGGTTTCTGAAGTGCTGCAAACGCACATCAGTTTAATTCTGGAAGTTGAAAACACACATTGACATCCATTCTGCTAGATAGCTCCGTTTTAGTTTTAGAGCAAGATATTTCTCGTTACACCCTGTTCTCCCTTCCTCTCTGGAATGTCCAAACGCAGCTTTCCGAAGAAATGTGTTTCTACCTCGCTTAATCTAAACATAGTTGCAACTTCCTAAAAGGTACCAACACACGGAAAATCAGTTTGTAGGAAGCGGGTCTTCTGTGTTTTAAACGCATTCTTCCTGCTAACTCTCATATGCTTCTCTAGGGCCGGAAATGACTGTTTCTACATCATCCAAAGAAAGGGTTTCTGAACTGCTGCAAACACTTATCAGTTTAACTCTGGAAGTTGAAAACACACATTGACAACCATTCTGCTAGATAGCTCCGTTTTGGTTTTTGAGCTAGATATTTCTCTTTACAGCCTGTTCTCCATCCACTCTGGAATGTCCAAATGCAGCTTTTAGAAGAAACGTGTTTCTAACTCGCTGAATCTAAACAGAGATGCAACTTCCTAAAAGGTACCAACACAAAGAATATCAGTTTGTAGGAAGCTGGTTTTTTGTGTTTTAAACGCATTCTTACTACTAACTGTTATATGCGTCTCTAGGGCTGGAAATGACTGTTTCTACATTCTCCAAAGAAAGGGTTTCTGAACTGTTGCAAACACACATCAGTTTAAATCTGGAAGTTGAAAAGACCCATTGACAAACATTCTGCTAGATAGCTCCTTTTTGGTTTTAGAGCAAGATATTTCTCTTTACAACCTGTTCTCTTTTCCACTCTTGAATGTCCAAACGCAGCTTTTAGATGAAACGTGGTTCTACCTTGGTGAATCGAAACATAGATGCAACTTCCTAAAAGGAACCAACACACACACACAGAAGATCAGTTTGTAGGAAGCGGGTCTTCTGTGTTTTAAACGCATTCTTACTGCTAACTCTTATATGCGTCTCTAGATCTGGAAATTACTGCTTCTACATTCTCCAAAGAAAGGGTTTCTGAACTGCTGCAAACACACATCAGTTTAACTCTGGAAGTTGAATACACACATTCACAAACATTCTGTTAGAGAGCTCCGTTTTGGTTTTAGAGCAAGGTATTTCTCTTTACAGCCTGTTCTCCCACGAACTCTGGAATGTATAAACGCAGCTTTTAGAAGAAACGTGTTTCTACCTCGCTGAATGTAAACATAGATGCAACTTCCTAAAAGGAACCAATACACAGAAGATCAGTTTGTAGGAAGCGGGTTTTTTGTGTTTTAAACGCATTCTTACTGCTAACACTTATATGCGTCTCTAGGGCTGGAAATGACTGTTTCTACATTCTGCAAAGAAAGGGTTTCTGAACTGCTGCAGACACACATCAGTTTAACTCTGGAAGTTGAAAACACACATTGACAATCATTCTGCTAGATAGCTCCGTTTTGGTTTAGAGCAAGATATTTCTCTTTACACCCTGTTCTCCCTTCCACTCTGGAATGTCCAAACGCAGCTTTTAGAAGAAACGTGTTTCTACCTTGGTGAATCTAAACATAGATGCAACTTCCTAAAGGGAACCAACACACAGAAAATCAGTTTGTAGGAAGCGGGTCTTCTGTGTTTTAAACGCATTCTTACTGCTAACTCTTATATGCGTCTCTAGATCGGGAAATGACTGTTTCTACATTCTCCAAAGAAAGGGTTTCTGAACTGCTGCAAACACACATCAGTTTAACTCTGGAAGTTGAATACAAACATTGACAACGATTCTGCTAGATAGCACCGTTTTGGTTTTAGAGCAAGGTATTACTCTTTACAGCCTGTTCTCCAATCCACTCTGGAATGTCCAAACGCAACTTTTAGAAGAAAAGTGTTTCTAAATCTCTGAATGTAAACACAGATGCAACATCCTAAAAGGAACCAATTCACAGAAGATCAGTTTGTAGGAAGCGGTTTTTTTGTGTTTTAAACGCATTCTTACTGCTAACACTTATATGCGTCTCTAGGGCTGGAAATGACTGTTTCTTCATTCCGCAAAGAGAGGGTTTCTAAACTGCTGCAAAGACACATCAGTGTAACTCTAGAAGTTGAAAACACACATTGACAACCATTCTGCTAGATAGCTCCGTTTTGGTTTTAGAGCAAGATATTTCTCTTTACAGCGTGTTCTCTTTTCCACTCTGGAATGTCCAAACGCAGCTTTTAGATGAAACGTGTTTCTACCTTGGTTAATCTAAACATAGATGCAACTTCCTAAAGGGAACGAACACACAGAAGATCAGTTTGTAGGAAGCGGGTTTTCTGTGTTTTAAACGCATTCCTACTGCTAACTCTTATATGAGTCTTTAGGTCTGGAAATGATTGTTTCTACATTCGCCAAAGAAAGGGTTTCTAAACTGCTGCAAACACACATCTGTTGAACTCTGGAAGTTGAAAACACACACTCACAACCATTCTGCTAGATAGCTCCTTTTTGGTTTTAGAGCAAGATATTTCTCTTTACAGCCTGTTCTCTTTTCCACTCTGGAATGTGCAAACGCAGGTTTTAGAAGAAACGTGTTTCTACCTTGGTGAATCTAAACATAGATGTAAGTTCCTAAAGGGAACCAACACACGGAAGATCAGTTTGTAGGAAGCGGGTCTTCTGTGTTTTAAACGCATTCTTACTGCTAACTCTTATATGAGTCTCTAGATCTGGAAATTACTGCTTCTACATTCTCCAAAGAAAGGGTTTCTGAACTGCTGCAAACACACATCAGTTTAACTCTGGAAGTTGAATACACACCTTCACAACCATTCTGTTAGAGAGCTCCGTTTTGGTTTTAGAGCAAGGTATTTCTCTTTACAGCCTGTTCTCCCATGCACTCTGGAATGTATAAACGCAGCTTTTAGAAGAAACGTGTTTCTACCTCGCTGAATGTAAACATAGATGCAACTTCCTAAAAGGAACCAATACACAGAAGATCAGTTTGTAGGAAGCGGGTTTTTTGTGTTTTAAACGCATTCTTACTGCTAACACTTATATGCATCTCTAGGGCTGGAAATGACTGTTTCTACATTCTCCAAAGAAAGGGTTTCTGAACTGCTGCAAACACACATCAGTTTATCTCTGGAAGTTGAAAACACACATTGACAACCATTCTGCTAGATAGCTCCGTTTTGGTTTTAGAGCAAGATATTTCTCTTTACAGCTTGTTCTCTTTTCCACTCTGGAATGTCCAAACGCAGCTTTTAGAAGAAACGTGATTCTACCTTGGTGAATCTAAACATAGATGCAACTTCCTAAAGGGAACCAACACACATAACGTCAGTTTGTAGGAAGCGGGTCTTCTGTGTGTTAAACGCATTCTTACTGCTAACTCTTATATGCGTCTCTAGATCTGGAAATGACTGTTTCTACATTCTCCAAAGAAAGGGTTTCTGAACTGCTGCAAACACACATCAGTTTAACTCTGGAAGTTGAATAGGCACATTGACAACCATTCTGCTAGATACCTCCGTTTTGGTTTTAGAGCAAGGTATTTCTCTTTACAGCCTGTTCTCCCATCCAGTCTGGAATGTCCAAACGCAGCTTTTAGAAGAAACGTGTTTCTAACTCGCTGAATCTAAACTTAGGTGCAACTTCCTAAAAGGTAACATCACACAGAAAATCAGTTTGTAGGAAGCGGGTTTTTTGTGTTTTAAACGCATTCTTACTGCTAACTCTTATATGCGTCTCTAGATCTGGAAATGACTGTTTCTACATTCTCCAAAGAAAGGGTTTCTGAACTGCTGCAAACACACATCAGTTTAACTCTGGAAGTTGAATATGCACATTGACAACCATTCTGCTAGATAGCTCCGTTTTGGTTTTAGAGCAAGGTGTTTCTCTTTACAGCCTGTTCTACCATCCAGTCTGGAATGTCCAAACGCAGCTTTTAGAAGAAACGTGTTTCTAACTCGCTGAATCTAAACTTAAGTGCAACTTCCTAAAAGGTACCATCACACAGAAAATCAGTTTGTAGGAAGCGGGTTTTTTGTGTTTTAAACGCATTCTTACTACTAACTCTTATATGCGTCTCTAGATCTGGAAATGACAGTTTCTACATTCTCCAAAGAAAGGGTTTCTGAACTGCTGCAAACACACATCAGTTTAACTCTGGAAGTTGAAAACACACATTGACAATCATTCTGCTAGATAGCTCCGTTTTGGTTTTAGAGCAAGATATTTCCCTTTAGAGCCTTTTCTCCCATAAACTCTGGAATGTCCAAACGCAGCTTTAAGAAGAAACGTGTTTCTACCTCGCTGAATGTAAACATAGATCCAACTTCCAAAAAGGAACCAACACACAGAAGATCAGTTTGTAGGAAGCGGGTTTTTTGTGTTTTAAAAGCATTCTTACTGCTAACACTTATATGCGTCTCTAGGGCTCGAAATGACTGCTTCTACATTCTCCAAAGAAAGTGTTTCTGAACTGCTGCAAACACACATCAGTTTAACTCTGGAAGTTGAAAACACACATTGACAACCATTCTGCTAGATAGCTCCATTTTGGTTTTAGAGCTAGATATTTCTCTTTACAGCCTGTTTTCCCGTACACTCTGGAATGTCCAAACACAGCTTTTAGAAGAAACGTGTTTCTAACTCGCTGAATCTAAACATAGATGCAACTTCCTAAAAGGAACCAACACACAGAAGATCAGTGTGTAGGAATCGGGTCTTCTGGGTTTTAAACGCATTCTTACTGCTAACTCTTATATGTGTCTCTAGATCTGGAAATGACTGTTTCTACATTCTCCAAAGAAAGGGTTTCTGAACTGCTGCAAACACACATCAGTTTAACTCTGGAAGTTGAATAAACACATTGACAAACATTCTCCCAGATAGCTCCGTTTTGGTTTTAGAGCAAGGTATTTTTCTTTACAGCCTGTTTTCCTATCCACTCTGGAATGTCCAAACGAAGCTTTTAGAAGAAACGTGTTTCTACCTCGCTGAAACTAAACATAGATGCAACTTCCTAAAGGGAAACAACACACAGAAAATCAGTTTGTAGGAAGCGGGTCTTCTGTGTTTTAAACGCATTCCTACTGCTAACTCTTATATGAGTCTCTAGGTCTGGAAATGATTGTTTCTACATTCTCCAAAGAAAAGGTTTCTAAACTGCTGCAAACACACATCTGTTGAACTCTGGAAGTTGAAAACACACACTCACAACCATTCTGCTAGATAGCTCCTTTTTGGTTTTAGAGCAAGATATTTCTCTTTACAGCCTGTTCCCTTTTCCACTCTGGAATGTGCAAACGCAGCTTTTAGAAGAAACGTGTTTCTACCTTGGTGAATCGAAACATAGATGCAACTTCCTAAAGGGAACCAACACACAGAAGATCAGTTTGTAGGAAGCGGGTCTTCTGTGTTTTAAACGCATTCTTACTGCTAACTCTTATATGCGTCTCTAGATCTGGAAATTACTGCTTCTACATTCTCCAAAGAAAGGGTTTCTGAACTGCTGCAAACACACATCAGTTTAACTCTGGAAGTTGAATACACACATTGACAACCATTCTCCTAGATAGCTCCGTTTTGGTTTTAGAGCAAGGTATTTCTCTTTACAGCCTGTTCTCCCATGCACTCTGAAATGTATAAACGCAGCTTTTAGAAGAAACGTGTTTCTACCTCGCTGAATGTAAACATAGATGCAACTTCCTAAAAGGAACCAATACACAGAAGATCAGTTTGTAGGAAGCGGGTTTTTTGTGTTTTAAACGCATTCTTACTGCTAACACTTATATGCGTCTCTAGATCTGGAAATGACTGTTTCTACATTCTCCAAAGAAAGGGTTTCTGAACTGCTGCAAACACACATCAGTTTAACTCTGGAAGTTGAAAACACACATTGACAATCATTCTGCTAGATAGCTGCGTTTTGGTTTTAGAGCAAGATATTTCTCTTTACACCCTGTTCTCCCTTCCACTCTGGAATGTCCAAACGAAGCTTTTAGAAGAAACGTGTTTCTACCTTGGTGAATCTAAACATAGATGCATCTACCTAAAGGAACCAACACACAGAAGATCAGTTTGTAGGAAGCGGGTTTTTTGTGTTTTAAACGCATTCTTACTGCTAACACTTATATGCGTCTCTAGGGCTGGAAATCACTGTTTCTACATTCTCCAAAGAAAGGGTTTCTGAACTGCTGCAAACACACATCAGTTTAACTCTGGAAGTTGAAAACACACATTGCCAACCATTCTGTTAGATAGCTCCGTTTTGGTTTTAGAGCAAGATATTTCTCTTTACAGCTTGTTCTCTTTTCCACTCTGGAATGTCCAAACGCAGCTTTTAGAAGAAACGTGTTTCTACCTTGGTGAATCTAAACATAGATGCAACTTCCTAAAGGGAACCAACACACATAATATCAGTTTGTAGGAAGCGGGTCTTCTGTGTTTTAAACGCATTCCTACTGCTAACTCTTATATGAGTCTCTAGGTCTGGAAATTGTTGTTTCTACATTCTCCAAAGAAAGGGTTTCTAAACTGCTGCAAACACACATCTGTTGAACTCTGGAAGTTGAAAACACACACTCACAACCATTCTGCTAGATAGCTCCGTTTTGGTTTTAGAGCAAGATATTTCTCTTTACAGCTTGTTCTCTTTTCCACTCTGGAATGTCCAAACGCAGCTTTTAGAAGAAACGTGTTTCTACCTTGGTGAATCTAAACATAGATGCAACTTCCTAAAGGGAACCAACACACATAATATCAGTTTGTAGGAAGCGGGTCTTCTGTGTTTTAAACGCATTCTTATTGCTAACTCTTATATGCGTCTCTAGATCTGGAAATGACTGTTTCTACATTCTCCAAAGAAAGGGTTTCTGAACTCCTACAAACACACATCAGTTTAACTCTGGAAGTTGAATATGCACATTGACAACCATTTTGCTAGATAGCTCCGTTTTGGTTTTAGAGCAAGGTATTTCTCTTTACAGCCTGTTCTCCCATCCAGTCTGGAATGTCCAAACGAAGCTTTTAGAAGAAACGTGTTTCTAACTCGCTGAATCTAAACATAGTTGCAACTTCCTAAAAGGTACCAACAGACAGAAAATCAGTTTGTAGGAAGCGGGTTTTCTGTGTTTTAAACGCATTCTTACTGCTAACTCTTATATGCGTCTCTAGATCTGGAAATGACTGTTTCTACATTCTCCAAAGAAAGGGTTTCTGAACTGCTGCAAACACACGTCAGTTTAATTCTAGAAGTTGAAAACACACATTGACAACCATTCTGCTAGATAGCTCCGTTTTGGTTTTAGAGCAAGATATTTCTCTTTACAACCTGTTCTCTTTTCCACACTGGAATGTTCAAACGCAGCTTTTAGAAGAAACGTGTTTCTAACTCGCTGAATCTAAACTTAGGTGCAACTTCCTAAAAGGTACCATCACACAGAAAATCAGTTTGTAGGAAGCGGGTTTTTTGTGTTTTAAACGCATTCTTACTACTAACTCTTATATGCGTCTCTAGATCTGGAAATGACTGTTTCTACATTCTCCAAAGAAAGGGTTTCTGAACTGCTGCAAACACACATCAGTTTACCTCTAGAAGTTGAAAAGACACATTGACAATCATTCTGCTAGATAGCTCCGTTTTGGTTATAGAGCAAGTCATTTCTCTTTACAGCCTGTTCTGTTTTCCACTCTGGAATGTCCAAACGCAGCTTTTAGAAGAAACGCTTTTCTACCTTGGTGAATCTAAACATAGATGCAACTTCCTAAAGGGAACCAACACACAGAAGATCAGTTTGTAGGAAGCGGGTTTTCTGTGTTTTAAAGGCATTCCTACTGCTAACTCTTATATGAGTCTCTAGGTCTGGAAATGATTGTTTCTACATTCTCCAAAGAAAGGGTTTCTAAACTGCTGCAAACACACATCTGTTGAACTCTGGAAGTTGAAAACACACACTCACAACCATTCTGCTAGATAGCTCCTTTTTGGTTTTAGAGCAAGATATTTCTCTTTACAGCCTGTTCTCTTTTCCACTCTGGAATGTGCAAACGCAGCTTTTAGAAGAAACGTGTTTCTACCTTGGTGAATCTAAACATAGATGCAACTTCCTAAAGTTAACCAACACACAGAAGATCAGTTTGTAGGAAGCGTGTCTTCTGTGTTTTAAACGCATTCTTACTGCTAACTCTTACATGCGTCTATAGATCTGGATATTACTGCTTCTACATTCTCCAAAGAAAGGGTTTCTGAACTGCTGCAAACACACATCAGTTTATCTCTGGAAGTTGAATACACACATTCACAACCATTCTGTTAGAGAGCTCCGTTTTGGTTTTAGAGCAAGGTATTTCTCTTTACAGCCTGTTCTCCCATGCACTCTGGAATGTATAAACGCAGCTTTTAGAAGAAACGTGTTTCTACCTCGCTGAATGTAAACATAGATGCAACTTCCTAAAAGGAACCAATACACAGAAGATCAGTTTGTTGGAAGCGGGTTTTTTGTGTTTTAAACGCATTCTTACTGCTAACACTTATATGCATCTCTAGGGCTGGAAATGACTGTTTCTACATTCTCCAAAGAAAGAGTTTCTGAACTGCTGCAGACACACATCAGTTTAACTCTGGAAGTTGAAAATACACATTGACAATCATTCTGCTAGATAGCTCCGTTTTGGTTTTAGAGCAAGATATTTCTCTTTACACCCTGTTCTCCCTTCCACTCTGGAATGTCCAAACGCAGCATTTAGAAGAAACGTGTTTCTACCTTGGTGAATCTAAACATAGATGCAACTTCCTAAAGGGAACCAACACACAGAAAATCAGTTTGTAGGAAGCGGGTCTTCTGTGTTTTAAACGCATTCTTACTGCTAACTCTTATATGCGTCTCTAGATCGGGAAATGACTGTTTCTACATTCTCCAAAGAAAGGGTTTCTGAACTGCTGCAAACACACATCAGTTTAACTCTGGAAGTTGAATACAAACATTGACAACGATTCTGCTAGATAGCACCGTTTTGGTTTTAGAGCAAGGTATTTCTCTTTACAGCCTGTTCTCCAATCCACTCTGGAATGTCCAAACGCAACTTTTAGAAGAAAAGTGTTTCTAAATCTCTGAATGTAAACACAGATGCAACATCCTAAAAGGAACCAATTCACAGAAGATCAGTTTGTAGGAAGCGGGTTTTTTGTGTTTTAAACGCATTCTTACTGCTAACACTTATATGCGTCTCTAGGGCTGGAAATGACTGTTTCTACATTCCGCAAAGAGAGGGTTTCTAAACTGTTGCAAACACACATCAGTGTAACTCTAGAAGTTGAAAACACACATTGACAACCATTCTGCTAGATAGCTCCGTTTTGGTTTTAGAGCAAGATATTTCTCTTTACAGCCTGTTCTCTTTTCCACTCTGGAATGTCCAAACGCAGCTTTTAGATGAAACGTGTTTCTACCTTGGTGAATCTAAACATAGATGCAACTTCCTAAAGGGAACCAACACACAGAAGATCAGTTTGTAGGAAGCTGGTTTTCTGTGTTTTAAACGCATTCCTACTGCTAACTCTTATATGAGTCTCTAGGTCTGGAAATGATTGTTTCTACATTCTCCAAAGAAAGGGTTTCTAAACTGCTGCAAACACACATCTGTTGAACTCTGGAAGTTGAAAACACACACTCACAACCATTCTGCTAGATAGCTCCGTTTTGGTTTTAGAGCAAGATATTTCTCTTTACAGCCTGTTCTCTTTTCCACTCTGGAATGTGCAAACGCAGCATTTAGAAGAAACGTGTTTCTACCTTGGTGAATCTAAACATAGATGCAACTTCCTAAAGGGAACCAACACACAGAAGATCAGTTTGTAGGAAGCGGGTCTTCTGTGTTTTAAACGCATTCTTACTGCTAACTCTCATATGCGTCTCTAGACCTGGAAATGACTGTTTGTACATTCTCCAAAGAAAGGGTTTCTGAACTGCTGCAAACACACTTCAGTTTACCTCTGGAAGTTGAATAGGCACATTGACAACCATTCTGCTAGATAGCTCCGTTTTGGTTTTAGAGCAAGGTATTTCTCTTTACAGCCTGTTCTCCCATCCAGTCTGGAATGTCCAAACGCAGCTTTTAGAAGAAACGTGTTTCTAACTCGCTGAATCTAAACTTAGGTGCAACTTCCTAAAATGTACCATAACACAGAAAATCAGTTTGTAGGAAGCGCGTTTTTTGTGTTTTAAACGCATTCTTACTACTAACTCTTATATGCGTCTTTAGATTTGGAAATGACTGTTTCTACATTCTCCAAAGAAAGGGTTTCTGAACTGCTGCAAACACACATCAGTTTAACTCTGGAAGTTGAATATGCACATTGACAACCATTCTGCTAGATAGCTCCGTTTTGGTTTTAGAGCAAGGTGTTTCTCTTTACAGCCTGTTCTCCCATCCAGTCTGGAATGTCCAAACGCAGCTTTTAGAAGAAACGTGTTTCTAACTCGCTGAATCTAAACTTAGGTGCAACTTCGTAAAAGGTACCATCACACAGAAAATCAGTTTGTAGGAAGCGGGTTTTTTGTGTTTTAAACGCATTCCTACTACTAACTCTTATATGCGTCTCTAGATCTGGAAATGACAGTTTCTACATTCTCCAAAGAAAGGGTTTCTGAACTGCTGCAAACACACATCAGTTTAACTCTGGAAGTTGAAAACACACATTGACAATCATTCTGCTAGATAGCTCCGTTTTGGTTTTAGAGCAAGATATTTCCCTTTAGAGCCTATTCTCCCATAAACTCTGGAATGTCCAAACGCAGCTTTAAGAAGAAACGTGTTTCTACCTCGCTGAATGTAAACATAGATGCAACTTCCAAAAGGGAACCAACACACAGAAGATCAGTTTGTAGGAAGCGGGTTTTCTGTGTTTTAAACGCATTCCTACTGCTAACTCTTATATGAGTCTCTAGGTCTGGAAATGATTGTTTCTACATTCTCCAAAGAAAGGGTTTCTAAACTGCTGCAAACACACATCTGTTGAACTCTGGAAGTTGAAAACACACACAACCATTCTGCTAGATAGCTCCTTTTTGGTTTTAGAGCAAGATATTTCTCTTTACAGCCTGTTCTCTTTTCCACTCTGGAATGTGCAAACGCAGCTTTTAGAAGAAACGTGTTTCTACCTTGTTGAATCTAAACATAGATGCAACTTCCTAAAGGGAACCAACACACAGAAGATCAGTTTGTTGGAAGCGGGTCTTCTGTGTTTTAAACGCATTCTTACTGCTAACACTTATATGCGTCTCTAGGGCTGGAAATGACTGTTTCTGCATTCTCCAAAAAAAGGGTTTCTGAACTGCTGCAGACACACATCAGTTTAACTCTGGAAGTTGAAAACACACATTGACAATCATTCTGCTAGATAGCTCCGTTTTGGTTTTAGAGCAAGATATTTCTCTTTACACTCTGTTCTCCCTTCCACTCTGGAATGTCCAAACGCAGCTTTTAGAAGAAACGTGTTTCTACCTTGGTGAATCTAAACATAGATGCAACTTCCTAAAGGGAACCAACACACAGAAGATCAGTTTGTAGGAAGCGGGTCTTCTGTGTTTTAAACGCATTCTTACTGCTAACTCTTATATGCGTCTCTAGATCTGGAAATGACTGTTTCTACATTCTCCAAAGAAAGGGTTTCTGAACTGCTGCAAACACACATCAGTTTAACTCTGGAAGTTGAATACAAACATTGACAACGATTCTGCTAAATAGCACCGTTTTGGTTTTAGAGCAAGGTATTTCTCTTTACAGCCTGTTCTCCAATCCACTCTGGAATGTCCAAACGCAACTTTTAGAAGAAAAGTGTTTCTAAATCTCTGAATGTAAACACAGATGCAACATCCTAAAAGGAACCAATTCACAGAAGATCAGTTTGTAGGAAGCGGGTTTTTTGTGTTTTAAACGCCTTCTTACTTCTAACACTTATATGCGTCTCTAGGGCTGGAAATGACTGTTTCTACATTCTCCAAAGAAAGGGTTTCTGAACTGCTGCAAACTCACATCAGTTTATGTCTGGAAGTTGAATACGCACATTGACAACCATTCTGCTAGATAGCTCCGTTTTGGTTTTAGAGCAAGGTATTTCTCTTTACAGCCTGTTCTCCCATGCACTCTGGAATGTCCAAACGCAGCTTTTAGATGAAACGTGTTTCTACCTCGCTGAATGTAAACATAGATGCAACTTCCTAAAAGGAACCAATACACAGAAGATCAGTTTGTAGGAAGCGGGATTTTTGTGTTTTAAACGCATTCTTACTGCTAACACTTATATGCGTCTCTAGGGCTGGAAATGACTGTTTCTACATTCTCCAAAGAAAGGGTTTCTGAACTGCTGCAGACACACATCAGTTTAGCTCTGGAAGTTGAAAACACACATTGACAATCATTCTGCTAGATAGCTCCGTTTTGGTTTTAGAGCAAGATATTTCTCTTTACACCCTGTTCTCCCTTCCACTCTGGAATGTCCAAACGCAGCTTTTAGATGAAACGTGTTTCTACCTTGGTGAATCTAAACATAGATGCAACTTCCTAAAGGGAACCAACACACAGAAGATCAGTTTTTAGGAAGCGGGTCTTCTGTGTTTTAAACGCATTCCTACTGCTAACTCTTATATGAGTCTCTAGGTCTGGAAATGATTGTTTCTACATTCTCCAAAGAAAGGGTTTCTAAACTGCTGCAAACACACATCTGTTGAACTCTGGAAGTTGAAAACACACACTCACAACCATTCTGCTAGATAGCTCCTTTTTGGTTTTAGAGCAAGATATTTCTCTTTACAGCCTGTTCTCTTTTCCACTCTGGAATGTGCAAACGCAGCTTTTAGAAGAAACGTGTTTCTACCTTGGTTAATCTAAACATAGATGCAACTTCCTAAAGGGAACCAACACACAGAAGATCAGTTTTTAGGAAGCGTGTCTTCTGTGTTTTAAACGCATTCTTACTGCTAACTCTTATATGCGTCTCTAGATCTGGAAATGACTGTTTCTACATTCTCCAAAGAAAGGGTTTCTGGACTGCTGCAAACACACATCAGTTTAACTCTGGAAGTTGAAAACACACATTGACAACCATTCTCCTAGATAGCTCCGTTTTGGTTTTAGACCAAGGTATTTCTCTTTACAGCCTGTTCTCCCATCCAGTCTGGAATGTCCAAACGCAGCTTTTAGAAGAAACGTGTTTCTAACTCGCTGAATCTAAACTTAAGTGCAACTTCCTAAAAGGTACCATCACCCAGAAAATCAGTTTATAGGAAGCGGGTTTTTTGTGTTTTAAACGCATTCTTACTACTAACTCTTATATGCGTCTCTAGATCTGGAAATGACAGTTTCTACATTCTCCAAAGAAAGGGTTTCTGAACTGCTGCAAACACACATCAGTTTAACTCTGGAAGTTGAAAACACACATTGACAACCATTCTGCTAGATAGCTCCGTTTTGGTTTTAGAGCAAGATATTTCCCTTTAGAGCCTGTTCTCCCATAAACTCTGGAATGTCCAAACGCAGCATTAAGAAGAAACGTGTTTCTACCTCGCTGAATGTAAACATAGATCCAACTTCCAAAAAGGAACCAACACACAGAAGATCAGTTTGTAGGAAGCGGGTTTTTTGTGTTTTAAAAGCATTTTTACTGCTAACACTTATATGCGTCTCTAGGGCTCGAAATGACTGCTTCTACATTCTCCAAAGAAAGGGTTTCTGAACTGCTGCAAACACACATCAGTTTAACTCTGGAAGTTGAATAAATACATTGACAAACATTCTCCCAGATAGCTCCGTTTTGGTTTTAGAGCAAGGTATTTCTCTTTACAGCCTGTTTTCCCATCCACTCTGGAATGTCCAAACGAAGCTTTTAGAAGAAACGTGTTTCTACCTGGCTGAAACTAAACATAGATGCAACTTCCTAAAGGGAAACAACACACAGAAAATCAGTTTGTAGGAAGCGGGTCTTCTGTGTTTTAAACGCATTCTTACTGCTAACTCTTATATGCGTCTCCAGATCGGGAAATGACTGTTTCTACATTCTCCAAAGAAAGGGTTTCTGAACTGCTGCAAACACACATCAGTTTAACTCTGGAAGTTGAATACAAACATTGACAACGATTCTGCTAGATAGCACCGTTTTGGTTTTAGAGCAAGGTATTTCTCTTTACAGCCTGTTCTCCAATCCACTCTGGAATGTCCAAACGCAACTTTTAGAAGAAAAGTGTTTCTAAATCTCTGAATGTAAACACAGATGCAACATCCTAAAAGGAACCAATTCACAGAAGATCAGTTTGTAGGAAGCGGGTTTTTTGTGTTTTAAACGCATTCTTACTGCTAACACTTACATGCGTCTCTAGGGCTGGAAATGACTGTTTCTACATTCCCCAAAGAGAGGGTTTCTAAACTGCTGCAAACACACATCAGTTTAACTCTAGAAGTTGAAAAGACACATTGACAACCATTCTGCTAGATAGCTCCGTTTTGGTTTTAGAGCAAGATATTTCTCTTTACAGCCTGTTCTCTTTTCCACTCTGGAATGTCCAAACGCAGCTTTTAGATGAAACGTGTTTCTACCTTGGTGAATCTAAACATAGATGCAACTTCCTAAAGGGAACCAACACACAGAAGATCAGTTTGTAGGAAGCGGGTTTTCTGTGTTTTAAACGCATTCCTACTGCTAACTCTTATATGAGTCTCTAGGTCTGGAAATGATTGTTTCTACATTCTCCAAAGAAAGGGTTTCTAAACTGCTGCAAACACACATCTGTTGAACTCTGGAAGTTGAAAACACACACAACCATTCTGCTAGATAGCTCCTTTTTGGTTTTAGAGCAAGATATTTCTCTTTACAGCCTGTTCTCTTTTCCACTCCGGAATGTGCAAACGCAGCTTTTAGAAGAAACGTGTTTCTACCTTGGTGAATCTAAACATAGATGCAACTTCCTAAAGGGAACCAACACACAGAAGATCAGTTTGTAGGAAGCGGGTCTTCTGTGTTTTAAACGCATTCTTACTGCTAACTCTTATATGCGTCTCTAGATCTGGAAATTACTGCTTCTACATTCTCCAAAGAAAGGGTTTCTGAACTGCTGCAAACACACATCAGTTTAACTCTGGAAGTTGAATACACACATTGACAACCATTGTGCTAGATAGCTCCGTTTTGGTTTTAGAGCAAGGTATTTCTCTTTACACCCTGTTCTCCTATCCAGTCTGGAATGTCCAAACGCAGCTTTTAGAAGAAACGTGTTTCTAACTCGCTGAATCTAAACTTAGGTGCAACTTCCTAAAAGGTACCATCACACAGAAAATCAGTTTGTAGGAAGCGGGTTTTTTGTGTTTTAAACGCATTCTTACTACTAACTCTTATATGCGTCTCTAGATCTGGAAATGATTGCTTCTACATTCTCCAAAGAAAGGGTTTCTGAACTGCTGCAAACACACATCAGTTTAACTCTGGAAGTTGAAAACACACATTGACAACCATTCTGCTAGATAGCTCCTTTTTGGTTTTAGAGCAAGATATTTCTCTTTACAGCCTGTTCTCTTTTCCACTCTGGAATGTGCAAACGCAGCTTTTAGAAGAAACGTGTTTCTACCTTGGTGAATCTAAACATAGATGCAACTTCCTAAAGGGAACCAACACACAGACGATCAGTTTGTAGGAAGCGTGTCTTCTGTGTTTTAAACGCATTCTTACTGCTAATTCTTACATGCGTCTCTAGATATGGAAATTACTGCTTCTACATTCTCCAAAGAAAGGGTTTCTGAACTGCTGCAAACACACATCAGTTTAACTCTGGAAGTTGAATACACACATTCATAACAATTATGTTAGAGAGCTCCGTTTTGGTTTTAGAGCAAGGTATTTCTCTTTACAGCCTGTTCTCCCATGCACTCTGGAATGTATAAACGCAGCTTTTAGAAGAAACGTGTTTCTACCTCGCTGAATGTAAACATAGATGCAACTTCCTAAAAGGAACCAATACACAGAAGATCAGTTTGTAGGAAGCGGGTTTTCTGTGTTTTAAACGCATTCTTACGGCTAACACTTATATGCGTCTCTACGGCTGGAAATGACTGTTTCTACATTCTCCAAAGAAAGGGTTTCTGAACTGCTGCAGACACACATCAGTTTAACTCTGGAAGTTGAATACAAACATTGACAACGACTCTGCTAGATAGCACCGTTTTGGTTTTAGAGCAAGGTATTTCTCTTTACAGCCTGTTCTCCAATCCACTCTGGAATGTCCAAACGCAACTTTTAGAAGAAAAATGTTTCTAAATCTCTGAATGTAAACACAGATGCAACATCCTAAAAAAAACCAATTCACAGAAGATCAGTTTGTAGGAAGCGGGTTTTTTGTGTTTTAAACGCATTTTTACTGCTAACACTTATATTCGTCTCTAGGGCTGGAAATGACTGTTTCTACATTCCGCAAAGAGAGGGTTTCTAAACTGCTCCAAACACACATCAGTGTAACTCTAGATGTTGAAAACACACATTGACAACCATTCTGCTAGATAGCTCCGTTTTGGTTTTAGAGCAAGATATTTCTCTTTACACCCTGTTCTCTTTTCCACTCTGGAATGTCCAAACGCAGCTTTTAGAAGAAACGTGTTTCTACCTTGGTGAATCTAAACATAGATGCATCTACCTAAAGGAACCAACACACAGAAGATCAGTTTGTAGGAAGCGGGTTTTTTGTGTTTTAAACGCATTCTAACTGCTAACACTTATATGCGTCTCTAGGGCTGGAAACCACTGTTTCTACATTCTCCAAAGAAAGGGTTTCTGAACTGCTGCAAACACACATCAGTTTAACTTTGGAAGTTGAAAACACACATTGCCAACCATTCTGCTAGATAGCTCCGTTTTGGTTTTAGAGCAAGATATTTCTCTTTACAGCTTGTTCTCTTTTCCACTCTGGAATGTCCAAACGCAGCTTTTAGAAGAAACGTGTTTCTACCTTGGTGAATCTAAACATAGGTGCAACTTCCTAAAGGGAACCAACACACATAATATCAGTTTGTAGGAAGCGGGTCTTCTGTGTTTTAAACGCATTCTTACTGCTAACTCTTATATGCGTCTCTAGATCTGGAAATGACTGTTTCTACATTCCCCAAAGAAAGGGTTTCTGAACTGCTGCAAACTCACATCAGTTTATGTCTGGAAGTTGAATACGCACATTGACAACCATTCTGCTAGATAGCTCCGTTTTGGTTTTAGAGCAAGGTATTTCTCTTTACAGCCTGTTCTCCCTTCCACTCTGGAATGTCCAAACGCAGCTTTTAGAAGAAACGTGTTTCTACCTTGGTGAATCTAAACATAGATGCATCTACCTAAAGGAACCAACACACAGAAGATCAGTTTGTAGGAAGCGGGTTTTTTGTGTTTTAAACGCATTCTGACTGCTAACACTTATATGCGTCTCTAGGGCTGGAAACCACTGTTTCTACATTCTCCAAAGAAAGGGTTTCTGAACTGCTGCAAACACACATCAGTTTTACTCTGGAAGTTGAAAACACACATTGCCAACCATTCTGCTAGATAGCTCCGTTTTGGTTTTAGAGCAAGATATTTCTCTTTACAGCTTGTTCTGTTTTCCACTCTGGAATGTCCAAACGCAGCTTTTAGAAGAAACGTGTTTCTACCTCGCTGAAACTAAACATAGATGCAACTTCCTAAAAGGTACCAACACACAGAAAATCTGTTTGTAGGAAGCGGGTTTTCTGTGTTTTAAACCCATTCTTAATGCTAACTCTTATATGCGTCTCTAGATCTGGAAATGACTGTTTCTACATTCCCCAAAGAGAGGGTTTCTAAACTGCTGCAAACACACATCAGTTTAACTCTAGAAGTTGAAAACACACATTGCCAACCATTCTGCTAGATAGCTCCGTTTTGGTTTTAGAGCAAGATATTTCTCTTTACAGCCTGTTCTGTTTTCCACTCTGGAATGTCCAAACGCACCTTTTAGAAGAAACGTGTTTCTACCTTGGTGAATCTAAACATAGATGCAACTTCCTAAAGGGAACCAACACACAGAAGATCAGTTTGTAGGAAGCGGGTTTTCTGTGTTTTAAACGCATTCCTACTGCTAACTCTTATATGAGTCTCTAGGTCTGGAAATGATTGTTTCTACATTCTCCAAAGAAAGGGTTTCTGAACTGCTGCAAACACACATCTGTTGAACTCTGGAAGTTGAAAACACACACTCACAACCATTCTGCTAGATAGCTCCTTTTTGGTTTTAGAGCAAGATATTTCTCTTTACACCCTGTTCTCCCTTCCACTCCGGAATGTCCAAACGCAGCTTTTAGAAGAAACGTGTTTCTACCTTGGTGAATCTAAACATAGATGCAACTTCCCAAAGGGAACCAACACACATAATATCAGTTTGTAGGAAGTGGGTCTTCTGTGTTTTAAACGCATTCTTACTGCTAACTCTTATATGCGTCTCTAGATCTCGAAATGACTGTTTCTACATTCTCCAAAGAAAGGGTTTCCGAACTGCTGCAAACACACATCAGTTTAACTCTGGAAGTTGAATAGGCACATTGACAACCATTCTGCTAGATAGCTCCGTTTTGGTTTTAGAGCAAGGTATTTCTCTTTACAGCCTGTTCTCCCATCCAGTCTGGAATGTCCAAACGCAGCTTTTAGAAGAAACGTGTTTCTAACTCGCTGAATCTAAACTTAGGTGCAACTTCCTAAAAGGTACCATCACACAGAAAATCAGTTTGTAGGAAGCGGGTTTTTTGTGTTTTAAACGCATTCTTACTACTAACTCTTATATGCGTCTCTAGATCTGGAAATGACTGTTTCTACATTCTCCAAAGAAAGGGTTTCTGAACTGCTGCAAACACACATCAGTTTAACTCTGGAAGTTGAATATGCACATTGACAACCATTCTGCTAGATAGCTCCGTTTTGGTTTTAGAGCAAGGTGTTTCTCTTTACAGCCTGTTCTCCCATCCAGTCTGGAATGTCCAAACGCAGCTTTTAGAAGAAACGTGTTTCTAACTCGCTGAATCTAAACTTAAGTGCAACTTCCTAAAAGGTACCATCACCCAGAAAATCAGTTTATAGGAAGCGGGTTTTTTGTGTTTTAAACGCATTCTTACTACTAACTCTTATATGCGTCTCTAGATCTGGAAATGACAGTTTCTACATTCTCCAAAGAAAGGGTTTCTGAACTGCTGCAAACACACATCAGTTTAACTCTGGAAGTTGAAAACACACATTGACAACCATTCTGCTAGATAGCTCCGTTTTGGTTTTAGAGCAAGATATTTCCCTTTAGAGCCTGTTCTCCCATAAACTCTGGAATGTCCAAACGCAGCATTAAGAAGAAACGTGTTTCTACCTCGCTGAATGTAAACATAGATCCAACTTCCAAAAAGGAACCAACACACAGAAGATCAGTTTGTAGGAAGCGGGTTTTTTGTGTTTTAAAAGCATTTTTACTGCTAACACTTATATGCGTCTCTAGGGCTCGAAAGGACTGCTTCTACATTCTCCAAAGAAAGGGTTTCTGAACTGCTGCAAACACACATCAGTTTAACTCTGGAAGTTGAATAAATACATTGACAAACATTCTCCCAGATAGCTCCGTTTTGGTTTTAGAGCAAGGTATTTTTCTTTACAGCCTGTTTTCCCATCCACTCTGGAATGTCCAAACGAAGCTTTTAGAAGAAACGTGTTTCTACCTGGCTGAAACTAAACATAGATGCAACTTCCTAAAGGGAAACAACACACAGAAAATCAGTTTGTAGGAAGCGGGTCTTCTGTGTTTTAAACGCATTCTTACTGCTAACTCTTATATGCGTCTCCAGATCGGGAAATGACTGTTTCTACATTCTCCAAAGAAAGGGTTTCTGAACTGCTGCAAACACACATCAGTTTAACTCTGGAAGTTGAATACAAACATTGACAACGATTCTGCTAGATAGCACCGTTTTGGTTTTAGAGCAAGGTATTTCTCTTTACAGCCTGTTCTCCAATCCACTCTGGAATGTCCAAACGCAACTTTTAGAAGAAAAGTGTTTCTAAATCTCTGAATGTAAACACAGATGCAACATCCTAAAAGGAACCAATTCACAGAAGATCAGTTTGTAGAAAGCGGGTTTTTTGTGTTTTAAACGCATTCTTACTGCTAACACTTACATGCGTCTCTAGGGCTGGAAATGACTGTTTCTACATTCCCCAAAGAGAGGGTTTCTAAACTGCTGCAAACACACATCAGTTTAACTCTAGAAGTTGAAAAGACACATTGACAACCATTCTGCTAGATAGCTCCGTTTTGGTTTTAGAGCAAGATATTTCTCTTTACAGCCTGTTCTCTTTTCCACTCTGGAATGTCCAAACGCAGCTTTTAGATGAAACGTGTTTCTACCTTGGTGAATCTAAACATAGATGCAACTTCCTAAAGGGAACCAACACACAGAAGATCAGTTTGTAGGAAGCGGGTTTTCTGTGTTTTAAACGCATTCCTACTGCTAACTCTTATATGAGTCTCTAGGTCTGGAAATGATTGTTTCTACATTCTCCAAAGAAAGGGTTTCTGAACTGCTGCAAACACACATCTGTTGAACTCTGGAAGTTGAAAACACACACAACCATTCTGCTAGATAGCTCCTTTTTGGTTTTAGAGCAAGATATTTCTCTTTACAGCCTGTTCTCTTTTCCACTCCGGAATGTGCAAACGCAGCTTTTAGAAGAAACGTGTTTCTACCTTGGTGAATCTAAACATAGATGCAACTTCCTAAAGGGAACCAACACACAGAAGATCAGTTTGTAGGAAGCGGGTCTTCTGTGTTTTAAACGCATTCTTACTGCTAACTCTTATATGCGTCTCTAGATCTGGAAATTACTGCTTCTACATTCTCCAAAGAAAGGGTTTCTGAACTGCTGCAAACACACATCAGTTTAACTCTGGAAGTTGAATACACACATTGACAACCATTGTGCTAGATAGCTCCGTTTTGGTTTTAGAGCAAGGTATTTCTCTTTACACCCTGTTCTCCTATCCAGTCTGGAATGTCCAAACGCAGCTTTTAGAAGAAACGTGTTTCTAACTCGCTGAATCTAAACTTAGGTGCAACTTCCTAAAAGGTACCATCACACAGAAAATCAGTTTGTAGGAAGCGGGTTTTTTGTGTTTTAAACGCATTCTTACTACTAACTCTTATATGCGTCTCTAGATCTGGAAATGACTGTTTCTACATTCTCCAAAGAAAGGGTTTCTGAACTGCTGCAAACACACATCAGTTTAACTCTGGAAGTTGAAAACACACATTGACAACCATTCTGCTAGATAGCTCCTTTTTGGTTTTAGAGCAAGATATTTCTCTTTACAGCCTGTTCTCTTTTCCACTCTGGAATGTGCAAACGCAGCTTTTAGAAGAAACGTGTTTCTACCTTGGTGAATCTAAACATAGATGCAACTTCCTAAAGGGAACCAACACACAGAAGATCAGTTTGTAGGAAGCGTGTCTTCTGTGTTTTAAACGCATTCTTACTGCTAACTCTTACATGCGTCTCTAGATATGGAAATTACTGCTTCTACATTCTCCAAAGAAAGGGTTTCTGAACTGCTGCAAACACACATCAGTTTAACTCTGGAAGTTGAATACACACATTCATAACAATTATGTTAGAGAGCTCCGTTTTGGTTTTAGAGCAAGGTATTTCTCTTTACAGCCTGTTCTCCCATGCACTCTGGAATGTATAAACGCAGCTTTTAGAAGAAACGTGTTTCTACCTCGCTGAATGTAAACATAGATGCAACTTCCTAAAAGGAACCAATACACAGAAGATCAGTTTGTAGGAAGCGGGTTTTCTGTGTTTTAAACGCATTCTTACGGCTAACACTTATATGCGTCTCTACGGCTGGAAATGACTGTTTCTACATTCTCCAAAGAAAGGGTTTCTGAACTGCTGCAGACACACATCAGTTTAACTCTGGAAGTTGAATACAAACATTGACAACGACTCTGCTAGATAGCACCGTTTTGGTTTTAGAGCAAGGTATTTCTCTTTACAGCCTGTTCTCCAATCCACTCTGGAATGTCCAAACGCAACTTTTAGAAGAAAAATGTTTCTAAATCTCTGAATGTAAACACAGATGCAACATCCTAAAAAAAACCAATTCACAGAAGATCAGTTTGTAGGAAGCGGGTTTTTTGTGTTTTAAACGCATTTTTACTGCTAACACTTATATTCGTCTCTAGGGCTGGAAATGACTGTTTCTACATTCCGCAAAGAGAGGGTTTCTAAACTGCTCCAAACACACATCAGTGTAACTCTAGATGTTGAAAACACACATTGACAACCATTCTGCTAGATAGCTCCGTTTTGGTTTTAGAGCAAGATATTTCTCTTTACACCCTGTTCTCTTTTCCACTCTGGAATGTCCAAACGCAGCTTTTAGAAGAAACGTGTTTCTACCTTGGTGAATCTAAACATAGATGCATCTACCTAAAGGAACCAACACACAGAAGATCAGTTTGTAGGAAGCGGGTTTTTTGTGTTTTAAACGCATTCTAACTGCTAACACTTATATGCGTCTCTAGGGCTGGAAACCACTGTTTCTACATTCTCCAAAGAAAGGGTTTCTGAACTGCTGCAAACACACATCAGTTTAACTTTGGAAGTTGAAAACACACATTGCCAACCATTCTGCTAGATAGCTCCGTTTTGGTTTTAGAGCAAGATATTTCTCTTTACAGCTTGTTCTCTTTTCCACTCTGGAATGTCCAAACGCAGCTTTTAGAAGAAACGTGTTTCTACCTTGGTGAATCTAAACATAGGTGCAACTTCCTAAAGGGAACCAACACACATAATATCAGTTTGTAGGAAGCGGGTCTTCTGTGTTTTAAACGCATTCTTACTGCTAACTCTTATATGCGTCTCTAGATCTGGAAATGACTGTTTCTACATTCCCCAAAGAAAGGGTTTCTGAACTGCTGCAAACTCACATCAGTTTATGTCTGGAAGTTGAATACGCACATTGACAACCATTCTGCTAGATAGCTCCGTTTTGGTTTTAGAGCAAGGTATTTCTCTTTACAGCCTGTTCTCCCTTCCACTCTGGAATGTCCAAACGCAGCTTTTAGAAGAAACGTGTTTCTACCTTGGTGAATCTAAACATAGATGCATCTACCTAAAGGAACCAACACACAGAAGATCAGTTTGTAGGAAGCGGGTTTTTTGTGTTTTAAACGCATTCTGACTGCTAACACTTATATGCGTCTCTAGGGCTGGAAACCACTGTTTCTACATTCTCCAAAGAAAGGGTTTCTGAACTGCTGCAAACACACATCAGTTTTACTCTGGAAGTTGAAAACACACATTGCCAACCATTCTGCTAGATAGCTCCGTTTTGGTTTTAGAGCAAGATATTTCTCTTTACAGCTTGTTCTGTTTTCCACTCTGGAATGTCCAAACGCAGCTTTTAGAAGAAACGTGTTTCTACCTCGCTGAAACTAAACATAGATGCAACTTCCTAAAAGGTACCAACACACAGAAAATCTGTTTGTAGGAAGCGGGTTTTCTGTGTTTTAAACCCATTCTTAATGCTAACTCTTATATGCGTCTCTAGATCTGGAAATGACTGTTTCTACATTCCCCAAAGAGAGGGTTTCTAAACTGCTGCAAACACACATCAGTTTAACTCTAGAAGTTGAAAACACACATTGCCAACCATTCTGCTAGATAGCTCCGTTTTGGTTTTAGAGCAAGATATTTCTCTTTACAGCCTGTTCTGTTTTCCACTCTGGAATGTCCAAACGCACCTTTTAGAAGAAACGTGTTTCTACCTTGGTGAATCTAAACATAGATGCAACTTCCTAAAGGGAACCAACACACAGAAGATCAGTTTGTAGGAAGCGGGTTTTCTGTGTTTTAAACGCATTCCTACTGCTAACTCTTATATGAGTCTCTAGGTCTGGAAATGATTGTTTCTACATTCTCCAAAGAAAGGGTTTCTGAACTGCTGCAAACACACATCTGTTGAACTCTGGAAGTTGAAAACACACACTCACAACCATTCTGCTAGATAGCTCCTTTTTGGTTTTAGAGCAAGATATTTCTCTTTACACCCTGTTCTCCCTTCCACTCCGGAATGTCCAAACGCAGCTTTTAGAAGAAACGTGTTTCTACCTTGGTGAATCTAAACATAGATGCAACTTCCCAAAGGGAACCAACACACATAATATCAGTTTGTAGGAAGTGGGTCTTCTGTGTTTTAAACGCATTCTTACTGCTAACTCTTATATGCATCTCTAGATCTCGAAATGACTGTTTCTACATTCTCCAAAGAAAGGGTTTCCGAACTGCTGCAAACACACATCAGTTTAACTCTGGAAGTTGAATAGGCACATTGACAACCATTCTGCTAGATAGCTCCGTTTTGGTTTTAGAGCAAGGTATTTCTCTTTACAGCCTGTTCTCCCATCCAGTCTGGAATGTCCAAACGCAGCTTTTAGAAGAAACGTGTTTCTAACTCGCTGAATCTAAACTTAGGTGCAACTTCCTAAAAGGTACCATCACACAGAAAATCAGTTTGTAGGAAGCGGGTTTTTTGTGTTTTAAACGCATTCTTACTACTAACTCTTATATGCGTCTCTAGATCTGGAAATGACTGTTTCTACATTCTCCAAAGAAAGGGTTTCTGAACTGCTGCAAACACACATCAGTTTAACTCTGGAAGTTGAATATGCACATTGACAACCATTCTGCTAGATAGCTCCGTTTTGGTTTTAGAGCAAGGTGTTTCTCTTTACAGCCTGTTCTCCCATCCAGTCTGGAATGTCCAAACGCAGCTTTTAGAAGAAACGTGTTTCTAACTCGCTGAATCTAAACTTAAGTGCAACTTCCTAAAAGGTACCATCACCCAGAAAATCAGTTTATAGGAAGCGGGTTTTTTGTGTTTTAAACACATTCTTACTGCTAACACTTATATGCGTCTCTAGGGCTCGAAATGACTGCTTCTACATTCTCCAAAGAAAGGGTTTCTGAACTGCTGCAAACACACATCAGTTTAACTCTGGAAGTTGAAAACACACATTGACAACCATTCTGCTAGATAGCTCCATTTTGGTTTTAGAGCTAGATATTTCTCTTTACAGCCTGTTTTCCCATACACTCTGGAATGTCCAAACGCAGCTTTTAGAAGAAACCTGTTTCTAACTCGCTGAATCTAAACATAGATGCAACTTCCTAAAAGGAACCAACACACAGAAGATCAGTGTGTAGGAAGCGGGTCTTTTGTGTTTTAAACGCTCTCTTACTGCTAACTCTTATATGCGTCTCTAGATCTGGAAATGACTGTTTCTACATTCTCCAAAGAAAGGGTTTCTGAACTGCTGAAAACACACATCAGTTTAACTCTGGAAGTTGAATAAACACATTGACAAACATTCTCCCAGATAGCTCCGTTTTGGTTTTAGAGCAAGGTATTTTTCTTTACAGCCTGTTTTCCCATCCACTCTGGAATGTCCAAACGAAGCTTTTAGAAGAAACGTGTTTCTACCTGGCTGAAACTAAACATAGATGCAACTTCCTAAAGGGAAACAACACACAGAAAATCAGTTTGTAGGAAGCGGGTCTTCTGTGTTTTAAACGCATTCTTACTGCTAACTCTTATATGCGTCTCTAGATCGGGAAATGACTGTTTCTACATTCTCCAAAGAAAGGGTTTCTGAACTGCTGCAAACACACATCAGTTTAAGTCTGGAAGATGAGTACAAACATTGACAACGATTCTGCTAGATAGCACCATTTTGGTTTTAGAGCAAGGTATTTCTCTTTACAGCCTGTTCTCCAATCCACTCTGGAATGTCCAAACGCAGCTTTTAGAAGAAACGTGTTTCTACCTTGGTGAATCTAAACATAGATGCATCTACCTAAAGGAACCAACACACAGAAGATCAGTTTGTAGGAAGCGGGTTTTTTGTGTTTTAAACGCATTCTTACTGCTAACACTTATATGCGTCTCTAGGGCTGGAAATCACTGTTTCTACATTCTCCAAAGAAAGGGTTTCTGAACTGCTGCAAACACACATCAGTTTAACTCTGGAAGTTGAAAACACACATTGCCAACCATTCTGCTAGATAGCTCCGTTTTGGTTTTAGAGCAAGATATTTCTCTTTACAGCTTGTTCTCTTTTCCACTCTGGAATGTCCAAACGCAGCTTTTAGAAGAAACGTGTTTCTACCTTGGTGAATCTAAACATAGATGCAACTTCCTAAAGGGAACCAACACACATAATATCAGTTTGTAGGAAGCGGGTCTTCTGTGTTTTAAACGCATTCTTACTGCTAACTCTTATATGCGTCTCTGGATCTGGAAATGACTGTTTCTACATTCTCCAAAGAAAGGGTTTCTGAACTGCTGCAAACACACATCAGTTTAACTCTGGAAGTTGAATATGCACATTGACAACCATTCTGCTAGATAGCTCCGTTTTGGTTTTAGAGCAAGGTATTTCTCTTTACACCCTGTTCTCCTATCCAGTCTGGAATGTCCAAACGCAGCTTTTAGAAGAAACGTGTTTCTAACTCGCTGAATATAAACTTAGGTGCAACTTCCTAAAAGGTACCATCACACAGAAAATCAGTTTGTAGGAAGCGGGTTTTTTGTGTTTTAAACGCATTCTTACTACTAACTCTTATATGCGTCTCTAGATCTGGAAATGACTGTTTCTACATTCTCCAAAGAAAGGGTTTCTGAACTGCTGCAAACACACATCAGTTTAACTCTGGAAGTTGAAAACACACATTGACAATCATTCTGCTAGATAGCTCCGTTTTGGTTTTAGAGCAAGATATTTCTCTTTACAGCCTGTTCTGTTTTCCACTCTGGAATGTCCAAACGCAGCTTTTAGAAGAAACGTGTTTCTACCTTGGTGAATCTAAACATAGATGCAACTTCCTAAAGGGAACCAACACACAGAAGATCAGTTTGTAGGAAGCGGGTTTTCTGTGTTTTAAACGCATTCTTAATGCTAACTCTTATATGAGTCTCTAGGTCTGGAAATGATTGTTTCTACATTCTCTAAAGAAAAGGTTTCTAAACTGCTGCAAACACACATCTGTTGAACTCTGGAAGTTGAAAACAGACACTCACAACCATTCTGCTAGATAGCTCCTTTTTGGTTTTAGAGCAAGATATTTCTCTTTACAGCCTGTTCTCTTTTCCACTCTGTTATGTGCAAAAGCAGCTTTTAGAAGAAATGTGTTTCTACCTTGGTGAATCTAAACACAGATGCAACTTCCTAAAGGGAACCAACACACAGAAGATCAGTTTGTAGGAAGCGTGTCTTCTGTGTTTTAAACGCATTCTTACTGCTAACTCTTACATGCGTCTATAGATCTGGAAATTACTGCTTCTACATTCTCCAAAGAAAGGGTTTCTGAACTGCTGCAAACACACATCAGTTTAACTCTGGAAGTTGAATACACACATTCACAACCATTCTGTTAGAGAGCTCCGTTTTGGTTTTAGAGCAAGGTATTTCTCTTTACAGCCTGTTCTCCCATGCACTCTGGAATGTATAAACGCAGCTTTTAGAAGAAACGTGTTTCTACCTCGCTGAATGTAAACATAGATGCAACTTCCTAAAAGGAACCAATACACAGAAGATCAGTTTGTAGGAAGCGGGTTTTTTGTGTTTTAAACGCATTCTTACTGCTAACACTTATATGCGTCTCTAGGGCTGGAAATGACTGTTTCTACATTCTCCAAAGAAAGGGTTTCTGAACTGCGGCAAACACACATCAGTTTAACTCTGGAAGTTGAAAACACACATTGCCAACCATTCTGCTAGATAGCTCCGTTTTGGTTTTAGAGCAAGATATTTCTCTTTACAGCTTGTTCTCTTTTCAACTCTGGAATGTCCAAACGCAGCTTTTAGAAGAAACGTGTTTCTACCTTGGTGAATCTAAACATAGATGCAACTTCCTAAAGGGAACCAACACACATAATATCAGTTTGTAGGAAGCGGGTCTTCTGTGTTTTAAACGCATTCTTACTGCTAACTCTTATATGCGTCTCTAGATCTGGAAATGACTGTTTCTACATTCTCCAAAGAAAGGGTTTCTGAACTGCTGCAAACACACATCAGTTTAACTCTGGAAGTTGAATACGCACATTGACAACCATTCTGCTAGATAGCTCCGTTTTGGTTTTAGAGCAAGGTATTTCTCTTTACACCCTGTTCTCCCATCCAGTCTGGAATGTCCAAACGCAGCTTTTAGAAGAAACGTGTTTCTTCCTTGGTGAATCTAAACATAGATGCAACTTCCTAAAGGGAACCAACACACAGAAAATCAGTTTGTAGGAAGCGGGTCTTCTGTGTTTTAAACGCATTCTTACTGCTAACTCTTTTATGCGTCTCTAGATCGGGAAATGACTGTTTTTACATTCTCCAAAGAAAGGGTTTCTGAACTGCTGCAAACACACATCAGTTTAACTCTGGAAGTTGAATACACACATTCACAAACATTCTGTTAGAGAGCTCCGTTTTGGTTTTAGAGCAAGGTATTTCTCTTTACAGCCTGTTCTCCCATGCACTCTGGAATGTATAAACGCAGCTTTTAGAAGAAACGTGTCTCTACCTCGCTGAATGTAAACATAGATGCAACTTCCTAAAAGGAACCAATACACAGAAGATCAGTTTGTAGGAAGCGGGTTTTTTGTGTTTTAAACGCATTCTTACTGCTAACACTTATATACGTCTCTGGGGCTGGAAATGACTGTTTCTACATTCTCCAAAGAAAGGGTTTCTGAACTGCTGCAAACACACATCAGTTTATCTCTGGAAGTTGAAAACGCACATTGTCAATCATTCTGTTAGATAGCTCCGTTTTGGTTTTAGAGCAAGATATTTCTCTTTACACCATGTTCTCCCTTCCACTCTGGAATGTCCAAACGCAGCTTTTAGAAGAAACGTGTTTCTACCTTGGTGAATCTAAACATAGATGCATCTACCTAAAGGAACCAACACACAGAAGATCAGTTTGTAGGAAGCGGGTTTTTTGTGTTTTAAACGCATTCTTACAGCTAACACTTATATGCGTCTCTACGGCTGGAAACCACTGTTTCTACATTCTCCAAAGAAAGGGTTTCTGAACTGCTGCAAACACAGATCAGTTTAACTCTGGAAGTTGAAAACACACATTGCCAACCATTCTGCTAGATAGCTCCGTTTTGGTTTTAGAGCAAGATATTTCTCTTTACAGCTTGTTCTCTTTTCCACTCTGGAATGTCCAAACGCAGCTTTTAGAAGAAACGTCTTTCTACCTTGGTGAATCTAAACATAGGTGCAACTTCCTAAAGGGAACCAACACACATAATATCAGTTTGTAGGAAGCGGGTCTTCTGTGTTTTAAACGCATTCTTACTGCTAACTCTTATATGCGTCTCTAGATCTGGAAATGACTGTTTCTACATTCTCCAAAGAAAGGGTTTCTGAACTGCTGCAAACTCACATCAGATTATGTCTGGAAGTTGAATACGCACATTGACAACCATTCTGCTAGATAGCTCCGTTTTGGTTTTAGAGCAAGGTATTTCTCTTTACAGCCTGTTCTCCCATGCACTCTGGAATGTATAAACGCAGCTTTTAGAAGAAACGTGTTTCTACCTCGCTGAATGTAAACATAGATGCAACTTCCTAAAAGGAACCAATACACAGAAGATCAGTTTGTAGGAAGCGGGTTTTTTGTGTTTTAAACGCATTCTTACTGCTAACACTTATATGCGTCTCTAGGGCTGGAAATGACTGTTTCTACATTTTCCAAAGAAAGGGTTTCTGAACTGCTGCAGACACACATCAGTTTAACTCTGGAAGTTGAAAACACACATTGACAATCATTCTGCTAGATAGCTCCGTTTTGGTTTTAGAGCAAGATATTTCTCTTTACACCCTGTTCTCCCTTCCACTCTGGAATGTCCAAACGCAGCTTTTAGAAGAAACGTGTTTCTACCTTGGTGAATCTAAACATAGATGCAACTTCCTAAAGGGAACCAACACACATAATATCAGTTTGTTGGAAGCGGGTCTTCTGTGTTTTAAACGCATTCTTACTGCTAACTCTTATATGCGTCTCTAGATCTGGAAATGACTGTTTCTACATTCTCCAAAGAAAGGGTTTATGAACTGCTGCAAACACACATCAGTTTAACTCTGGAAGTTGAATATGCACATTGACAACCATTCTGCTAGATAGCTCCGTTTTGGTTTTAGAGCAAGGTATTTCTCTTTACAGCCTGTTCTCCCATCCAGTCTGGAATGTCCAAACGCAGCTTTTAGAAGAAACGTGTTTCTACCTTGGTGAATCTAAACATAGATGCAACTTCCTAAAGGGAATCAACACAAAGAAGATCCGTTTGTAGGAAGCGGGTTTTCTGTGTTTTAAACGCATTCCTACTGCTAACTCTTATATGCGTCTCTAGATCTGGAAATGACTGTTTCTACATTCTCCAAAGAAAGGGTTTCTAAACTGCTTCAAACACACATCTGTTGAACTCTGGAAGTTGAAAACACACACTCACAACCATTCTGCTAGATAGCTCCGTTTTGGTTTTAGAGCAAGATATTTCTCTTTACAGCCTGTTCTGTTTTCCACTCTGGAATGTCTAAACGCAGCTTTTAGAAGAAACGTGTTTCTACCTTGGTGAATCTAAACATAGATGCAACTTCCTAAAGGGAACCAACACAAAGAAGACCAGTTTGTAGGAAGCGGGTTTTCTGTGTTTTAAACGCATTCCTACTGCTAACTCTTATATGAGTCTCTAGATCTGGAAGTGATTGTTTCTACATTCTCCAAAGAAAGGGTTTCTAAACTGCTGCAAACACACACCTGTTGAACTCTGGAAGTTGAAAACACACACTCACAACCATTCTGCTAGATAGCTCCTTTTTGGTTTTAGAGCAAGATATTTCTCTTTACAGCCTGTTCTCTTTTCCACTCTGGAATGTGCAAACGCAGCTTTTAGAAGAAACGTGTTTCTACCTTGGTGAATCTAAACATAGATGCAACTTCCTAAAGGGAACCAACACACAGAAGATCAGTTTGTAGGAAGCGGGTCTTCTGTGTTAAACGCATTCTTACTGCTAACTCTTATATGCGTCTCTAGATCTGGAAATTACTGCTTCTACATTCTCCAAAGAAAGAGTTTCTGAACTGCTGCAAACACACATCAGATTAACTCTGTAAGTTGAATACACACATTGGCAACCATTCTGCTAGATAGCTCCGTTTTGGTTTTGAGCAAGGTATTTCTCTTTACAGCCTGTTCTCCCATGCACTCTGGAATGTATAAACGCAGCTTTTAGAAGAAACGTGTTTCTACCTCGCTGAATGTAAACATAGATGCAACTTCCTAAAAGGAACCAATACACAGAAGATCAGTTTGTAGGAAGCTTGTTTTTTGTGTTTTAAACGCATTCTTACTGCTAACACTTATATGCGTCTCTAGGGCTGGAAATGACTGTTTCTACATTCCCCAAAGAGAGGGTTTCTAAGCTGCTGCAAACACACATCAGTTTAACTCTAGAAGTTGAAAACACACATTGACAACCATTCTGCTAGATAGCTCCGTTTTGGTTTTAGAGCAAGATATTTCTCTTTACAGCCTGTTCGGTTTTCCACTCTGGAATGTCCAAACGCAGCTTTTAGAAGAAACGTGTTTCTACCTTGGTGAATCTAAACATAGATGCAACTTCCTAAAGGGAACCAACACACAGAAGATCAGTTTGTAGGAAGCGGGTTTTCTGTGTTTTAAACGCATTCCTACTGCTAACTCTTATATGAGTCTCTAGGTCTGGAAATTGTTGTTTCTACATTCTCCAAAGAAAGGGTTTCTAAACTGCTGCAAACACACATCTGTTGAACTCTGGAAGTTGAAAACACACACTCACAACCATTCTGCTAGATAGCTCCGTTTTGGTTTTAGAGCAAGATATTTCTCTTTATAGCTTGTTCTCTTTTCCACTCTGGAATGTCCAAACGCAGCTTTTAGAAGAAACGTGTTTCTACCTTGGTGAATCTAAACATAGATGCAACTTCCTAAAGGGAACCAACACACATAATATCAGTTTGTAGGAAGCGGGTCTTCTGTGTTTTAAACGCATTCTTACTGCTAACTCTTATATGCGTCTCTAGATCTGGAAATGACTGTTTCTACATTCTCCAAAGAAAGGGTTTCTGATCTGCTGCAAACACACATCAGTTTAACTCTGGAAGTTGAAAACACACATTGACAACCATTCTCCTAGATAGCTCCGTTTTGGTTTTAGACCAAGGTATTTCTCTTTACAGCCTGTTCTCCCATCCAGTCTGGAATGTCCAAACGCAGCTTTTAGAAGAAACGTGTTTCTAACTCGCTGAATCTAAACATAGTTGCAACTTCCTAAAAGGTACCAACACACAGAAAATCAGTTTGTAGGAAGCGGGTTTTCTGTGTTTTAAACGCATTCTTACTGCTAACTCTTATATGCGTCTCTAGATCTGGAAATGACTGTTTCTACATTCTCTAAAGAAAGGGTTTCTGAACTGCTGCAAACACACATCAGTTTAATTCTAGAACTTGAAAACACACATTGACAACCATTCTGCTAGATAGCTCCGTTTTGGTTTTAGAGCAAGATATTTCTCTTTACAACCTGTTCTCTTTTCCACTCTGGAATGTCCAAACGCAGCTTTTAGAAGAAACGTGTTTCTAACTCGCTGAATCTAAACTTAGGTGCAACTTCCTAAAAGGTACCATCACACAGAAAATCAGTTTGTAGGCAGCGGGTTTTTTGTGTTTTAAACGCATTCTTACTACTAACTCTTATATGCGTCTCTAGATCTGGAAATGACTGTTTCTACATTCTCCAAAGAAAGGGTTTCTGAACTGCTGCAAACACACATCAGTTTAACTCTAGAAGTTGAAAACACACATTGACAATCATTCTGCTCGATAGCTCCGTTTTGGTTTTAGAGCTAGATATTTCTCTTTACAGCCTGTTCTCCCTTAAACTCTGGAATCTCCAAACGCAGCTTTTAGAAGAAACGTGTTTCTACCTCGCTGAATCTAAACATAGATGCAACTTCCTAAAAGGTACCAACACACAGAAAATCTGTTTGTAGGAAGCGGGTTTTCTGTGTTTTAAACGCATTCTTAATGCTAACTCTTCTATGCGTCTCTAGATCTGATAATGACTGTTTCTACATTCCCCAAAGAGAGGGTTTCTAAACTGCTGCAAACACACATCAGTTTAACTCTAGAAGTTGAAAACACACCTTGACAACCATTCTGCTAGATAGCTCCGTTTTGGTTTTAGAGCAAGATATTTCTCTTTACAGCCTGTTCTGTTTTCCACTCTGGAATGTACAAACGCAGCTTTTAGAAGAAACGTGTTTCTACCTTGGTGAATCTAAACATAGATGCAACTTCCTAAAGGGAACCAACACACAGAAGATCCGTTTGTAGGAAGCGGGTTTTCTGTGTTTTAAACGCATTCCTACTGCTAACTCTTATATGAGTCTCTAGGTCTGGAAATTGTTGTTTCTACATTCTCCAAAGAAAGGGTTTCTAAACTGCTGCAAACACACATCTGTTGAACTCTGGAAGTTGAAAACACACACTCACAACCATTCTGCTAGATAGCTCCTTTTTGGTTTTAGAGCAAGATATTTCTCTTTACAGCCTGTTCTCTTTTCCACTCTGGAATGTGCAAACGCAGCTTTTAGAAGAAACGTGTTTCTACCTTGGTGAATCTAAACATAGATGCAACTTCCTAAAGGGAACCAACACACAGAAGATCAGTTTGTAGGAAGCGGGTCTTCTGTGTTTTAAACACATTCTTACTGCTAACTCTTACATGCGTCTCTAGATCTGGAAATTACTGCTTCTACATTCTCGAAAGAAAGGGTTTCTGAACTGCTGCAAACACACATCAGTTTAACTCTGGAAGTTGAATACACACATTCACAACCATTCTGTTAGAGAGCTCCGTTTTGGTTTTAGAGCAAGGTATTTCTCTTTACAGCCTGTTCTCCCATGCACTCTGGAATGTATAAACGCAGCTTTTAAAAGAAACGTGTTTCTACCTCGCTGAATGTAAACATAGATGCAACTTCCTAAAAGGAACCAATACACAGAAGATCAGTTTGTAGGAAGCGGGTTTTTTGTGTTTTAAACGCATTCTTACTGCTAACACTTATATGCGTCTCTAGGGCTGGAAATGACTGTTTCTACATTCTCCAAAGAAAGGGTTTCTGAACTGCTGCAGACACACATCAGTTTAACTCTGGAAGTTGAATACGCACATTGACAACCATTCTGCTAGATAGCTCCGTTTTGGTTTTAGAGCAAGGTATTTCTCTTTACAGCCTGTTCTCCCATCCAGTCTGGAATGTCCAAACGCAGCTTTTAGAAGAAACGTGTTTCTAACTCGCTGAATCTAAACTTAGGTGCAACTTCCTAAAAGGTACCATGACACAGAAAATCAGTTTGTAGGAAGCGGGTTTTTTGTGTTTTAAACGAATTCTTACTACTAACTCTTTTATGCGTCTCTAGATCTGGAAATGACAGGTTCTACATTCTCCAAAGAAAGGGTTTCTGAACTGCTGCAAACACACATCAGTTTAACTCTGGAAGTTGAAAACACACATTGACAATCATTCTGCTAGATAGCTCCGTTTTGGTTTTAGAGCAAGATATTTCCCTTTAGAGCCTGTTCTCCCATAAACTCTGGAATGTCCAAACGCAGCTTTAAGAAGAAACGTGTTTCTACCTCGCTGAATGTAAACATAGATGCAACTTCCAAAAAGGAACCAACACACAGAAGATCTGTTTGTAGGAAGCGGGTTTTTTGTGTTTTAAAAGCATTCTTACTGCTAACACTTATATGCGTCTCTAGGGCTCGAAATGACTGCTTCTACATTCTCCAAAGAAAGGGTTTCTGAACTGCTGCAAACACACATCAGTTTAACTCTGGAAGTTGAAAACACACATTGACAACCATTCTGCTAGATAGCTCCATTTTGGTTTTAGAGCTAGATATTTCTCTTTACAGCCTGTTTTCCCATCCACTCTGGAATGTCCAAACGCAGCTTTTAGAAGAAACCTGCTTCTAACTCGCTGAATCTAAACATAGATGCAACTTCCTAAAAGGAACCAACACACAGAAGATCAGTGTGTAGGAAGTGGGTCTTCTGTGTTTTAAACGCATTCTTACTGCTAATTCTTATATACGTCTCTAGATCTGGAAATGACTGTTTCTACTTTCTCCAAAGAAAGGGTTTCTGCACTGCTGCAAACACACATCAGTTTAACTCTGGAAGTTGACTAAACACATTGACAAACATTCTCCCAGATAGCTCCGTTTTGGTTTTAGAGCAAGGTATTTTTCTTTACAGCCTGTTTTCCCATCCACTCTGGAATGTCCAAACGCAGCTTTTAGAAGAAACGTGTTTCTACCTCGCTGAAACTAAACATAGATGCAACTTCCTAAAGGGAAACAACACACAGAAAATCAGTTTGTAGGAAGCGGGTCTTCTGTGTTTTAAACGCATTCTTACTGTTAACTCTTATATGCGTCTCTAGATCGGGAAATGACTGTTTCTACATTCTCCAAAGAAAGGGTTTCTGAACTGCTGCAAACACACATCAGTTTAACTCTGGAAGGTGAAAACACACATTGACAACCATTCTGCTAGATAGCTCCGTTTTGGTTTTAGAGCTAGATATTTCTCTTTACAGCCTGTTCTCCTTTAAACTCTGGAACCTCCAAACGCAGCTTTTAGAAGAAACGTGTTTCTACCTCGCTGAATCTAAACATAGATGCAACTTCCTAAAAGGTACCAACACACAGGAAATCTGTCTGTAGGAGGCGGGTTTTCTGTGTTTTAAACGCATTCTTAATGCTAACTCTTATATGCGTCTCTAGATCAGGAAATGACTGTTTCTACATTCCCCAAAGAGAGGGTTTCTAAACTGCTGCAAACACACATCAGTTTAACTCTAGAAGTTGAAAACACACATTGACAACCATTCTGCTAGATAGCTCCGTTTTGGTTTTAGAGCAAGATATTTCTCTTTACAGCCTGTTCTGTTTTCCACTCTGGAATGTCCAAACGCAGCTTTTAGAAGAAACGTGTTTCTACCTTGGTGAATCTAAACATAGATGCAACTTCCTAAAGGGAATCAACACAAAGAAGATCCGTTTGTCGGAAGCGGGTTTTCTGTGTTTTAAACGCATTCCTACTGCTAACTCTTATATGAGTCTCTAGATCTGGAAATGATTGTTTCTACATTCTCCAAAGAAAGGGTTTCTAAACTGCTGCAAACACACATCTGTTGAACTCTGGAAGTTAAAAACACACACTCACAACCATTCTGCTAGATAGATCCTTTTTGGTTTTAGAGCAAGATATTTCTCTTTACAGCCTGTTCTCTTTTCCACTCTGGAATGTGCAAACGCAGCTTTTAGAAGAAACGTGTTTCTACCTTGGTGAATCTAAACATAGATGCAACTTCCAAAAGGGAACCAACACACAGAAGATCAGTTTGTAGGAAGCGGGTCTTCTGTGTTAAACGCATTCTTACTGCTAACTCTTATATGCGTCTCTAGATCTGGAAATTACTGCTTCTACATTCTCCAAAGAAAGGGTTTCTGAACTGCTGCAAACACACATCAGATTAACTCTGTAAGTTGAATACACACATTGGCAACCATTCTGCTAGATAGCTCCGTTTTGGTTTTGAGCAAGGTATTTCTCTTTACAGCCTGTTCTCCCATGCACTCTGGAATGTATAAACGCAGCTTTTAGAAGAAACGTGTTTCTACCTCGCTGAATGTGAACATAGATGCAACTTCCTAAAAGGAACCAATACACAGAAGATCAGTTTGTAGGAAGCTTGTTTTTTGTGTTTTAAACGCATTCTTACTGCTAACACTTATAAGCGTCTCTAGGGCTGGAAATGACTGTTTCTACATTCCCCAAAGAGAGGGTTTCTAAGCTGCTGCAAACACACATCAGTTTAACTCTAGAAGTTGAAAACACACATTGACAACCATTCTGCTAGATAGCTCCGTTTTGGTTTTAGAGCAAGATATTTCTCTTTACAGCCTGTTCTGTTTTCCACTCTGGAATGTCCAAACGCAGCTTTTAGAAGAAACGTGTTTCTACCTTGGTGAATCTAAACATAGATGCAACTTCCTAAAGGGAACCAACACACAGAAGATCAGTTTGTAGGAAGCGGGTTTTCTGTGTTTTAAACGCATTCCTACTGCTAACTCTTATATGAGTCTCTAGGTCTGGAAATTGTTGTTTCTACATTCTCCAAAGAAAGGGTTTCTAAACTGCTGCAAACACACATCTGTTGAACTCTGGAAGTTGAAAACACACACTCACAACCATTCTGCTAGATAGCTCCGTTTTGGTTTTAGAGCAAGATATTTCTCTTTACAGCTTGTTCTCTTTTCCACTCTGGAATGTCCAAACGCAGCTTTTAGAAGAAACGTGTTTCTACCTTGGTGAATCTAAACATAGATGCAACTTCCTAAAGGGAACCAACACACATAATATCAGTTTGTAGGAAGCGGGTCTTCTGTGTTTTAAACGCATTCTTACTGCTAACTCTTATATGCGTCTCTAGATCTGGAAATGACTGTTTCTACATTCTCCAAAGAAAGGGTTTCTGAACTGCTGCAAACACACATCAGTTTAACTCTGGAAGTTGAAAACACACATTGACAACCATTCTCCTAGATAGCTCCGTTTTGGTTTTAGACCAAGGTATTTCTCTTTACAGCCTGTTCTCCCATCCAGTCTGGAATGTCCAAACGCAGCTTTTAGAAGAAACGTGTTTCTAACTCGCTGAATCTAAACATAGTTGCAACTTCCTAAAAGGTACCAACACACAGAAAATCAGTTTGTAGGAAGCGGGTTTTCTGTGTTTTAAACGCATTCTTACTGCTAACTCTTATATGCGTCTCTAGATCTGGAAATGACTGTTTCTACATTCTCTAAAGAAAGGGTTTCTGAACTGCTGCAAACACACATCAGTTTAATTCTAGAAGTTGAAAACACACATTGACAACCATTCTGCTAGATAGCTCCGTTTTGGTTTTAGAGCAAGATATTTCTCTTTACAACCTGTTCTCTTTTCCACTCTGGAATGTCCAAACGCAGCTTTTAGATGAAACGTGTTTCTAACTCGCTGAATCTAAACTTAGGTGCAACTTCCTAAAAGGTACCATGACACAGAAAATCAGTTTGTAGGAAGCGGGTTTTTTGTGTTTTAAACGCATTCTTACTACTAACTCTTTTATGCGTCTCTAGATCTGGAAATGACAGGTTCTACATTCTCCAAAGAAAGGGTTTCTGAACTGCTGCAAACACACATCAGTTTAACTCTGGAAGTTGAAAACACACATTGACAATCATTCTGCTAGATAGCTCCGTTTTGGTTTTAGAGCAAGATATTTCCCTCTAGAGCCTGTTCTTCCATAAACTCTGGAATGTCCAAACGCAGCTTTAAGAAGAAACGTGTTTCTATCTCGCTGAATGTAAACATAGATGCAACTTCCAAAAAGGAACCAACACACAGAAGATCAGTTTGTAGGAAGCGGGTTTTTTGTGTTTTAAAAGCATTCTTACTGCTAACACTTATATGCGTCTCTAGGGCTCGAAATGACTGCTTCTACATTCTCCAAAGAAAGGGTTTCTGAACTGCTGCAAACACACATCAGTTTAACTCTGGAAGTTGAATACACACATTCACAACCATTCTGCTAGATAGCTCCATTTTGGTTTTAGAGCTAGATATTTCTCTTTACAGCCTGTTTTCCCATCCACTCTGGAATGTCCAAACGCAGCTTTTAGAAGAAACCTGCTTCTAACTCGCTGAATCTAAACATAGATGCAACTTCCTAAAAGGAACCAACACACAGAAGATCAGTGTGTAGGAAGCGGGTCTTCTGTGTTTTCAACGCATTCTTACTGCTAATTCTTATATACGTCTCTAGATCTGGAAATGACTGTTTCTACATTCTCCAAAGAAAGGGTTTCTGAACTGCTGCAAACACACATCTGTTTAACTCTGGAAGTTGAATAAACACATTGACAAACATTCTCCCAGATAGCTCCGTTTTGGTTTTAGAGCAAGGTATTTTTCTTTACAGCCTGTTTTCCCATCCACTCTGGAATGTCCAAACGCAGCTTTTAGAAGAAACGTGTTTCTACCTCGCTGAAACTAAACATAGATGCAACTTCCTAAAGGGAAACAACACAGAGAAAATCAGTTTGTAGGAAGCGGGTTTTCTGTGTTTTAAACGCATTCTTACTGGTAACACATATGCGTCTGTAGGGCTGGGAATGACTGTTTCTACATTCCCCAAAGAGAGGGTTTGCAAACTGCTGCAAACACACGTCAGTTTAACTCTAGAAGTTGAAAACACACATTGACAACCATTCTGCTAGATAGCTCCGTTTTGGTTTTAGAGCAAGATATTTCTCTTTACAGCCTGTTCTCTTTTCCACTCTGGAATGTCCAAACGCAGCTTTTAGATGAAACGTGTTTCTAACTTGGTGAATCTAAACAGAGATGCAACTTCCTAAAGGGAACCAACACACAGAAGATCAGTTTGTAGGAAGCGGGTTTTCTGTGTTTTAAACGCATTCCTACTGCTAACTCTTATATGAGTCTCTAGGTCGGAAATGATTGTTTCTACATTCTCCAAAGAAAGGGTTTCTAAACTGCTGCAAACACACATCTGTTGAACTCTGGAAGTTGAAAACACACACTCACAACCATTCTGCTAGATAGCTCCTTTTTGGTTTTAGAGCAAGATATTTCTCTTTACAGCCTGTTCTGTTTTCCACTCTGGAATGTGCAAACGCAGCTTTTAGAAGAAACGTGTTTCTACCTTGGTGAATCTAAACATAGATGCAACTTCCTAAAGGGAACCAACACACAGAAGATCAGTTTGTAGGAAGCGGGTCTTCTGTGTTTTAAACGCATTCTTACTGCTAACTCTTATATGCATTTCTAGATCTGGAATTGACTGCTTCTACATTCTCCAAAGAAAGGGTTTCTGAACTGCTGCAAACACACATCAGTTTAACTCTGGAAGTTGAATACACACATTCACAACCATTCTGTTAGAGAGCTCCGTTTTGGTTTTAGAGCAAGGTATTTCTCTTTACAGCCTGTTCTCCCATGCACTCTGGAATGTATAAACGCAGCTTTTAGAAGAAACGTGTTTCTACCTCGCTGAATGTAAACATAGATGCAACTTCCTAAAAGGAACCAATACACAGAAGATCAGTTTGTAGGAAGCGGGTTTTTTGTGTTTTAAACGCATTCTTACTTCTAACACTTATATGCGTCTCTAGGGCTGGAAATGACTGTTTCTACATTCTCCAAAGAAAGGGTTTCTGAACTGCTGCAAACACACATCAGTTTATATCTGGAAGTTGAAAACACACATTGACAATCATTCTGCTAGATAGCACCGTTTTGGTTTTAGAGCAAGATATTTCTCTTTACACCCTGTTCTCCCTTCCACTCTGGAATGTCCAAACGCAGCTTTTAGAAGA
Organism: Saimiri boliviensis; assembly: GCF_048565385.1. NCBI lineage: Eukaryota > Metazoa > Chordata > Mammalia > Primates > Cebidae > Saimiri > Saimiri boliviensis. The sequence goes on from NC_133455.1 coordinate 103,470,962, forward strand.
AACGTGTTTCTACCTTGGTGAATCTAAACATAGATGCATCTACCTAAAGGAACAAACACACAGAAGATCAGTTTGTAGGAAGCGGGTTTTTTGTGTTTTAAACGCATTCTTACTGCTAACACTTATATGCGTCTCTAGGGCTGGAAATCACTGTTTCTACATTTTCCAAAGAAAGGGTTTCTGAACTGCTGCAAACAAACATCTGTTGAACTCTGGAAGTTGAAAACACACATTGCCAATCATCCTGCTAGATAGCTCCGTGTTGGTTTTAGAGCAAGATATTTCTCTTTACAGCTTGTTTTCTTTTCCACTCTGGAATGTCCAAACGCAGCTTTTAGAAAAAACGTGTTTCTACCTTGGTGAATCTAAACATAGATGCAAGTTCCTAAAGGGAACCAACACACAGAAGATCAGTTTGTAGGAAGCGGGTCTTCTGTGTTTTAAACGCATTCTTACTGCTAACTCTTATATGCGTCTCTAGATCTGGAAATGACTGTTTCTACATTCTCCAAAGAAAGGGTTTCTGAACTGCTGCAAACACACGTCAGTTTACCTCTGGAAGTTGAATATGAACATTGACAACCATTCTGCTAGATAGCTCCGTTTTGGTTTTAGAGCAAGGTATTTCTCTTTACAGCCTGTTCTCCCATCCAGTCTGGAATGTCCAAACGCAGCTTTTAGAAGAAACGTGTTTCTACCTCGCTGAATGTAAACATAGATGCAACTTCCTAAAAGGTACCAACACACAGAAAATCTGTTTGTAGGAAGCGGGTTTTCTGTGTTTTAAACGCATTCTTAATGCTAACTCTTCTATGCGTCTCTAGATCTGGAAATGACTGTTTCTACATTCTCCAAAGAAAGGGTTTCTGAACTGCTGCAAACACACGTCAGTTTACCTCTGGAAGTTGAATACGCACATTGACAACCATTCTGCTAGATAGCTCCGTTTTGGTTTTAGAGCAAGTAATTTCTCTTTACAGCCTGTTCTCCCATCCAGTCTGGAACGTCCAAACGGAGCTTTTAGAAGAAACGTGTTTCTACCTCGCTGAATCTAAACATAGATGCAACTTCCTAAAATGTACCAACAGACAGAAAATCTGTTTGTAGGAAGCGGGTTTTCTGTGTTTTAAACGCATTCTTAATGCTAACTCTTCTATGCGTCTCTAGATCTGGAAATGACTGTTTCTACATTCCCCAAAGAGAGGGTTTCTAAACTGCTGCAAACATACATCAGTTTAACTCTAGAAGTTGAAAACACACATTGACAACCATTCTGCTAGATAGCTCCGTTTTGGTTTTAGAGCAAGATATTTCTCTTTACAGCCTGTTCTGTTTTCCACTCTGGAATGTCCAAACGCACCTTTTAGAAGAAACCTGTTTCTATCTTGGTGAATCTAAACATAGATGCAACTTCCTAAAGGGAACCAACACACAGAAGATCAGTTTGTAGGAAGCGGGTTTTCTGTGTTTTAAACTCATTCCTACTGCTAACTCTTATATGAGTCTCTAGGTCTGGAAATGATTGTTTCTACATTCTCCAAAGAAAGGGTTTCTGAACTGCTGCAAACACACATCTGTTGAACTCTGGAAGTTGAAAACACACACTCACAACCATTCTGCTAGATAGCTCCTTTTTGGTTTTAGAGCAAGATATTTCTCTTTACAGCCTGTTCTCTTTTCCACTCTGGAATGTGCAAACGCAGCTTTTAGAAGAAACGTGTTTCTACCTTGGTGAATCTAAACATAGATGCAACTTCCTAAAGGGAACCAACACACAGAAGATCAGTTTGTAGGAAGCGGGTCTTCTATGTTTTAAACGCATTCTTACTGCTAACTCTTACATGCGTCTCTAGATCTGGAAATTACTGCTTCTACATTCTCCAAAGAAAGGGTTTCTGAACTGCTGCAAACACATATCAGTTTAACTCTGGAAGTTGAATACACACATTCACAACCATTCTGTTAGAGAGCTCCGTTTTTGTTTTAGAGCAAGGTATTTCTCTTTACAGCCTGTTCTCCCATGCACTCTGGAATGTATAAACGCAGCTTTTAGAAGAAACGTATTTCTACCTCGCTGAATGTAGACATAGATGCAACTTCCTAAAAGGAACCAATACACAGAAGATCAGTTTGTAGGAAGCGGGTCTTCTGTGTTTTAAACGCATTCTTACTGCTAACTCTTATATGCGTCTCTAGATTGGGAAATGACTGTTTCTACATTCTCCAAAGAAAGGGTTTCTGAACTGCTGCAAACACCCATCAGTTTAACTCTGCAGGTTGAAAACACACATTGACAATCAATCTGCTAGATAGCTCCGTTTTGGTTTTAGAGCAAGATATTTCCCTTTAGAGCCTGTTCTCCCATAAACTCTGGAATGTCCAAACGCAGCTTTAAGAAGAAACGTGTTTCTACCTCGCTGAATGTAAACATAGATGCAACTTCCAAAAAAAAAACAACACACAGAAGATCAGTTTGTAGGAAGCGGGTTTTTTGTGTTTTAAACGCATTCTTACTGCTAACACTTATATGCGTCTCTAGGGCTCGAAATGACTGCTTCTACATTCTCCAAAGAAAGGGTTTCTGAACTGCTGCCAACACACATCAGATTACCTCTGGAAGTTGAAAACACACATTGACAACCATTCTGCTAGATAGCTCCATTTTGGTTTTAGAGCTAGATATTTCTCTTTACAGCCTGTTCTCCCATACACTGTGGAATGTCCAAACGCAGCTTTTAGAAGAAACCTGTTTCTAACTCGCTGAATCTAAACATAGATGCAACATCCTAAAAGGAACCAACACACAGAAGATCAGTGTGTAGGAAGCAGGTCTTCTGTGTTTTAAACGCATTCTTACTGCTAACTCTTATATGCGTCTCTAGATCTGGAAATGACTGTTTCTACATTCTCCAAAGAAAGGGTTTCTGAACTGCTGCAAACAAACATTAGTTTAACTCTGGAAGTTGAATAAACACATTGACAATCATTCTCCCAGATAGCTCCGTTTTGGTTTTAGAGCAAGGTATTTTTCTTTACAGCCTGTTTTCCCATCCACTCTGGAATGTCCAAACGCAGCTTTTAGAAGAAACGTGTTTCTACCTTGGTGAATCTAAACATAGATGCAACTTCCCAAAGGGAACCAACACAGATAATATCAGTTTGAAGGAAGCGGGTCTTCTGTGTTTTAAACGCATTCTTACTGCTAACTCTTATATGCGTCTCTAGATCTGGAAATGACTGTTTCTACATTCTCCAAAGAAAGGGTTTCTGAACTGCTGCAAACACACATCAGTTTAACTCTGGAAGTTGAATACGCACATTTACAACCATTCTGCTAGATAGCTCCGTTTTGGTTTTAGAGCAAGGTATTTCTCTTTACAGCCTCTTCTCCCATCCAGTCTGGAATGTCCAAATGCAGCTTTTAGAAGAAACGTGTTTCTAACTCGCTGAATCTAAACATAGTTGAAACTTCCTAAAAGGTACCAACACACAGAAAATCAGTTTGTAGGAAGTGGGTTTTTTGTGTTTTAAACGCATTCTTACTACTAACTCTTTTATGCGTCTCTAGATCTGGAAATGACTGTTTCCACATTCTCCAAAGAAAGGGTTTCTGAACTGCTGCAAACACACATCAGTTTAACTCTGGAAGTTGAAAACACACATTGACAATCATTCTGCTAGATAGCTCCGTTTTGGTTTTAGAGCAAGATATTTCCCTTTAGAGCCTGTTCTCCCATGCACTCTGGAATGTATAAACGCAGCTGTTAGAAGAAACGTGTTTCTACCTCGCTGAATGTAAACATAGATGCAACTTCCTAAAAGGAACCAATACACAGAAGATCAGTTTGTAGGAAGCGGGTTTTTTGTGTTTTAAACGCATTCTTACTGCTAACTCTTATATGCGTCTCTAGGGCTGGAAATGACTGTTTCTACATTCTCCAAAGAAAGGGTTTCTGAACTGCTGCAAACACACATCAGTTTAACTCTGGAAGTTGAAAACACACATTGACAATCATTCTGCTAGATAGCTCCGTTTTGGTTTTAGAGCAAGATATTTCTCTTTACACCCTGTTCTCCCTTCCACTCTGGAATGTCCAAACGCAGCTTTTAGAAGAAACGTGTTTCTACCTTGGTGAATCTAAACATAGATGCCTCTACCTAAAGGAACCAACACACAGAAGATCAGTTTGTAGAAAGCGGGTTTTTTGTGTTTTAAACGCATTCTTACTGCTAACACTTATATGCGTCTCTAGGGCTGGAAATCACTGTTTCTACATTCTCCAAAGAAAGGGTTTCTGAACTGCTGCAAACACACATCAGTTTAACTCTGGAAGTTGAAAACACACATTGCCAACCATTCTGCTAGATAGCTCCGTTTTGGTTTTAGAGCAAGATATTTCTCTTTACAGCTTGTTCTCTTTTCCACTCTGGAATGTCCAAACGCAGCTTTTAGAAGAAACGTGTTTCTACCTTGGTGAATCTAAACATAGATGCAACTTCCTAAAGGGGACCAACACACATAATATCAGTTTGTAGGAAGCGGGTCTTCTGTGTTTTAAATGCATTCTTACTGCTAACTCTTATATGCGTCTCTAGATCTGGAAATGACTGTTTCTACATTCTCCAAAGAAAGGGTTTCTGAACTGCTGCAAACACACATCAGTTTAACTCTGGAAGTTGAATATGCACATTGACAACCATTCTGCTAGATAGCTCCGTTTTGGTTTTAGAGCAAGGTATTTCTCTTTTCAGCCTGTTCTACCACCCAGTCTGGAATTTCCAAACGCAGCTTTTAGAAGAAAAGTGTTTCTAACTCGCTGCATCTAAACTTAGGTGCAACTTCCTAAAAGGTACCATCACACAGAAAATCAGTTTGTAGGAAGCGGGTTTTTTGTGTTTTAAACGCATTCTTACTACTAACTCTTTTATGCGTCTCTCGATCTGGAAATGACAGGTTCTACATTCTCCAAAGAAAGGGTTTCTGAACTGCTGCAGACACACATCAGTTTAACTCTGGAAGTTGAAAACACACATTGACAATCATTCTGCTAGATAGCTCCGTTTTGGTTTTAGAGCAAGATATTTCTCTTTACACCCTGTTCTCCCTTCCACTCTGGAATGTCCAAACGCAGCTTTTAGAAGAAACGTGTTTCTACCTTGGTGAATCTAAACATAGATGCAACTTCCTAAAGGGAACCAACACACATAATATCAGTTTGTAGGAAGCGGGTCTTCTGTGTTTTAAACGCATTCTTACTGCTAACTCTTATATGCATCTCTAGATATGGAAATGACTGTTTCTACATTCTCCAAAGAAAGGGTTTCTGAACTGCTGCAAACACACATCAGTTTAACTCTGGAAGTTGAATATGCACATTGACAACCATTCTGCTAGATAGCTCCGTTTTGGTTTTAGAGCAAGGTATTTCTCTTTACATAATGTTCTCCCATCCAGTCTGGAATGTCCAAACGCAGCTTTTAGAAGAAACGTGTTTCTAACTCGCTGAATCTAAACTTAGGTGCAACTTCCTAAAAGGTAACATGACACAGAAAATCAGTTTGTAGGAAGCGGGTTTTCTGTGTTTTAAACGCATTCTTACTGCTAACACTTATATGCGTCTCTAGGGCTGGAAATGACTGTTTCTACATTCTCCAAAGAAAGGGTTTCTGAACTGCTGCAAACACACATCAGTTTAACTCTGGAAGTTGAAAATACACATTGACAATCATTCTGCTAGATAGCTCCGTTTTGGTTTTAGAGCAAGATATTTCTCTTTACACCCTGTTCTCCCTTCCACTCTGGAATGTCCAAACGCAGCTTTTAGAAGAAACGTGTTTCTACCTTGGTGAATCTAAACATAGATGCAACTTCCTAAAGGGAACCAACACACAGAAAATCAGTTTGTAGGAAGCGGGTCTTCTGTGTTTTAAACGCATTCTTACTGCTAACTCTTATATGCATCTCTAGATCGGGAAATGACTGTTTCTACATTCTCCAAAGAAAGGGTTTCTGAACTGCTGCAAACACACATCAGTTTAACTCTGGAAGTTGAATACAAACATTGACAACGACTCTGCTAGATCGCACCGTTTTGGTTTTAGAGCAAGGTATTTCTCTTTACAGCCTGTTCTCCAATCCACTCTGGAATGTCCAAACGCAACTTTTAGAAGAAAAATATTTCTAAATCTCTGAATGTAAACACAGATGCAACATCCTAAAAAAAACCAATTCACAGAAGATCAGTTTGTAGGAAGCGGGTTTTTTGTGTTTTAAACGCATTCTTACTGCTAACACTTATATGCGTCTCTAGGGATGGAAATCACTGTTTCTACATTTTCCAAAGAAAGGGTTTCTGAACTGCTGCAAACAAACATCTGTTGAACTCTGGAAGTTGAAAACACACATTGCCAATCATCCTGCTAGATAGCTCCGTGTTGGTTTTAGAGAAAGATATTTCTCTTTACAGCTTGTTCTCTTTTCCACTCTGGAATGTCCAAACGCAGCTTTTAGAAAAAACGTGTTTCTACCTTGGTGAATCTAAACATAGATGCAAGTTCCTAAAGGGAACCAACACACAGAAGATCAGTTTGTAGGAAGCGGGTCTTCTGTGTTTTAAACGCATTCTTACTGCTAACTCTTATATGCGTCTCTAGATCTGGAAATGACTGTTTCTACATTCTCCAAAGAAAGGGTTTCTGAACTGCTGCAAACACACGTCAGTTTACCTCTGGAAGTTGAATATGCACATTGACAACCATTCTGCTAGATAGCTCCGTTTTGGTTTTAGAGCAAGGTATTTCTCTTTACAGCCTGTTCTCCCATCCAGTCTGGAATGTCCAAACGCAGCTTTTAGAAGAAACGTGTTTCTACCTCGCTGAATGTAAACATAGATGCAACTTCCTAAAAGGTACCAACACACAGAAAATCTGTTTGTAGGAAGCGGGTTTTCTGTGTTTTAAACGCATTCTTAATGCTAACTCTTCTATGCGTCTCTAGATCTGGAAATGACTGTTTCTACATTCCCCAAAGAGAGGGTTTCTAAACTGCTGCAAACACACATCAGTTTAACTCTAGAAGTTGAAAACACACATTGACAACCATTCTGCTTGATAGCTCCGTTTTGGTTTTAGAGCAAGATATTTCTCTTTACAGCCTGTTCTGTTTTCCACTCTGGAATGTCCAAACGCAGCTTTTAGAAGAAACCTGTTTCTATCTTGGTGAATCTAAACATAGATGCAACTTCCTAAAGGGAACCAACACACAGAAGATCAGTTCGTAGGAAGCGGGTTTTCTGTGTTTTAAACTCATTCCTACTGCTAACTCTTATATGAGTCTCTAGGTCTGGAAATGATTGTTTCTACATTCTCCAAAGAAAGGGTTTCTAAACTGCTGCAAACACACATCTGTTGAACTCTGGAAGTTGAAAACACACACTCACAACCATTCTGCTAGATAGCTCCTTTTTGGTTTTAGAGCAAGATATTTCTCTTTACAGCCTGTTCTCTTTTCCACTCTGGAATGTGCAAACGCAGCTTTTAGAAGAAACGTGTTTCTACCTTGGTGAATCTAAACATAGATGCAACTTCCTAAAGGGAACCAACACACAGAAGATCAGTTTGTAGGAAGCGGGTCTTCTGTGTTTTAAACGCATTCTTACTGCTAACTCTTACATGCGTCTCTAGATCTGGAAATTACTGCTTCTACATTCTCCAAAGAAAGGGTTTCTGAACTGCTGCAAACACATATCAGTTTAACTCTGGAAGTTGAATACACACATTCACAACCATTCTGTTAGAGAGCTCCGTTTTGGTTTTAGAGCAAGGTATTTCTCTTTACAGCCTGTTCTCCCATGCACTCTGGAATGTATAAACGCAGCTTTTAGAAGAAACGTGTTTCTACCTCGCTGAATGTAAACATAGATGCAACTTCCTAAAAGGAACCAATACACAGAAGATCAGTTTGTAGGAAGCGGGTCTTCTGTGTTTTAAACGCATTCTTACTGCTAACTCTTATATGCGTCTCTAGATTGGGAAATGACTGTTTCTACATTCTCCAAAGAAAGGGTTTCTGAACTGCTGCAAACACCCATCAGTTTAACTCTGCAGGTTGAAAACACACATTGACAATCAATCTGCTAGATAGCTCCGTTTTGGTTTTAGAGCAAGATATTTCCCTTTAGAGCCTGTTCTCCCATAAACTCTGGAATGTCCAAACGCAGCTTTAAGAAGAAACGTGTTTCTACCTCGCTGAATGTAAACATAGATGCATCTTCCAAAAAGGAAACAACACACAGAAGATCAGTTTGTAGGAAGCGGGTTTTTTGTGTTTTAAACGCATTCTTACTGCTAACACTTATATGCGTCTCTAGGGCTCGAAATGACTGCTTCTACATTCTCCAAAGAAAGGGTTTCTGAACTGCTGCCAACACACATCAGTTTACCTCTGGAAGTTGAAAACACACATTGACAACCATTCTGCTAGATAGCTCCATTTTGGTTTTAGAGCTAGATATTTCTCTTTACAGCCTGTTCTCCCATACACTCTGGAATGTCCAAACGCAGCTTTTAGAAGAAACCTGTTTCTAACTCGCTGAATCTAAACATAGATGCAACATCCTAAAAGGAACCAACACACAGAAGATCAGTGTGTAGGAAGCAGGTCTTCTGTGTTTTAAACGCATTCTTACTGCTAACTCTTATATGCGTCTCTAGATCTGGAAATGACTGTTTCTACATTCTCCAAAGAAAGGGTTTCTGAACTGCTGCAAACAAAAATTAGTTTAACTCTGGAAGTTGAATAAACACATTGACAATCATTCTCCCAGATAGCTCCGTTTTGGTTTTAGAGCAAGGTATTTTTCTTTACAGCCTGTTTTCCCATCCACTCTGGAATGTCCAAACGCAGCTTTTAGAAGAAACGTGTTTCTACCTTGGTGAATCTAAACATAGATGCAACTTCCCAAAGGGAACCAACACAGATAATATCAGTTTGAAGGAAGCGGGTCTTCTGTGTTTTAAACGCATTCTTACTGCTAACTCTTATATGCGTCTCTAGATCTGGAAATGACTGTTTCTACATTCTCCAAAGAAAGGGTTTCTGAACTGCTGCAAACACACATCAGTTTAACTCTGGAAGTTGAATACGCACATTTACAACCATTCTGCTAGATAGCTCCGTTTTGGTTTTAGAGCAAGGTATTTCTCTTTACAGCCTCTTCTCCCATCCAGTCTGGAATGTCCAAACGCAGCTTTTAGAAGAAACGTGTTTCTAACTCGCTGAATCTAAACATAGTTGAAACTTCCTAAAAGGTACCAACACACAGAAAATCAGTTTGTAGGAAGTGGGTTTTTTGTGTTTTAAACGCATTCTTACTACTAACTCTTTTATGCGTCTCTAGATCTGGAAATGACTGTTTCCACATTCTCCAAAGAAAGGGTTTCTGAACTGCTGCAAACACACATCAGTTTAACTCTGGAAGTTGAAAACACACATTGACAATCATTCTGCTAGATAGCTCCGTTTTGGTTTTAGAGCAAGATATTTCCCTTTAGAGCCTGTTCTCCCATGCACTCTGGAATGTAAAAACGCAGCTGTTAGAAGAAACGTGTTTCTACCTCGCTGAATGTAAACATAGATGCAACTTCCTAAAAGGAACCAATACACAGAAGATCAGTTTGTAGGAAGCGGGTTTTTTGTGTTTTAAACGCATTCTTACTGCTAACTCTTATATGCGTCTCTAGGGCTGGAAATGACTGTTTCTACATTCTCCAAAGAAAGGGTTTCTGAACTGCTGCAAACACACATCAGTTTAACTCTGGAAGTTGAAAACACACATTGACAATCATTCTGCTAGATTGCTCCGTTTTGGTTTTAGAGCAAGATATTTCTCTTTACACCCTGTTCTCCCTTCCACTCTGGAATGTCCAAACGCAGCTTTTAGAAGAAACGTGTTTCTACCTTGGTGAATCTAAACATAGATGCCTCTACCTAAAGGAACCAACACACAGAAGATCAGTTTGTAGAAAGCGGGTTTTTTGTGTTTTAAACGCATTCTTACTGCTAACACTTATATGCGTCTCTAGGGCTGGAAATCACTGTTTCTACATTCTCCAAAGAAAGGGTTTCTGAACTGCTGCAAACACACATCAGTTTAACTCTGGAAGTTGAAAACACACATTGCCAACCATTCTGCTAGATAGCTCCGTTTTGGTTTTAGAGCAAGATATTTCTCTTTACAGCTTGTTCTCTTTTCCACTCTGGAATGTCCAAACGCAGCTTTTAGAAGAAACGTGTTTCTACCTTGGTGAATCTAAACATAGATGCAACTTCCTAAAGGGAACCAACACACATAATATCAGTTTGTAGGAAGCGGGTCTTCTGTGTTTTAAATGCATTCTTACTGCTAACTCTTATATGCGTCTCTAGATCTGGAAATGACTGTTTCTACATTCTCCAAAGAAAGGGTTTCTGAACTGCTGCAAACACACATCAGTTTAACTCTGGAAGTTGAATGTGCACATTGACAACCATTCTGCTAGATAGCTCCGTTTTGGTTTTAGAGCAAGGTATTTCTCTTTTCAGCCTGTTCTCCCATCCAGTCTGGAATTTCCAAACGCAGCTTTTAGAAGAAAAGTGTTTCTAACTCGCTGAATCTAAACTTAGGTGCAACTTCCTAAAAGGTACCATCACACAGAAAATCAGTTTGTAGGAAGCGGGTTTTTTGTGTTTTAAACGCATTCTTACTACTAACTCTTTTATGCGTCTCTCGATCTGGAAATGACAGGTTCTACATTCTCCAAAGAAAGGGTTTCTGAACTGCTGCAGACACACATCAGTTTAACTCTGGAAGTTGAAAACACACATTGACAATCATTCTGCTAGATAGCTCCGTTTTGGTTTTAGAGCAAGATATTTCTCTTTACACCCTGTTCTCCCTTCCACTCTGGAATGTCCAAACGCAGCTTTTAGAAGAAACGTGTTTCTACCTTGGTGAATCTAAACATAGATGCAACTTCCTAAAGGGAACCAACACACATAATATCAGTTTGTAGGAAGCGGGTCTTCTGTGTTTTAAACGCATTCTTACTGCTAACTCTTATATGCATCTCTAGATCTGGAAATGACTGTTTCTACATTCTCCAAAGAAAGGGTTTCTGAACTGCTGCAAACACACATCAGTTTAACTCTGGAAGTTGAATATGCACATTGACAACCATTCTGCTAGATAGCTCCGTTTTGGTTTTAGAGCAAGGTATTTCTCTTTACATAATGTTCTCCCATCCACTCTGGAATGTCCAAACGCAGCTTTTAGAAGAAACGTGTTTCTAACTCGCTGAATGTAAACATAGATGCAACTTCCTAAAAGGAACCAATACACAGAGGATCAGTTTGTAGGAAGCGGGTTTTTTGTGTTTTAAACGCATTCTTACTGCTAACACTTATATGCGTCTCTAGGGCTGGAAATGACTGTTTCTACATTCTCCAAAGAAAGGGTTTCTGAACTGCTGCAAACACACATCAGTTTATGTCTGGAAGTTGAAAACACACATTGCCAACCATTCTGCTAGATAGCTCCGTTTTGGTTTTAGAGCAAGATATTTCTCTTTACATCTTGTTCTCTTTTCCATTCTGGAATGTCCAAACGCAGCTTTTAGAAGAAACGTGTTTCTACCTTGGTGAATCTAAACATAGGTGCAACTTCCTAAAGGGAACCAACACACATAATATCAGTTTGTAGGAAGCGGGTCTTCTGTGTTTTAAACGCATTCTTACTGCTAACTCTTATATGCGTCTCTAGATCTGGAAATGACTGTTTCTACATTCTCCAAAGAAAGGGTTTCTGAACTGCTGCAAACACACATCAGTTTATGTCTGGAAGTTGAAAACACACATTGCCAACCATTCTGCTAGATAGCTCCGTTTTGGTTTTAGAGCAAGATATTTCTCTTTACAGCCTGTTTTCCCATCCACTCTGGAATGTCCAAACGCAGCTTTTAGAAGAAACCTGCTTCTAACTCGCTGAATCTAAACATAGATGCAACTTCCTAAAAGGAACCAACACACAGAAGATCAGTGTGTAGGAAGTGGGTCTTCTGTGTTTTAAACGCATTCTTACTGCTAATTCTTATATACGTCTCTAGATCTGGAAATGACTGTTTCTACTTTCTCCAAAGAAAGGGTTTCTGCACTGCTGCAAACACACATCAGTTTAACTCTGGAAGTTGACTAAACACATTGACAAACATTCTCCCAGATAGCTCCGTTTTGGTTTTAGAGCAAGGTATTTTTCTTTACAGCCTGTTTTCCCATCCACTCTGGAATGTCCAAACGCAGCTTTTAGAAGAAACGTGTTTCTACCTCGCTGAAACTAAACATAGATGCAACTTCCTAAAGGGAAACAACACACAGAAAATCAGTTTGTAGGAAGCGGGTCTTCTGTGTTTTAAACGCATTCTTACTGCTAACTCTTATATGCGTCTCTAGATCGGGAAATGACTGTTTCTACATTCTCCAAAGAAAGGGTTTCTGAACTGCTGCAAACACACATCAGTTTAACTCTGGAAGGTGAAAACACACATTGACAACCATTCTGCTAGATAGCTCCGTTTTGGTTTTAGAGCTAGATATTTCTCTTTACAGCCTGTTCTCCTTTACACTCTGGAACCTCCAAACGCAGCTTTTAGAAGAAACGTGTTTCTACCTCGCTGAATCAAAACATAGATGCAACTTCCTAAAGGGAACCAACACACAGAAAATCAGTTTGTAGGAAGCGGGTCTTCTGTGTTTTAAACGCATTCTTACTGCTAACTCTTATATGCATCTCTAGATCTGGAAATGACTGTTTCTACATTCTCCAAAGAAAGGGTTTCTGAACTGCTGCAAACACACATCAGTTTAACTCTGGAAGTTGAATACAAACATTGACAACGACTCTGCTAGATCGCACCGTTTTGGTTTTAGAGCAAGGTATTTCTCTTTACAGCCTGTTCTCCAATCCACTCTGGAATGTCCAAACGCAACTTTTAGAAGAAAAATATTTCTAAATCTCTGAATGTAAACACAGATGCAACATCCTAAAAAAAACCAATTCACAGAAGATCAGTTTGTAGGAAGCGGGTTTTTTGTGTTTTAAACGCATTCTTACTGCTAACACTTATATGCGTCTCTAGGGATGGAAATCACTGTTTCTACATTTTCCAAAGAAAGGGTTTCTGAACTGCTGCAAACAAACATCTGTTGAACTCTGGAAGTTGAAAACACACATTGCCAATCATCCTGCTAGATAGCTCCGTGTTGGTTTTAGAGAAAGATATTTCTCTTTACAGCTTGTTCTCTTTTCCACTCTGGAATGTCCAAACGCAGCTTTTAGAAAAAACGTGTTTCTACCTTGGTGAATCTAAACATAGATGCAAGTTCCTAAAGGGAACCAACACACAGAAGATCAGTTTGTAGGAAGCGGGTCTTCTGTGTTTTAAACGCATTCTTACTGCTAACTCTTATATGCGTCTCTAGATCTGGAAATGACTGTTTCTACATTCTCCAAAGAAAGGGTTTCTGAACTGCTGCAAACACACGTCAGTTTACCTCTGGAAGTTGAATATGCACATTGACAACCATTCTGCTAGATAGCTCCGTTTTGGTTTTAGAGCAAGGTATTTCTCTTTACAGCCTGTTCTCCCTTCCAGTCTGGAATGTCCAAACGCAGCTTTTAGAAGAAACGTGTTTCTACCTCGCTGAATGTAAACATAGATGCAACTTCCTAAAAGGTACCAACACACAGAAAATCTGTTTGTAGGAAGCGGGTTTTCTGTGTTTTAAACGCATTCTTAATGCTAACTCTTCTATGCGTCTCTAGATCTGGAAATGACTGTTTCTACATTCCCCAAAGAGAGGGTTTCTAAACTGCTGCAAACACACATCAGTTTAACTCTAGAAGTTGAAAACACACATTGACAACCATTCTGCTTGATAGCTCCGTTTTGGTTTTAGAGCAAGATATTTCTCTTTACAGCCTGTTCTGTTTTCCACTCTGGAATGTCCAAACGCAGCTTTTAGAAGAAACCTGTTTCTATCTTGGTGAATCTAAACATAGATGCAACTTCCTAAAGGGAACCAACACACAGAAGATCAGTTCGTAGGAAGCGGGTTTTCTGTGTTTTAAACTCATTCCTACTGCTAACTCTTATATGAGTCTCTAGGTCTGGAAATGATTGTTTCTACATTCTCCAAAGAAAGGGTTTCTAAACTGCTGCAAACACACATCTGTTGAACTCTGGAAGTTGAAAACACACACTCACAACCATTCTGCTAGATAGCTCCTTTTTGGTTTTAGAGCAAGATATTTCTCTTTACAGCCTGTTCTCTTTTCCACTCTGGAATGTGCAAACGCAGCTTTTAGAAGAAACGTGTTTCTACCTTGGTGAATCTAAACATAGATGCAACTTCCTAAAGGGAACCAACACACAGAAGATCAGTTTGTAGGAAGCGGGTCTTCTGTGTTTTAAACGCATTCTTACTGCTAACTCTTACATGCGTCTCTAGATCTGGAAATTACTGCTTCTACATTCTCCAAAGAAAGGGTTTCTGAACTGCTGCAAACACATATCAGTTTAACTCTGGAAGTTGAATACACACATTCACAACCATTCTGTTAGAGAGCTCCGTTTTGGTTTTAGAGCAAGGTATTTCTCTTTACAGCCTGTTCTCCCATGCACTCTGGAATGTATAAACGCAGCTTTTAGAAGAAACGTGTTTCTACCTCGCTGAATGTAAACATAGATGCAACTTCCTAAAAGGAACCAATACACAGAAGATCAGTTTGTAGGAAGCGGGTCTTCTGTGTTTTAAACGCATTCTTACTGCTAACTCTTATATGCGTCTCTAGATTGGGAAATGACTGTTTCTACATTCTCCAAAGAAAGGGTTTCTGAACTGCTGCAAACACCCATCAGTTTAACTCTGCAGGTTGAAAACACACATTGACAATCAATCTGCTAGATAGCTCCGTTTTGGTTTTAGAGCAAGATATTTCCCTTTAGAGCCTGTTCTCCCATAAACTCTGGAATGTCCAAACGCAGCTTTAAGAAGAAACGTGTTTCTACCTCGCTGAATGTAAACATAGATGCATCTTCCAAAAAGGAAACAACACACAGAAGATCAGTTTGTAGGAAGCGGGTTTTTTGTGTTTTAAACGCATTCTTACTGCTAACACTTATATGCGTCTCTAGGGCTCGAAATGACTGCTTCTACATTCTCCAAAGAAAGGGTTTCTGAACTGCTGCCAACACACATCAGTTTACCTCTGGAAGTTGAAAACACACATTGACAACCATTCTGCTAGATAGCTCCATTTTGGTTTTAGAGCTAGATATTTCTCTTTACAGCCTGTTCTCCCATACACTCTGGAATGTCCAAACGCAGCTTTTAGAAGAAACCTGTTTCTAACTCGCTGAATCTAAACATAGATGCAACATCCTAAAAGGAACCAACACACAGAAGATCAGTGTGTAGGAAGCAGGTCTTCTGTGTTTTAAACGCATTCTTACTGCTAACTCTTATATGCGTCTCTAGATCTGGAAATGACTGTTTCTACATTCTCCAAAGAAAGGGTTTCTGAACTGCTGCAAACAAAAATTAGTTTAACTCTGGAAGTTGAATAAACACATTGACAATCATTCTCCCAGATAGCTCCGTTTTGGTTTTAGAGCAAGGTATTTTTCTTTACAGCCTGTTTTCCCATCCACTCTGGAATGTCCAAACGCAGCTTTTAGAAGAAACGTGTTTCTACCTTGGTGAATCTAAACATAGATGCAACTTCCCAAAGGGAACCAACACAGATAATATCAGTTTGAAGGAAGCGGGTCTTCTGTGTTTTAAACGCATTCTTACTGCTAACTCTTATATGCGTCTCTAGATCTGGAAATGACTGTTTCTACATTCTCCAAAGAAAGGGTTTCTGAACTGCTGCAAACACACATCAGTTTAACTCTGGAAGTTGAATACGCACATTTACAACCATTCTGCTAGATAGCTCCGTTTTGGTTTTAGAGCAAGGTATTTCTCTTTACAGCCTCTTCTCCCATCCAGTCTGGAATGTCCAAACGCAGCTTTTAGAAGAAACGTGTTTCTAACTCGCTGAATCTAAACATAGTTGAAACTTCCTAAAAGGTACCAACACACAGAAAATCAGTTTGTAGGAAGTGGGTTTTTTGTGTTTTAAACGCATTCTTACTACTAACTCTTTTATGCGTCTCTAGATCTGGAAATGACTGTTTCCACATTCTCCAAAGAAAGGGTTTCTGAACTGCTGCAAACACACATCAGTTTAACTCTGGAAGTTGAAAACACACATTGACAATCATTCTGCTAGATAGCTCCGTTTTGGTTTTAGAGCAAGATATTTCCCTTTAGAGCCTGTTCTCCCATGCACTCTGGAATGTAAAAACGCAGCTGTTAGAAGAAACGTGTTTCTACCTCGCTGAATGTAAACATAGATGCAACTTCCTAAAAGGAACCAATACACAGAAGATCAGTTTGTAGGAAGCGGGTTTTTTGTGTTTTAAACGCATTCTTACTGCTAACTCTTATATGCGTCTCTAGGGCTGGAAATGACTGTTTCTACATTCTCCAAAGAAAGGGTTTCTGAACTGCTGCAAACACACATCAGTTTAACTCTGGAAGTTGAAAACACACATTGACAATCATTCTGCTAGATTGCTCCGTTTTGGTTTTAGAGCAAGATATTTCTCTTTACACCCTGTTCTCCCTTCCACTCTGGAATGTCCAAACGCAGCTTTTAGAAGAAACGTGTTTCTACCTTGGTGAATCTAAACATAGATGCCTCTACCTAAAGGAACCAACACACAGAAGATCAGTTTGTAGAAAGCGGGTTTTTTGTGTTTTAAACGCATTCTTACTGCTAACACTTATATGCGTCTCTAGGGCTGGAAATCACTGTTTCTACATTCTCCAAAGAAAGGGTTTCTGAACTGCTGCAAACACACATCAGTTTAACTCTGGAAGTTGAAAACACACATTGCCAACCATTCTGCTAGATAGCTCCGTTTTGGTTTTAGAGCAAGATATTTCTCTTTACAGCTTGTTCTCTTTTCCACTCTGGAATGTCCAAACGCAGCTTTTAGAAGAAACGTGTTTCTACCTTGGTGAATCTAAACATAGATGCAACTTCCTAAAGGGAACCAACACACATAATATCAGTTTGTAGGAAGCGGGTCTTCTGTGTTTTAAATGCATTCTTACTGCTAACTCTTATATGCGTCTCTAGATCTGGAAATGACTGTTTCTACATTCTCCAAAGAAAGGGTTTCTGAACTGCTGCAAACACACATCAGTTTAACTCTGGAAGTTGAATGTGCACATTGACAACCATTCTGCTAGATAGCTCCGTTTTGGTTTTAGAGCAAGGTATTTCTCTTTTCAGCCTGTTCTCCCATCCAGTCTGGAATTTCCAAACGCAGCTTTTAGAAGAAAAGTGTTTCTAACTCGCTGAATCTAAACTTAGGTGCAACTTCCTAAAAGGTACCATCACACAGAAAATCAGTTTGTAGGAAGCGGGTTTTTTGTGTTTTAAACGCATTCTTACTACTAACTCTTTTATGCGTCTCTAGATCTGGAAATGACTGTTTCTACATTCTCCAAAGAAAGGGTTTCTGAACTGCTGCAAACACACATCAGTTTATGTCTGGAAGTTGAAAACACACATTGCCAACCATTCTGCTAGATAGCTCCGTTTTGGTTTTAGAGCAAGATATTTCTCTTTACAGCCTGTTTTCCCATCCACTCTGGAATGTCCAAACGCAGCTTTTAGAAGAAACCTGCTTCTAACTCGCTGAATCTAAACATAGATGCAACTTCCTAAAAGGAACCAACACACAGAAGATCAGTGTGTAGGAAGTGGGTCTTCTGTGTTTTAAACGCATTCTTACTGCTAATTCTTATATACGTCTCTAGATCTGGAAATGACTGTTTCTACTTTCTCCAAAGAAAGGGTTTCTGCACTGCTGCAAACACACATCAGTTTAACTCTGGAAGTTGACTAAACACATTGACAAACATTCTCCCAGATAGCTCCGTTTTGGTTTTAGAGCAAGGTATTTTTCTTTACAGCCTGTTTTCCCATCCACTCTGGAATGTCCAAACGCAGCTTTTAGAAGAAACGTGTTTCTACCTCGCTGAAACTAAACATAGATGCAACTTCCTAAAGGGAAACAACACACAGAAAATCAGTTTGTAGGAAGCGGGTCTTCTGTGTTTTAAACGCATTCTTACTGCTAACTCTTATATGCGTCTCTAGATCGGGAAATGACTGTTTCTACATTCTCCAAAGAAAGGGTTTCTGAACTGCTGCAAACACACATCAGTTTAACTCTGGAAGGTGAAAACACACATTGACAACCATTCTGCTAGATAGCTCCGTTTTGGTTTTAGAGCTAGATATTTCTCTTTACAGCCTGTTCTCCTTTAAACTCTGGAACCTCCAAACGCAGCTTTTAGAAGAAACGTGTTTCTACCTCGCTGAATCTAAACATAGATGCAACTTCCTAAAAGGTACCAACACACAGGAAATCTGTCTGTAGGAGGCGGGTTTTCTGTGTTTTAAACGCATTCTTAATGCTAACTCTTATATGCGTCTCTAGATCAGGAAATGACTGTTTCTACATTCCCCAAAGAGAGGGTTTCTAAACTGCTGCAAACACACATCAGTTTAACTCTAGAAGTTGAAAACACACATTGACAACCATTCTGCTAGATAGCTCCGTTTTGGTTTTAGAGCAAGATATTTCTCTTTACAGCCTGTTCTGTTTTCCACTCTGGAATGTCCAAACGCAGCTTTTAGAAGAAACGTGTTTCTACCTTGGTGAATCTAAACATAGATGCAACTTCCTAAAGGGAATCAACACAAAGAAGATCCGTTTGTCGGAAGCGGGTTTTCTGTGTTTTAAACGCATTCCTACTGCTAACTCTTATATGAGTCTCTAGATCTGGAAATGATTGTTTCTACATTCTCCAAAGAAAGGGTTTCTAAACTGCTGCAAACACACATCTGTTGAACTCTGGAAGTTAAAAACACACACTCACAACCATTCTGCTAGATAGATCCTTTTTGGTTTTAGAGCAAGATATTTCTCTTTACAGCCTGTTCTCTTTTCCACTCTGGAATGTGCAAACGCAGCTTTTAGAAGAAACGTGTTTCTACCTTGGTGAATCTAAACATAGATGCAACTTCCAAAAGGGAACCAACACACAGAAGATCAGTTTGTAGGAAGCGGGTCTTCTGTGTTAAACGCATTCTTACTGCTAACTCTTATATGCGTCTCTAGATCTGGAAATTACTGCTTCTACATTCTCCAAAGAAAGGGTTTCTGAACTGCTGCAAACACACATCAGATTAACTCTGTAAGTTGAATACACACATTGGCAACCATTCTGCTAGATAGCTCCGTTTTGGTTTTGAGCAAGGTATTTCTCTTTACAGCCTGTTCTCCCATGCACTCTGGAATGTATAAACGCAGCTTTTAGAAGAAACGTGTTTCTACCTCGCTGAATGTAAACATAGATGCAACTCTCTAAAAGGAACCAATACACAGAAGATCAGTTTGTAGGAAGCTTGTTTTTTGTGTTTTAAACGCATTCTTACTGCTAACACTTATAAGCGTCTCTAGGGCTGGAAATGACTGTTTCTACATTCCCCAAAGAGAGGGTTTCTAAGCTGCTGCAAACACACATCAGTTTAACTCTAGAAGTTGAAAACACACATTGACAACCATTCTGCTAGATAGCTCCGTTTTGGTTTTAGAGCAAGATATTTCTCTTTACAGCCTGTTCTGTTTTCCACTCTGGAATGTCCAAACGCAGCTTTTAGAAGAAACGTGTTTCTACCTTGGTGAATCTAAACATAGATGCAACTTCCTAAAGGGAACCAACACACAGAAGATCAGTTTGTAGGAAGCGGGTTTTCTGTGTTTTAAACGCATTCCTACTGCTAACTCTTATATGAGTCTCTAGGTCTGGAAATTGTTGTTTCTACATTCTCCAAAGAAAGGGTTTCTAAACTGCTGCAAACACACATCTGTTGAACTCTGGAAGTTGAAAACACACACTCACAACCATTCTGCTAGATAGCTCCGTTTTGGTTTTAGAGCAAGATATTTCTCTTTACAGCTTGTTCTCTTTTCCACTCTGGAATGTCCAAACGCAGCTTTTAGAAGAAACGTGTTTCTACCTTGGTGAATCTAAACATAGATGCAACTTCCTAAAGGGAACCAACACACATAATATCAGTTTGTAGGAAGCGGGTCTTCTGTGTTTTAAACGCATTCTTACTGCTAACTCTTATATGCGTCTCTAGATCTGGAAATGACTGTTTCTACATTCTCCAAAGAAAGGGTTTCTGAACTGCTGCAAACACACATCAGTTTAACTCTGGAAGTTGAAAACACACATTGACAACCATTCTCCTAGATAGCTCCGTTTTGGTTTTAGACCAAGGTATTTCTCTTTACAGCCTGTTCTCCCATCCAGTCTGGAATGTCCAAACGCAGCTTTTAGAAGAAACGTGTTTCTAACTCGCTGAATCTAAACATAGTTGCAACTTCCTAAAAGGTACCAACACACAGAAAATCAGTTTGTAGGAAGCGGGTTTTCTGTGTTTTAAACGCATTCTTACTGCTAACTCTTATATGCGTCTCTAGATCTGGAAATGACTGTTTCTACATTCTCTAAAGAAAGGGTTTCTGAACTGCTGCAAACACACATCAGTTTAATTCTAGAAGTTGAAAACACACATTGACAACCATTCTGCTAGATAGCTCCGTTTTGGTTTTAGAGCAAGATATTTCTCTTTACAACCTGTTCTCTTTTCCACTCTGGAATGTCCAAACGCAGCTTTTAGATGAAACGTGTTTCTAACTCGCTGAATCTAAACTTAGGTGCAACTTCCTAAAAGGTACCATGACACAGAAAATCAGTTTGTAGGAAGCGGGTTTTTTGTGTTTTAAACGCATTCTTACTACTAACTCTTTTATGCGTCTCTAGATCTGGAAATGACAGGTTCTACATTCTCCAAAGAAAGGGTTTCTGAACTGCTGCAAACACACATCAGTTTAACTCTGGAAGTTGAAAACACACATTGACAATCATTCTGCTAGATAGCTCCGTTTTGGTTTTAGAGCAAGATATTTCCCTCTAGAGCCTGTTCTTCCATAAACTCTGGAATGTCCAAACGCAGCTTTAAGAAGAAACGTGTTTCTATCTCGCTGAATGTAAACATAGATGCAACTTCCAAAAAGGAACCAACACACAGAAGATCAGTTTGTAGGAAGCCGGTTTTTTGTGTTTTAAAAGCATTCTTACTGCTAACACTTATATGCGTCTCTAGGGCTCGAAATGACTGCTTCTACATTCTCCAAAGAAAGGGTTTCTGAACTGCTGCAAACACACATCAGTTTAACTCTGGAAGTTGAATACACACATTCACAACCATTCTGCTAGATAGCTCCATTTTGGTTTTAGAGCTAGATATTTCTCTTTACAGCCTGTTTTCCCATCCACTCTGGAATGTCCAAACGCAGCTTTTAGAAGAAACCTGCTTCTAACTCGCTGAATCTAAACATAGATGCAACTTCCTAAAAGGAACCAACACACAGAAGATCAGTGTGTAGGAAGCGGGTCTTCTGTGTTTTCAACGCATTCTTACTGCTAATTCTTATATACGTCTCTAGATCTGGAAATGACTGTTTCTACATTCTCCAAAGAAAGGGTTTCTGAACTGCTGCAAACACACATCTGTTTAACTCTGGAAGTTGAATAAACACATTGACAAACATTCTCCCAGATAGCTCCGTTTTGGTTTTAGAGCAAGGTATTTTTCTTTACAGCCTGTTTTCCCATCCACTCTGGAATGTCCAAACGCAGCTTTTAGAAGAAACGTGTTTCTACCTCGCTGAAACTAAACATAGATGCAACTTCCTAAAGGGAAACAACACAGAGAAAATCAGTTTGTAGGAAGCGGGTTTTCTGTGTTTTAAACGCATTCTTACTGGTAACACATATGCGTCTGTAGGGCTGGGAATGACTGTTTCTACATTCCCCAAAGAGAGGGTTTGCAAACTGCTGCAAACACACGTCAGTTTAACTCTAGAAGTTGAAAACACACATTGACAACCATTCTGCTAGATAGCTCCGTTTTGGTTTTAGAGCAAGATATTTCTCTTTACAGCCTGTTCTCTTTTCCACTCTGGAATGTCCAAACGCAGCTTTTAGATGAAACGTGTTTCTAACTTGGTGAATCTAAACAGAGATGCAACTTCCTAAAGGGAACCAACACACAGAAGATCAGTTTGTAGGAAGCGGGTTTTCTGTGTTTTAAACGCATTCCTACTGCTAACTCTTATATGAGTCTCTAGGTAGGAAATGATTGTTTCTACATTCTCCAAAGAAAGGGTTTCTAAACTGCTGCAAACACACATCTGTTGAACTCTGGAAGTTGAAAACACACACTCACAACCATTCTGCTAGATAGCTCCTTTTTGGTTTTAGAGCAAGATATTTCTCTTTACAGCCTGTTCTCTTTTCCACTCTGGAATGTGCAAACGCAGCTTTTAGAAGAAACGTGTTTCTACCTTGGTGAATCTAAACATAGATGCAACTTCCTAAAGGGAACCAACACACAGAAGATCAGTTTGTAGGAAGCGGGTCTTCTGTGTTTTAAACGCATTCTTACTGCTAACTCTTATATGCATTTCTAGATCTGGAATTGACTGCTTCTACATTCTCCAAAGAAAGGGTTTCTGAACTGCTGCAAACACACATCAGTTTAACTCTGGAAGTTGAATACACACATTCACAACCATTCTGTTAGAGAGCTCCGTTTTGGTTTTAGAGCAAGGTATTTCTCTTTACAGCCTGTTCTCCCATGCACTCTGGAATGTATAAACGCAGCTTTTAGAAGAAACGTGTTTCTACCTCGCTGAATGTAAACATAGATGCAACTTCCTAAAAGGAACCAATACACAGAAGATCAGTTTGTAGGAAGCGGGTTTTTTGTGTTTTAAACGCATTCTTATTTCTAACACTTATATGCGTCTCTAGGGCTGGAAATGACTGTTTCTACATTCTCCAAAGAAAGGGTTTCTGAACTGCTGCAAACACACATCAGTTTATATCTGGAAGTTGAAAACACACATTGACAATCATTCTGCTAGATAGCACCGTTTTGGTTTTAGAGCAAGATATTTCTCTTTACACCCTGTTCTCCCTTCCACTCTGGAATGTCCAAACGCAGCTTTTAGAAGAAACGTGTTTCTACCTTGGTGAATCTAAACATAGATGCATCTACCTAAAGGAACAAACACACAGAAGATCAGTTTGTAGGAAGCGGGTTTTTTGTGTTTTAAACGCATTCTTACTGCTAACACTTATATGCGTCTCTAGGGCTGGAAATCACTGTTTCTACATTTTCCAAAGAAAGGGTTTCTGAACTGCTGCAAACAAACATCTGTTGAACTCTGGAAGTTGAAAACACACATTGCCAATCATCCTGCTAGATAGCTCCGTGTTGGTTTTAGAGCAAGATATTTCTCTTTACAGCTTGTTTTCTTTTCCACTCTGGAATGTCCAAACGCAGCTTTTAGAAAAAACGTGTTTCTACCTTGGTGAATCTAAACATAGATGCAAGTTCCTAAAGGGAACCAACACACAGAAGATCAGTTTGTAGGAAGCGGGTCTTCTGTGTTTTAAACGCATTCTTACTGCTAACTCTTATATGCGTCTCTAGATCTGGAAATGACTGTTTCTACATTCTCCAAAGAAAGGGTTTCTGAACTGCTGCAAACACACGTCAGTTTACCTCTGGAAGTTGAATATGAACATTGACAACCATTCTGCTAGATAGCTCCGTTTTGGTTTTAGAGCAAGGTATTTCTCTTTACAGCCTGTTCTCCCATCCAGTCTGGAATGTCCAAACGCAGCTTTTAGAAGAAACGTGTTTCTACCTCGCTGAATGTAAACATAGATGCAACTTCCTAAAAGGTACCAACACACAGAAAATCTGTTTGTAGGAAGCGGGTTTTCTGTGTTTTAAACGCATTCTTAATGCTAACTCTTCTATGCGTCTCTAGATCTGGAAATGACTGTTTCTACATTCTCCAAAGAAAGGGTTTCTGAACTGCTGCAAACACACGTCAGTTTACCTCTGGAAGTTGAATACGCACATTGACAACCATTCTGCTAGATAGCTCCGTTTTGGTTTTAGAGCAAGTAATTTCTCTTTACAGCCTGTTCTCCCATCCAGTCTGGAACGTCCAAACGGAGCTTTTAGAAGAAACGTGTTTCTACCTCGCTGAATCTAAACATAGATGCAACTTCCTAAAATGTACCAACAGACAGAAAATCTGTTTGTAGGAAGCGGGTTTTCTGTGTTTTAAACGCATTCTTAATGCTAACTCTTCTATGCGTCTCTAGATCTGGAAATGACTGTTTCTACATTCCCCAAAGAGAGGGTTTCTAAACTGCTGCAAACATACATCAGTTTAACTCTAGAAGTTGAAAACACACATTGACAACCATTCTGCTAGATAGCTCCGTTTTGGTTTTAGAGCAAGATATTTCTCTTTACAGCCTGTTCTGTTTTCCACTCTGGAATGTCCAAACGCAGCTTTTAGAAGAAACCTGTTTCTATCTTGGTGAATCTAAACATAGATGCAACTTCCTAAAGGGAACCAACACACAGAAGATCAGTTTGTAGGAAGCGGGTTTTCTGTGTTTTAAACTCATTCCTACTGCTAACTCTTATATGAGTCTCTAGGTCTGGAAATGATTGTTTCTACATTCTCCAAAGAAAGGGTTTCTGAACTGCTGCAAACACACATCTGTTGAACTCTGGAAGTTGAAAACACACACTCACAACCATTCTGCTAGATAGCTCCTTTTTGGTTTTAGAGCAAGATATTTCTCTTTACAGCCTGTTCTCTTTTCCACTCTGGAATGTGCAAACGCAGCTTTTAGAAGAAACGTGTTTCTACCTTGGTGAATCTAAACATAGATGCAACTTCCTAAAGGGAACCAACACACAGAAGATCAGTTTGTAGGAAGCGGGTCTTCTATGTTTTAAACGCATTCTTACTGCTAACTCTTACATGCGTCTCTAGATCTGGAAATTACTGCTTCTACATTCTCCAAAGAAAGGGTTTCTGAACTGCTGCAAACACATATCAGTTTAACTCTGGAAGTTGAATACACACATTCACAACCATTCTGTTAGAGAGCTCCGTTTTTGTTTTAGAGCAAGGTATTTCTCTTTACAGCCTGTTCTCCCATGCACTCTGGAATGTATAAACGCAGCTTTTAGAAGAAACGTGTTTCTACCTCGCTGAATGTAGACATAGATGCAACTTCCTAAAAGGAACCAATACACAGAAGATCAGTTTGTAGGAAGCGGGTCTTCTGTGTTTTAAACGCATTCTTACTGCTAACTCTTATATGCGTCTCTAGATTGGGAAATGACTGTTTCTACATTCTCCAAAGAAAGGGTTTCTGAACTGCTGCAAACACCCATCAGTTTAACTCTGCAGGTTGAAAACACACATTGACAATCAATCTGCTAGATAGCTCCGTTTTGGTTTTAGAGCAAGATATTTCCCTTTAGAGCCTGTTCTCCCATAAACTCTGGAATGTCCAAACGCAGCTTTAAGAAGAAACGTGTTTCTACCTCGCTGAATGTAAACATAGATGCAACTTCCAAAAAAAAAACAACACACAGAAGATCAGTTTGTAGGAAGCGGGTTTTTTGTGTTTTAAACGCATTCTTACTGCTAACACTTATATGCGTCTCTAGGGCTCGAAATGACTGCTTCTACATTCTCCAAAGAAAGGGTTTCTGAACTGCTGCCAACACACATCAGTTTACCTCTGGAAGTTGAAAACACACATTGACAACCATTCTGCTAGATAGCTCCATTTTGGTTTTAGAGCTAGATATTTCTCTTTACAGCCTGTTCTCCCATACACTCTGGAATGTCCAAACGCAGCTTTTAGAAGAAACCTGTTTCTAACTCGCTGAATCTAAACATAGATGCAACATCCTAAAAGGAACCAACACACAGAAGATCAGTGTGTAGGAAGCAGGTCTTCTGTGTTTTAAACGCATTCTTACTGCTAACTCTTATATGCGTCTCTAGATCTGGAAATGACTGTTTCTACATTCTCCAAAGAAAGGGTTTCTGAACTGCTGCAAACAAACATTAGTTTAACTCTGGAAGTTGAATAAACACATTGACAATCATTCTCCCAGATAGCTCCGTTTTGGTTTTAGAGCAAGGTATTTTTCTTTACAGCCTGTTTTCCCATCCACTCTGGAATGTCCAAACGCAGCTTTTAGAAGAAACGTGTTTCTACCTTGGTGAATCTAAACATAGATGCAACTTCCCAAAGGGAACCAACACAGATAATATCAGTTTGAAGGAAGCGGGTCTTCTGTGTTTTAAACGCATTCTTACTGCTAACTCTTATATGCGTCTCTAGATCTGGAAATGACTGTTTCTACATTCTCCAAAGAAAGGGTTTCTGAACTGCTGCAAACACACATCAGTTTAACTCTGGAAGTTGAATACGCACATTTACAACCATTCTGCTAGATAGCTCCGTTTTGGTTTTAGAGCAAGGTATTTCTCTTTACAGCCTCTTCTCCCATCCAGTCTGGAATGTCCAAATGCAGCTTTTAGAAGAAACGTGTTTCTAACTCGCTGAATCTAAACATAGTTGAAACTTCCTAAAAGGTACCAACACACAGAAAATCAGTTTGTAGGAAGTGGGTTTTTTGTGTATTAAACGCATTCTTACTACTAACTCTTTTATGCGTCTCTAGATCTGGAAATGACTGTTTCCACATTCTCCAAAGAAAGGGTTTCTGAACTGCTGCAAACACACATCAGTTTAACTCTGGAAGTTGAAAACACACATTGACAATCATTCTGCTAGATAGCTCCGTTTTGGTTTTAGAGCAAGATATTTCCCTTTAGAGCCTGTTCTCCCATGCACTCTGGAATGTATAAACGCAGCTGTTAGAAGAAACGTGTTTCTACCTCGCTGAATGTAAACATAGATGCAACTTCCTAAAAGGAACCAATACACAGAAGATCAGTTTGTAGGAAGCGGGTTTTTTGTGTTTTAAACGCATTCTTACTGCTAACTCTTATATGCGTCTCTAGGGCTGGAAATGACTGTTTCTACATTCTCCAAAGAAAGGGTTTCTGAACTGCTGCAAACACACATCAGTTTAACTCTGGAAGTTGAAAACACACATTGACAATCATTCTGCTAGATAGCTCCGTTTTGGTTTTAGAGCAAGATATTTCTCTTTACACCCTGTTCTCCCTTCCACTCTGGAATGTCCAAACGCAGCTTTTAGAAGAAACGTGTTTCTACCTTGGTGAATCTAAACATAGATGCCTCTACCTAAAGGAACCAACACACAGAAGATCAGTTTGTAGAAAGCGGGTTTTTTGTGTTTTAAACGCATTCTTACTGCTAACACTTATATGCGTCTCTAGGGCTGGAAATCACTGTTTCTACATTCTCCAAAGAAAGGGTTTCTGAACTGCTGCAAACACACATCAGTTTAACTCTGGAAGTTGAAAACACACATTGCCAACCATTCTGCTAGATAGCTCCGTTTTGGTTTTAGAGCAAGATATTTCTCTTTACAGCTTGTTCTCTTTTCCACTCTGGAATGTCCAAACGCAGCTTTTAGAAGAAACGTGTTTCTACCTTGGTGAATCTAAACATAGATGCAACTTCCTAAAGGGGACCAACACACATAATATCAGTTTGTAGGAAGCGGGTCTTCTGTGTTTTAAATGCATTCTTACTGCTAACTCTTATATGCGTCTCTAGATCTGGAAATGACTGTTTCTACATTCTCCAAAGAAAGGGTTTCTGAACTGCTGCAAACACACATCAGTTTAACTCTGGAAGTTGAATATGCACATTGACAACCATTCTGCTAGATAGCTCCGTTTTGGTTTTAGAGCAAGGTATTTCTCTTTTCAGCCTGTTCTACCACCCAGTCTGGAATTTCCAAACGCAGCTTTTAGAAGAAAAGTGTTTCTAACTCGCTGCATCTAAACTTAGGTGCAACTTCCTAAAAGGTACCATCACACAGAAAATCAGTTTGTAGGAAGCGGGTTTTTTGTGTTTTAAACGCATTCTTACTACTAACTCTTTTATGCGTCTCTCGATCTGGAAATGACAGGTTCTACATTCTCCAAAGAAAGGGTTTCTGAACTGCTGCAGACACACATCAGTTTAACTCTGGAAGTTGAAAACACACATTGACAATCATTCTGCTAGATAGCTCCGTTTTGGTTTTAGAGCAAGATATTTCTCTTTACACCCTGTTCTCCCTTCCACTCTGGAATGTCCAAACGCAGCTTTTAGAAGAAACGTGTTTCTACCTTGGTGAATCTAAACATAGATGCAACTTCCTAAAGGGAACCAACACACATAATATCAGTTTGTAGGAAGCGGGTCTTCTGTGTTTTAAACGCATTCTTACTGCTAACTCTTATATGCATCTCTAGATATGGAAATGACTGTTTCTACATTCTCCAAAGAAAGGGTTTCTGAACTGCTGCAAACACACATCAGTTTAACTCTGGAAGTTGAATATGCACATTGACAACCATTCTGCTAGATAGCTCCGTTTTGGTTTTAGAGCAAGGTATTTCTCTTTACATAATGTTCTCCCATCCAGTCTGGAATGTCCAAACGCAGCTTTTAGAAGAAACGTGTTTCTAACTCGCTGAATCTAAACTTAGGTGCAACTTCCTAAAAGGTAACATGACACAGAAAATCAGTTTGTAGGAAGCGGGTTTTCTGTGTTTTAAACGCATTCTTACTGCTAACACTTATATGCGTCTCTAGGGCTGGAAATGACTGTTTCTACATTCTCCAAAGAAAGGGTTTCTGAACTGCTGCAAACACACATCAGTTTAACTCTGGAAGTTGAAAACACACATTGACAATCATTCTGCTAGATAGCTCCGTTTTGGTTTTAGAGCAAGATATTTCTCTTTACACCCTGTTCTCCCTTCCACTCTGGAATGTCCAAACGCAGCTTTTAGAAGAAACGTGTTTCTACCTTGGTGAATCTAAACATAGATGCAACTTCCTAAAGAGAACCAACACACAGAAAATCAGTTTGTAGGAAGCGGGTCTTCTGTGTTTTAAACGCATTCTTACTGCTAACTCTTATATGCATCTCTAGATCGGGAAATGACTGTTTCTACATTCTCCAAAGAAAGGGTTTCTGAACTGCTGCAAACACACATCAGTTTAACTCTGGAAGTTGAATACAAACATTGACAACGACTCTGCTAGATCGCACCGTTTTGGTTTTAGAGCAAGGTATTTCTCTTTACAGCCTGTTCTCCAATCCACTCTGGAATGTCCAAACGCAACTTTTAGAAGAAAAATATTTCTAAATCTCTGAATGTAAACACAGATGCAACATCCTAAAAAAAACCAATTCACAGAAGATCAGTTTGTAGGAAGCGGGTTTTTTGTGTTTTAAACGCATTCTTACTGCTAACACTTATATGCGTCTCTAGGGATGGAAATCACTGTTTCTACATTTTCCAAAGAAAGGGTTTCTGAACTGCTGCAAACAAACATCTGTTGAACTCTGGAAGTTGAAAACACACATTGCCAATCATCCTGCTAGATAGCTCCGTGTTGGTTTTAGAGAAAGATATTTCTCTTTACAGCTTGTTCTCTTTTCCACTCTGGAATGTCCAAACGCAGCTTTTAGAAAAAACGTGTTTCTACCTTGGTGAATCTAAACATAGATGCAAGTTCCTAAAGGGAACCAACACACAGAAGATCAGTTTGTAGGAAGCGGGTCTTCTGTGTTTTAAACGCATTCTTACTGCTAACTCTTATATGCGTCTCTAGATCTGGAAATGACTGTTTCTACATTCTCCAAAGAAAGGGTTTCTGAACTGCTGCAAACACACGTCAGTTTACCTCTGGAAGTTGAATATGCACATTGACAACCATTCTGCTAGATAGCTCCGTTTTGGTTTTAGAGCAAGGTATTTCTCTTTACAGCCTGTTCTCCCATCCAGTCTGGAATGTCCAAACGCAGCTTTTAGAAGAAACGTGTTTCTACCTCGCTGAATGTAAACATAGATGCAACTTCCTAAAAGGTACCAACACACAGAAAATCTGTTTGTAGGAAGCGGGTTTTCTGTGTTTTAAACGCATTCTTAATGCTAACTCTTCTATGCGTCTCTAGATCTGGAAATGACTGTTTCTACATTCTCCAAAGAAAGGGTTTCTGAACTGCTGCAACACACGTCAGTTTACCTCTGGAAGTTGAATATGCACATTGACAACCATTCTGCTAGATAGCTCCGTTTTGGTTTTAGAGCAAGTAATATCTCTTTACAGCCTGTTCTCCCATCCAGTCTGGAACGTCCAAACGGAGCTTTTAGAAGAAACGTGTTTCTACCTCGCTGAATCTAAACATAGATGCAACTTCCTAAAATGTACCAACACACAGAAAATCTGTTTGTAGGAAGCGGGTTTTCTGTGTTTTAAACGCATTCTTAATGCTAACTCTTCTATGCGTCTCTAGATCTGGAAATGACTGTTTCTACATTCCCCAAAGAGAGGGTTTCTAAACTGCTGCAAACACACATCAGTTTAACTCTAGAAGTTGAAAACACACATTGACAACCATTCTGCTTGATAGCTCCGTTTTGGTTTTAGAGCAAGATATTTCTCTTTACAGCCTGTTCTGTTTTCCACTCTGGAATGTCCAAACGCAGCTTTTAGAAGAAACCTGTTTCTATCTTGGTGAATCTAAACATAGATGCAACTTCCTAAAGGGAACCAACACACAGAAGATCAGTTCGTAGGAAGCGGGTTTTCTGTGTTTTAAACTCATTCCTACTGCTAACTCTTATATGAGTCTCTAGGTCTGGAAATGATTGTTTCTACATTCTCCAAAGAAAGGGTTTCTAAACTGCTGCAAACACACATCTGTTGAACTCTGGAAGTTGAAAACACACACTCACAACCATTCTGCTAGATAGCTCCTTTTTGGTTTTAGAGCAAGATATTTCTCTTTACAGCCTGTTCTCTTTTCCACTCTGGAATGTGCAAACGCAGCTTTTAGAAGAAACGTGTTTCTACCTTGGTGAATCTAAACATAGATGCAACTTCCTAAAGGGAACCAACACACAGAAGATCAGTTTGTAGGAAGCGGGTCTTCTGTGTTTTAAACGCATTCTTACTGCTAACTCTTACATGCGTCTCTAGATCTGGAAATTACTGCTTCTACATTCTCCAAAGAAAGGGTTTCTGAACTGCTGCAAACACATATCAGTTTAACTCTGGAAGTTGAATACACACATTCACAACCATTCTGTTAGAGAGCTCCGTTTTGGTTTTAGAGCAAGGTATTTCTCTTTACAGCCTGTTCTCCCATGCACTCTGGAATGTATAAACGCAGCTTTTAGAAGAAACGTGTTTCTACCTCGCTGAATGTAAACATAGATGCAACTTCCTAAAAGGAACCAATACACAGAAGATCAGTTTGTAGGAAGCGGGTCTTCTGTGTTTTAAACGCATTCTTACTGCTAACTCTTATATGCGTCTCTAGATTGGGAAATGACTGTTTCTACATTCTCCAAAGAAAGGGTTTCTGAACTGCTGCAAACACCCATCAGTTTAACTCTGCAGGTTGAAAACACACATTGACAATCAATCTGCTAGATAGCTCCGTTTTGGTTTTAGAGCAAGATATTTCCCTTTAGAGCCTGTTCTCCCATAAACTCTGGAATGTCCAAACGCAGCTTTAAGAAGAAACGTGTTTCTACCTCGCTGAATGTAAACATAGATGCATCTTCCAAAAAGGAAACAACACACAGAAGATCAGTTTGTAGGAAGCGGGTTTTTTGTGTTTTAAACGCATTCTTACTGCTAACACTTATATGCGTCTCTAGGGCTCGAAATGACTGCTTCTACATTCTCCAAAGAAAGGGTTTCTGAACTGCTGCCAACACACATCAGTTTACCTCTGGAAGTTGAAAACACACATTGACAACCATTCTGCTAGATAGCTCCATTTTGGTTTTAGAGCTAGATATTTCTCTTTACAGCCTGTTCTCCCATACACTCTGGAATGTCCAAACGCAGCTTTTAGAAGAAACCTGTTTCTAACTCGCTGAATCTAAACATAGATGCAACATCCTAAAAGGAACCAACACACAGAAGATCAGTGTGTAGGAAGCAGGTCTTCTGTGTTTTAAACGCATTCTTACTGCTAACTCTTATATGCGTCTCTAGATCTGGAAATGACTGTTTCTACATTCTCCAAAGAAAGGGTTTCTGAACTGCTGCAAACAAAAATTAGTTTAACTCTGGAAGTTGAATAAACACATTGACAATCATTCTCCCAGATAGCTCCGTTTTGGTTTTAGAGCAAGGTATTTTTCTTTACAGCCTGTTTTCCCATCCACTCTGGAATGTCCAAACGCAGCTTTTAGAAGAAACGTGTTTCTACCTTGGTGAATCTAAACATAGATGCAACTTCCCAAAGGGAACCAACACAGATAATATCAGTTTGAAGGAAGCGGGTCTTCTGTGTTTTAAACGCATTCTTACTGCTAACTCTTATATGCGTCTCTAGATCTGGAAATGACTGTTTCTACATTCTCCAAAGAAAGGGTTTCTGAACTGCTGCAAACACACATCAGTTTAACTCTGGAAGTTGAATACGCACATTTACAACCATTCTGCTAGATAGCTCCGTTTTGGTTTTAGAGCAAGGTATTTCTCTTTACAGCCTCTTCTCCCATCCAGTCTGGAATGTCCAAACGCAGCTTTTAGAAGAAACGTGTTTCTAACTCGCTGAATCTAAACATAGTTGAAACTTCCTAAAAGGTACCAACACACAGAAAATCAGTTTGTAGGAAGTGGGTTTTTTGTGTTTTAAACGCATTCTTACTACTAACTCTTTTATGCGTCTCTAGATCTGGAAATGACTGTTTCCACATTCTCCAAAGAAAGGGTTTCTGAACTGCTGCAAACACACATCAGTTTAACTCTGGAAGTTGAAAACACACATTGACAATCATTCTGCTAGATAGCTCCGTTTTGGTTTTAGAGCAAGATATTTCCCTTTAGAGCCTGTTCTCCCATGCACTCTGGAATGTAAAAACGCAGCTGTTAGAAGAAACGTGTTTCTACCTCGCTGAATGTAAACATAGATGCAACTTCCTAAAAGGAACCAATACACAGAAGATCAGTTTGTAGGAAGCGGGTTTTTTGTGTTTTAAACGCATTCTTACTACTAACTCTTTTATGCGTCTCTCGATCTGGAAATGACAGGTTCTACATTCTCCAAAGAAAGGGTTTCTGAACTGCTGGAGACACACATCAGTTTAACTCTGGAAGTTGAAAACACACATTGACAATCATTCTGCTAGATAGCTCCGTTTTGGTTTTAGAGCAAGATATTTCTCTTTACACCCTGTTCTCCCTTCCACTCTGGAATGTCCAAACGCAGCTTTTAGAAGAAACGTGTTTCTACCTTGGTGAATCTAAACATAGATGCAACTTCCTAAAGGGAACCAACACACATAATATCAGTTTGTAGGAAGCGGGTCTTCTGTGTTTTAAACGCATTCTTACTGCTAACTCTTATATGCATCTCTAGATCTGGAAATGACTGTTTCTACATTCTCCAAAGAAAGGGTTTCTGAACTGCTGCAAACACACATCAGTTTAACTCTGGAAGTTGAATATGCACATTGACAACCATTCTGCTAGATAGCTCCGTTTTGGTTTTAGAGCAAGGTATTTCTCTTTACATAATGTTCTCCCATCCACTCTGGAATGTCCAAACGCAGCTTTTAGAAGAAACGTGTTTCTAACTCGCTGAATGTAAACATAGATGCAACTTCCTAAAAGGAACCAATACACAGAGGATCAGTTTGTAGGAAGCGGGTTTTTTGTGTTTTAAACGCATTCTTACTGCTAACACTTATATGCGTCTCTAGGGCTGGAAATGACTGTTTCTACATTCTCCAAAGAAAGGGTTTCTGAACTGCTGCAAACACACATCAGTTTATGTCTGGAAGTTGAAAACACACATTGCCAACCATTCTGCTACATAGCTCCGTTTTGGTTTTAGAGCAAGATATTTCTCTTTACATCTTGTTCTCTTTTCCATTCTGGAATGTCCAAACGCAGCTTTTAGAAGAAACGTGTTTCTACCTTGGTGAATCTAAACATAGGTGCAACTTCCTAAAGGGAACCAACACACATAATATCAGTTTGTAGGAAGCGGGTCTTCTGTGTTTTAAACGCATTCTTACTGCTAACTCTTATATGCGTCTCTAGATCTGGAAATGACTGTTTCTACATTCTCCAAAGAAAGGGTTTCTGAACTGCTGCAAACACACATCAGTTTATGTCTGGAAGTTGAAAACACACATTGCCAACCATTCTGCTAGATAGCTCCGTTTTGGTTTTAGAGCAAGATATTTCTCTTTACATCTTGTTCTCTTTTCCATTCTGGAATGTCCAAACGCAGCTTTTAGAAGAAACGTTTTTCTACCTTGGTGAATCTAAACATAGGTGCAACTTCCTAAAGGGAACCAACACACATAATATCAGTTTGTAGGAAGCGGGTCTTCTGTGTTTTAAACGCATTCTTACTGCTAACTCTTATATGCGTCTCTGGATCTGGAAATGACTGTTTCTACATTCTCCAAAGACAGGGTTTCTGAACTGCTGCAAACACACATCAGTTTAACTCTGGAAGTTGAAAACACACATTGCCAACCATTCTGCTAGATAGCTCCGTTTTGGTTTTAGAGCAAGATATTTCTCTTTACAGCTTGTTCTCTTTTCCACTCTGGAATGTCCAAACGCAGCTTTTAGAAGAAACGTGTTTCTACCTTGGTGAATCTAAACATAGATGCAACTTCCTAAAGGGAACCAACACACATAATATCAGTTTGTAGGAAGCGGGTCTTCTGTGTTTTAAACGCATTCTTACTGCTAACTCTTATATGCATCTCTAGATCTGGAAATGACTGTTTCTACATTCTCCAAAGAAAGGGTTTCTGAACTGCTGCAAACACACATCAGTTTAACTCTGGAAGTTGAATATGCACATTGCCAACCATTCTGCTAGATAGCTCCGTTTTGGTTTTAGAGCAAGGTATTTCTCTTTACATTGTGTTCTCCTATCCAGTCTGGAATGTCCAAACGCAGCTTTTAGAAGAAACGTGTTTCTAACTCTCTGAATCTAAACTTAGGTGCAACTTCCTAAAAGGTACCATCACACAGAAAATCAGTTTGTAGGAAGCGGGTTTTCTGTGTTTTAAACGCATTCTTACTGCTAACACTTATATGCGTCTCTAGGGCTGGAAATGACTGTTTCTACATTCTCCAAAGAAAGGGTTTCTGAACTGCTGCAAACACACATCAGTTTAACTCTGGAAGTTGAAAACACACATTGACAATCATTCTGCTAGATAGCTCCGTTTTGGTTTTAGAGCAAGATATTTCTCTTTACACCCTGTTCTCCCTTCCACTCTGGAATGTCCAAACGCAGCTTTTAGAAGAAACGTGTTTCTACCTTGGTGAATCTAAACATAGATGCAACTTCCTAAAGGGAACCAACACACAGAAAATCAGTTTGTAGGAAGCGGGTCTTCTGTGTTTTAAACGCATTCTTACTGCTAACTCTTATATGCATCTCTAGATCGGGAAATGACTGTTTCTACATTCTCCAAAGAAAGGGTTTCTGAACTGCTGCAAACACACATCAGTTTAACTCTGGAAGTTGAATACAAACATTGACAACGACTCTGCTAGATCGCACCGTTTTGGTTTTAGAGCAAGGTATTTCTCTTTACAGCCTGTTCTCCAATCCACTCTGGAATGTCCAAACGCAACTTTTAGAAGAAAAATATTTCTAAATCTCTGAATGTAAACACAGATGCAACATCCTAAAAAAAACCAATTCACAGAAGATCAGTTTGTAGGAAGCGGGTTTTTTGTGTTTTAAACGCATTCTTACTGCTAACACTTATATGCGTCTCTAGGGATGGAAATCACTGTTTCTACATTTTCCAAAGAAAGGGTTTCTGAACTGCTGCAAACAAACATCTGTTGAACTCTGGAAGTTGAAAACACACATTGCCAATCATCCTGCTAGATAGCTCCGTGTTGGTTTTAGAGAAAGATATTTCTCTTTACAGCTTGTTCTCTTTTCCACTCTGGAATGTCCAAACGCAGCTTTTAGAAAAAACGTGTTTCTACCTTGGTGAATCTAAACATAGATGCAAGTTCCTAAAGGGAACCAACACACAGAAGATCAGTTTGTAGGAAGCGGGTCTTCTGTGTTTTAAACGCATTCTTACTGCTAACTCTTATATGCGTCTCTAGATCTGGAAATGACTGTTTCTACATTCTCCAAAGAAAGGGTTTCTGAACTGCTGCAAACACACGTCAGTTTACCTCTGGAAGTTGAATATGCACATTGACAACCATTCTGCTAGATAGCTCCGTTTTGGTTTTAGAGCAAGGTATTTCTCTTTACAGCCTGTTCTCCCATCCAGTCTGGAATGTCCAAACGCAGCTTTTAGAAGAAACGTGTTTCTACCTCGCTGAATGTAAACATAGATGCAACTTCCTAAAAGGTACCAACACACAGAAAATCTGTTTGTAGGAAGCGGGTTTTCTGTGTTTTAAACGCATTCTTAATGCTAACTCTTCTATGCGTCTCTAGATCTGGAAATGACTGTTTCTACATTCTCCAAAGAAAGGGTTTCTGAACTGCTGCAACACACGTCAGTTTACCTCTGGAAGTTGAATATGCACATTGACAACCATTCTGCTAGATAGCTCCGTTTTGGTTTTAGAGCAAGTAATATCTCTTTACAGCCTGTTCTCCCATCCAGTCTGGAACGTCCAAACGGAGCTTTTAGAAGAAACGTGTTTCTACCTCGCTGAATCTAAACATAGATGCAACTTCCTAAAATGTACCAACACACAGAAAATCTGTTTGTAGGAAGCGGGTTTTCTGTGTTTTAAACGCATTCTTAATGCTAACTCTTCTATGCGTCTCTAGATCTGGAAATGACTGTTTCTACATTCCCCAAAGAGAGGGTTTCTAAACTGCTGCAAACACACATCAGTTTAACTCTAGAAGTTGAAAACACACATTGACAACCATTCTGCTTGATAGCTCCGTTTTGGTTTTAGAGCAAGATATTTCTCTTTACAGCCTGTTCTGTTTTCCACTCTGGAATGTCCAAACGCAGCTTTTAGAAGAAACCTGTTTCTATCTTGGTGAATCTAAACATAGATGCAACTTCCTAAAGGGAACCAACACACAGAAGATCAGTTCGTAGGAAGCGGGTTTTCTGTGTTTTAAACTCATTCCTACTGCTAACTCTTATATGAGTCTCTAGGTCTGGAAATGATTGTTTCTACATTCTCCAAAGAAAGGGTTTCTAAACTGCTGCAAACACACATCTGTTGAACTCTGGAAGTTGAAAACACACACTCACAACCATTCTGCTAGATAGCTCCTTTTTGGTTTTAGAGCAAGATATTTCTCTTTACAGCCTGTTCTCTTTTCCACTCTGGAATGTGCAAACGCAGCTTTTAGAAGAAACGTGTTTCTACCTTGGTGAATCTAAACATAGATGCAACTTCCTAAAGGGAACCAACACACAGAAGATCAGTTTGTAGGAAGCGGGTCTTCTGTGTTTTAAACGCATTCTTACTGCTAACTCTTACATGCGTCTCTAGATCTGGAAATTACTGCTTCTACATTCTCCAAAGAAAGGGTTTCTGAACTGCTGCAAACACATATCAGTTTAACTCTGGAAGTTGAATACACACATTCACAACCATTCTGTTAGAGAGCTCCGTTTTGGTTTTAGAGCAAGGTATTTCTCTTTACAGCCTGTTCTCCCATGCACTCTGGAATGTATAAACGCAGCTTTTAGAAGAAACGTGTTTCTACCTCGCTGAATGTAAACATAGATGCAACTTCCTAAAAGGAACCAATACACAGAAGATCAGTTTGTAGGAAGCGGGTCTTCTGTGTTTTAAACGCATTCTTACTGCTAACTCTTATATGCGTCTCTAGATTGGGAAATGACTGTTTCTACATTCTCCAAAGAAAGGGTTTCTGAACTGCTGCAAACACCCATCAGTTTAACTCTGCAGGTTGAAAACACACATTGACAATCAATCTGCTAGATAGCTCCGTTTTGGTTTTAGAGCAAGATATTTCCCTTTAGAGCCTGTTCTCCCATAAACTCTGGAATGTCCAAACGCAGCTTTAAGAAGAAACGTGTTTCTACCTCGCTGAATGTAAACATAGATGCATCTTCCAAAAAGGAAACAACACACAGAAGATCAGTTTGTAGGAAGCGGGTTTTTTGTGTTTTAAACGCATTCTTACTGCTAACACTTATATGCGTCTCTAGGGCTCGAAATGACTGCTTCTACATTCTCCAAAGAAAGGGTTTCTGAACTGCTGCCAACACACATCAGTTTACCTCTGGAAGTTGAAAACACACATTGACAACCATTCTGCTAGATAGCTCCATTTTGGTTTTAGAGCTAGATATTTCTCTTTACAGCCTGTTCTCCCATACACTCTGGAATGTCCAAACGCAGCTTTTAGAAGAAACCTGTTTCTAACTCGCTGAATCTAAACATAGATGCAACATCCTAAAAGGAACCAACACACAGAAGATCAGTGTGTAGGAAGCAGGTCTTCTGTGTTTTAAACGCATTCTTACTGCTAACTCTTATATGCGTCTCTAGATCTGGAAATGACTGTTTCTACATTCTCCAAAGAAAGGGTTTCTGAACTGCTGCAAACAAAAATTAGTTTAACTCTGGAAGTTGAATAAACACATTGACAATCATTCTCCCAGATAGCTCCGTTTTGGTTTTAGAGCAAGGTATTTTTCTTTACAGCCTGTTTTCCCATCCACTCTGGAATGTCCAAACGCAGCTTTTAGAAGAAACGTGTTTCTACCTTGGTGAATCTAAACATAGATGCAACTTCCCAAAGGGAACCAACACAGATAATATCAGTTTGAAGGAAGCGGGTCTTCTGTGTTTTAAACGCATTCTTACTGCTAACTCTTATATGCGTCTCTAGATCTGGAAATGACTGTTTCTACATTCTCCAAAGAAAGGGTTTCTGAACTGCTGCAAACACACATCAGTTTAACTCTGGAAGTTGAATACGCACATTTACAACCATTCTGCTAGATAGCTCCGTTTTGGTTTTAGAGCAAGGTATTTCTCTTTACAGCCTCTTCTCCCATCCAGTCTGGAATGTCCAAACGCAGCTTTTAGAAGAAACGTGTTTCTAACTCGCTGAATCTAAACATAGTTGAAACTTCCTAAAAGGTACCAACACACAGAAAATCAGTTTGTAGGAAGTGGGTTTTTTGTGTTTTAAACGCATTCTTACTACTAACTCTTTTATGCGTCTCTAGATCTGGAAATGACTGTTTCCACATTCTCCAAAGAAAGGGTTTCTGAACTGCTGCAAACACACATCAGTTTAACTCTGGAAGTTGAAAACACACATTGACAATCATTCTGCTAGATAGCTCCGTTTTGGTTTTAGAGCAAGATATTTCCCTTTAGAGCCTGTTCTCCCATGCACTCTGGAATGTAAAAACGCAGCTGTTAGAAGAAACGTGTTTCTACCTCGCTGAATGTAAACATAGATGCAACTTCCTAAAAGGAACCAATACACAGAAGATCAGTTTGTAGGAAGCGGGTTTTTTGTGTTTTAAACGCATTCTTACTGCTAACTCTTATATGCGTCTCTAGGGCTGGAAATGACTGTTTCTACATTCTCCAAAGAAAGGGTTTCTGAACTGCTGCAAACACACATCAGTTTAACTCTGGAAGTTGAAAACACACATTGACAATCATTCTGCTAGATTGCTCCGTTTTGGTTTTAGAGCAAGATATTTCTCTTTACACCCTGTTCTCCCTTCCACTCTGGAATGTCCAAACGCAGCTTTTAGAAGAAACGTGTTTCTACCTTGGTGAATCTAAACATAGATGCCTCTACCTAAAGGAACCAACACACAGAAGATCAGTTTGTAGAAAGCGGGTGTTTTGTGTTTTAAACGCATTCTTACTGCTAACACTTATATGCGTCTCTAGGGCTGGAAATCACTGTTTCTACATTCTCCAAAGAAAGGGTTTCTGAACTGCTGCAAACACACATCAGTTTAACTCTGGAAGTTGAAAACACACATTGCCAACCATTCTGCTAGATAGCTCCGTTTTGGTTTTAGAGCAAGATATTTCTCTTTACAGCTTGTTCTCTTTTCCACTCTGGAATGTCCAAACGCAGCTTTTAGAAGAAACGTGTTTCTACCTTGGTGAATCTAAACATAGATGCAACTTCCTAAAGGGAACCAACACACATAATATCAGTTTGTAGGAAGCGGGTCTTCTGTGTTTTAAATGCATTCTTACTGCTAACTCTTATATGCGTCTCTAGATCTGGAAATGACTGTTTCTACATTCTCCAAAGAAAGGGTTTCTGAACTGCTGCAAACACACATCAGTTTAACTCTGGAAGTTGAATGTGCACATTGACAACCATTCTGCTAGATAGCTCCGTTTTGGTTTTAGAGCAAGGTATTTCTCTTTTCAGCCTGTTCTCCCTTCCAGTCTGGAATTTCCAAACGCAGCTTTTAGAAGAAAAGTGTTTCTAACTCGCTGAATCTAAACTTAGGTGCAACTTCCTAAAAGGTACCATCACACAGAAAATCAGTTTGTAGGAAGCGGGTTTTTTGTGTTTTAAACGCATTCTTACTACTAACTCTTTTATGCGTCTCTCGATCTGGAAATGACAGGTTCTACATTCTCCAAAGAAAGGGTTTCTGAACTGCTGCAGACACACATCAGTTTAACTCTGGAAGTTGAAAACACACATTGACAATCATTCTGCTAGATAGCTCCGTTTTGGTTTTAGAGCAAGATATTTCTCTTTACACCCTGTTCTCCCTTCCACTCTGGAATGTCCAAACGCAGCTTTTAGAAGAAACGTGTTTCTAACT
The DNA here is from genome assembly GCF_048565385.1 of Saimiri boliviensis. NCBI lineage: Eukaryota > Metazoa > Chordata > Mammalia > Primates > Cebidae > Saimiri > Saimiri boliviensis. The sequence goes on from NC_133455.1 coordinate 103,512,122, forward strand.
CGCTGAATGTAAACATAGATGCAACTTCCTAAAAGGAACCAATACACAGAGGATCAGTTTGTAGGAAGCGGGTTTTTTGTGTTTTAAACGCATTCTTACTGCTAACACTTATATGCGTCTCTAGGGCTGGAAATGACTGTTTCTACATTCTCCAAAGAAAGGGTTTCTGAACTGCTGCAAACACACATCAGTTTATGTCTGGAAGTTGAAAACACACATTGCCAACCATTCTGCTAGATAGCTCCGTTTTGGTTTTAGAGCAAGATATTTCTCTTTACATCTTGTTCTCTTTTCCATTCTAGAATGTCCAAACGCAGCTTTTAGAAGAAACGTGTTTCTACCTTGGTGAATCTAAACATAGGTGCAACTTCCTAAAGGGAACCAACACACATAATATCAGTTTGTAGGAAGCGGGTCTTCTGTGTTTTAAACGCATTCTTACTGCTAACTCTTATATGCGTCTCTAGATCTGGAAATGACTGTTTCTACATTCTCCAAAGAAAGGGTTTCTGAACTGCTGCAAACACACATCAGTTTATGTCTGGAAGTTGAAAACACACATTGCCAACCATTCTGCTAGATAGCTCCGTTTTGGTTTTAGAGCAAGATATTTCTCTTTACATCTTGTTCTCTTTTCCATTCTGGAATGTCCAAACGCAGCTTTTAGAAGAAACGTTTTTCTACCTTGGTGAATCTAAACATAGGTGCAACTTCCTAAAGGGAACCAACACACATAATATCAGTTTGTAGGAAGCGGGTCTTCTGTGTTTTAAACGCATTCTTACTGCTAACACTTATATGCGTCTCTGGATCTGGAAATGACTGTTTCTACATTCTCCAAAGAAAGGGTTTCTGAACTGCTGCAAACACACATCAGTTTAACTCTGGAAGTTGAAAACACACATTGCCAACCATTCTGCTAGATAGCTCCGTTTTGGTTTTAGAGCAAGATATTTCTCTTTACAGCTTGTTCTCTTTTCCACTCTGGAATGTCCAAACGCAGCTTTTAGAAGAAACGTGTTTCTACCTTGGTGAATCTAAACATAGATGCAACTTCCTAAAGGGAACCAACACACATAATATCAGTTTGTAGGAAGCGGGTCTTCTGTGTTTTAAACGCATTCTTACTGCTAACTCTTATATGCATCTCTAGATCTGGAAATGACTGTTTCTACATTCTCCAAAGAAAGGGTTTCTGAACTGCTGCAAACACACATCAGTTTAACTCTGGAAGTTGAATATGCACATTGCCAACCATTCTGCTAGATAGCTTCGTTTTGGTTTTAGAGCAAGGTATTTCTCTTTACATTGTGTTCTCCTATCCAGTCTGGAATGTCCAAACGCAGCTTTTAGAAGAAACGTGTTTCTAACTCTCTGAATCTAAACTTAGGTGCAACTTCCTAAAAGGTACCATCACACAGAAAATCAGTTTGTAGGAAGCGGGTTTTTTGTGTTTTAAACGCATTCTTACTACTAACTCTTATATGCGTCTCTAGATCTGGAAATGACTGTTTCTACATTCTCCAAAGAAAGGGTTTCTGAACTGCTGCAAACACACATCAGTTTAACTCTGGAAGTTGAAAACACACATTGACAATCATTCTGCTAGATAGCTCCGTTTTGGTTTTAGAGCAAGATATTTCTCTTTACAGCCTGTTCTGTTTTCCACTCTGGAATGTCCAAACGCAGCTTTTAGAAGAAACGTGTTTCTACCTTGGTGAATCTAAACATAGATGCAACTTCCTAAAGGGAACCAACACACAGAAGATCAGTTTGTAGGAAGCGGGTTTTCTGTGTTTTAAACGCATTCATACTGCTAACTCTTATATGAGTCTCTAGGTCTGGAAATGATTGTTTCTACATTCTCCAAAGAAAGGGTTTCTAAACAGCTGCAAACACACATCTGTCGAACTCTGGAAGTTGAAAACACACACTCATAACCATTCTGCTAGATAGCTCCTTTTTGGTTTTAGAGCAAGATATTTCTCTTTACAGCCTGTTCTCTTTTCCACTCTGGAATGTGCAAACGCAGCTTTTAGAAGAAACGTGTTTCTACCTTGGTGAATCTAAACATAGATGCAACTTCCTAAAGGGAACCAACACACAGAAGATCAGTTTGTAGGAAGCGGGTCTTCTGTGTTTTAAACGCATTCTTACTGCTAACTCTTACATGCGTCTCTAGATCTGGAAATTACTGCTTCTACATTCTCCAAAGAAAGGGTTTCTGAACTGCTGCAAACACACATCAGTTTAACTCTGGAAGTTGAATACACACATTCATAACAATTCTGTTAGAGAGCTCCGTTTTGGTTTTAGAGCAAGGTATTTCTCTTTACAGCCTGTTCTCCCATGCACTCTGGAATGTATAAACGCAGCTTTTAGAAGAAACGTGTTTCTACCTCGCTGAATGTAAACATAGATGCAACTTCCTAAAAGGAACCAATACACAGAAGATCAGTTTGTAGGAAGCGGGTCTTCTGTGTTTTAAACGCATTCTTACTGCTAACTCTTATATGCGTCTCTAGATTGGGAAATGACTGTTTCTACATTCTCCAAAGAAAGGGTTTCTGAACTGCTGCAAACACCCATCAGTTTAACTCTGCAGGTTGAAAACACACATTGACAATCAATCTGCTAGATAGCTCCGTTTTGGTTTTAGAGCAAGATATTTCCCTTTAGAGCCTGTTCTCCCATAAACTCTGGAATGTCCAAACGCAGCTTTAAGAAGAAACGTGTTTCTACCTCGCTGAATGTAAACATAGATGCATCTTCCAAAAAGGAAACAACACACAGAAGATCAGTTTGTAGGAAGCGGGTTTTTTGTGTTTTAAACGCATTCTTACTGCTAACACTTATATGCGTCTCTAGGGCTCGAAATGACTGCTTCTACATTCTCCAAAGAAAGGGTTTCTGAACTGCTGCCAACACACATCAGTTTACCTCTGGAAGTTGAAAACACACATTGACAACCATTCTGCTAGATAGCTCCATTTTGGTTTTAGAGCTAGATATTTCTCTTTACAGCCTGTTCTCCCATACACTCTGGAATGTCCAAACGCAGCTTTTAGAAGAAACCTGTTTCTAACTCGCTGAATCTAAACATAGATGCAACATCCTAAAAGGAACCAACACACAGAAGATCAGTGTGTAGGAAGCAGGTCTTCTGTGTTTTAAACGCATTCTTACTGCTAACTCTTATATGCGTCTCTAGATCTGGAAATGACTGTTTCTACATTCTCCAAAGAAAGGGTTTCTGAACTGCTGCAAACAAACATTAGTTTAACTCTGGAAGTTGAATAAACACATTGACAATCATTCTCCCAGATAGCTCCGTTTTGGTTTTAGAGCAAGGTATTTTTCTTTACAGCCTGTTTTCCCATCCACTCTGGAATGTCCAAATGCAGCTTTTAGAAGAAACGTGTTTCTACCTTGGTGAATCTAAACATAGATGCAACTTCCCAAAGGGAACCAACACAGATAATATCAGTTTGAAGGAAGCGGGTCTTCTGTGTTTTAAACGCATTCTTACTGCTAACTCTTATATGCGTCTCTAGATCTGGAAATGACTGTTTCTACATTCTCCAAAGAAAGGGTTTCTGAACTGCTGCAAACACACATCAGTTTAACTCTGGAAGTTGAATACGCACATTTACAACCATTCTGCTAGATAGCTCCGTTTTGGTTTTAGAGCAAGGTATTTCTCTTTACAGCCTCTTCTCCCATCCAGTCTGGAATGTCCAAACGCAGCTTTTAGAAGAAACGTGTTTCTACCTTGGTGAATCTAAACATAGATGCAACTTCCTAAAGGGAACCAACACACAGAAGATCAGTTTGTAGGAAGCGGGTCTTCTGTGTTTTAAACGCATTCTTACTGCTAACTCTTACATGCGTCTCTAGATCTGGAAATTACTGCTTCTACATTCTCCAAAGAAAGGGTTTCTGAACTGCTGCAAACACATATCAGTTTAACTCTGGAAGTTGAATACACACATTCACAACCATTCTGTTAGAGAGCTCCGTTTTGGTTTTAGAGCAAGGTATTTCTCTTTACAGCCTGTTCTCCCATGCACTCTGGAATGTATAAACGCAGCTTTTAGAAGAAACGTGTTTCTACCTCGCTGAATGTAAACATAGATGCAACTTCCTAAAAGGAACCAATACACAGAAGATCAGTTTGTAGGAAGCGGGTCTTCTGTGTTTTAAACGCATTCTTACTGCTAACTCTTATATGCGTCTCTAGATTGGGAAATGACTGTTTCTACATTCTCCAAAGAAAGGGTTTCTGAACTGCTGCAAACACCCATCAGTTTAACTCTGCAGGTTGAAAACACACATTGACAATCAATCTGCTAGATAGCTCCGTTTTGGTTTTAGAGCAAGATATTTCCCTTTAGAGCCTGTTCTCCCATAAACTCTGGAATGTCCAAACGCAGCTTTAAGAAGAAACGTGTTTCTACCTCGCTGAATGTAAACATAGATGCATCTTCCAAAAAGGAAACAACACACAGAAGATCAGTTTGTAGGAAGCGGGTTTTTTGTGTTTTAAACGCATTCTTACTGCTAACACTTATATGCGTCTCTAGGGCTCGAAATGACTGCTTCTACATTCTCCAAAGAAAGGGTTTCTGAACTGCTGCCAACACACATCAGTTTACCTCTGGAAGTTGAAAACACACATTGACAACCATTCTGCTAGATAGCTCCATTTTGGTTTTAGAGCTAGATATTTCTCTTTACAGCCTGTTCTCCCATACACTCTGGAATGTCCAAACGCAGCTTTTAGAAGAAACCTGTTTCTAACTCGCTGAATCTAAACATAGATGCAACATCCTAAAAGGAACCAACACACAGAAGATCAGTGTGTAGGAAGCAGGTCTTCTGTGTTTTAAACGCATTCTTACTGCTAACTCTTATATGCGTCTCTAGATCTGGAAATGACTGTTTCTACATTCTCCAAAGAAAGGGTTTCTGAACTGCTGCAAACAAAAATTAGTTTAACTCTGGAAGTTGAATAAACACATTGACAATCATTCTCCCAGATAGCTCCGTTTTGGTTTTAGAGCAAGGTATTTTTCTTTACAGCCTGTTTTCCCATCCACTCTGGAATGTCCAAACGCAGCTTTTAGAAGAAACGTGTTTCTACCTTGGTGAATCTAAACATAGATGCAACTTCCCAAAGGGAACCAACACAGATAATATCAGTTTGAAGGAAGCGGGTCTTCTGTGTTTTAAACGCATTCTTACTGCTAACTCTTATATGCGTCTCTAGATCTGGAAATGACTGTTTCTACATTCTCCAAAGAAAGGGTTTCTGAACTGCTGCAAACACACATCAGTTTAACTCTGGAAGTTGAATACGCACATTTACAACCATTCTGCTAGATAGCTCCGTTTTGGTTTTAGAGCAAGGTATTTCTCTTTACAGCCTCTTCTCCCATCCAGTCTGGAATGTCCAAACGCAGCTTTTAGAAGAAACGTGTTTCTAACTCGCTGAATCTAAACATAGTTGAAACTTCCTAAAAGGTACCAACACACAGAAAATCAGTTTGTAGGAAGTGGGTTTTTTGTGTTTTAAACGCATTCTTACTACTAACTCTTTTATGCGTCTCTAGATCTGGAAATGACTGTTTCCACATTCTCCAAAGAAAGGGTTTCTGAACTGCTGCAAACACACATCAGTTTAACTCTGGAAGTTGAAAACACACATTGACAATCATTCTGCTAGATAGCTCCGTTTTGGTTTTAGAGCAAGATATTTCCCTTTAGAGCCTGTTCTCCCATGCACTCTGGAATGTAAAAACGCAGCTGTTAGAAGAAACGTGTTTCTACCTCGCTGAATGTAAACATAGATGCAACTTCCTAAAAGGAACCAATACACAGAAGATCAGTTTGTAGGAAGCGGGTTTTTTGTGTTTTAAACGCATTCTTACTACTAACTCTTTTATGCGTCTCTCGATCTGGAAATGACAGGTTCTACATTCTCCAAAGAAAGGGTTTCTGAACTGCTGGAGACACACATCAGTTTAACTCTGGAAGTTGAAAACACACATTGACAATCATTCTGCTAGATAGCTCCGTTTTGGTTTTAGAGCAAGATATTTCTCTTTACACCCTGTTCTCCCTTCCACTCTGGAATGTCCAAACGCAGCTTTTAGAAGAAACGTGTTTCTACCTTGGTGAATCTAAACATAGATGCAACTTCCTAAAGGGAACCAACACACATAATATCAGTTTGTAGGAAGCGGGTCTTCTGTGTTTTAAACGCATTCTTACTGCTAACTCTTATATGCATCTCTAGATCTGGAAATGACTGTTTCTACATTCTCCAAAGAAAGGGTTTCTGAACTGCTGCAAACACACATCAGTTTAACTCTGGAAGTTGAATATGCACATTGACAACCATTCTGCTAGATAGCTCCGTTTTGGTTTTAGAGCAAGGTATTTCTCTTTACATAATGTTCTCCCATCCACTCTGGAATGTCCAAACGCAGCTTTTAGAAGAAACGTGTTTCTAACTCGCTGAATGTAAACATAGATGCAACTTCCTAAAAGGAACCAATACACAGAGGATCAGTTTGTAGGAAGCGGGTTTTTTGTGTTTTAAACGCATTCTTACTGCTAACACTTATATGCGTCTCTAGGGCTGGAAATGACTGTTTCTACATTCTCCAAAGAAAGGGTTTCTGAACTGCTGCAAACACACATCAGTTTATGTCTGGAAGTTGAAAACACACATTGCCAACCATTCTGCTACATAGCTCCGTTTTGGTTTTAGAGCAAGATATTTCTCTTTACATCTTGTTCTCTTTTCCATTCTGGAATGTCCAAACGCAGCTTTTAGAAGAAACGTGTTTCTACCTTGGTGAATCTAAACATAGGTGCAACTTCCTAAAGGGAACCAACACACATAATATCAGTTTGTAGGAAGCGGGTCTTCTGTGTTTTAAACGCATTCTTACTGCTAACTCTTATATGCGTCTCTAGATCTGGAAATGACTGTTTCTACATTCTCCAAAGAAAGGGTTTCTGAACTGCTGCAAACACACATCAGTTTATGTCTGGAAGTTGAAAACACACATTGCCAACCATTCTGCTAGATAGCTCCGTTTTGGTTTTAGAGCAAGATATTTCTCTTTACATCTTGTTCTCTTTTCCATTCTGGAATGTCCAAACGCAGCTTTTAGAAGAAACGTTTTTCTACCTTGGTGAATCTAAACATAGGTGCAACTTCCTAAAGGGAACCAACACACATAATATCAGTTTGTAGGAAGCGGGTCTTCTGTGTTTTAAACGCATTCTTACTGCTAACTCTTATATGCGTCTCTGGATCTGGAAATGACTGTTTCTACATTCTCCAAAGACAGGGTTTCTGAACTGCTGCAAACACACATCAGTTTAACTCTGGAAGTTGAAAACACACATTGCCAACCATTCTGCTAGATAGCTCCGTTTTGGTTTTAGAGCAAGATATTTCTCTTTACAGCTTGTTCTCTTTTCCACTCTGGAATGTCCAAACGCAGCTTTTAGAAGAAACGTGTTTCTACCTTGGTGAATCTAAACATAGATGCAACTTCCTAAAGGGAACCAACACACATAATATCAGTTTGTAGGAAGCGGGTCTTCTGTGTTTTAAACGCATTCTTACTGCTAACTCTTATATGCATCTCTAGATCTGGAAATGACTGTTTCTACATTCTCCAAAGAAAGGGTTTCTGAACTGCTGCAAACACACATCAGTTTAACTCTGGAAGTTGAATATGCACATTGCCAACCATTCTGCTAGATAGCTCCGTTTTGGTTTTAGAGCAAGGTATTTCTCTTTACATTGTGTTCTCCTATCCAGTCTGGAATGTCCAAACGCAGCTTTTAGAAGAAACGTGTTTCTAACTCTCTGAATCTAAACTTAGGTGCAACTTCCTAAAAGGTACCATCACACAGAAAATCAGTTTGTAGGAAGCGGGTTTTCTGTGTTTTAAACGCATTCTTACTGCTAACACTTATATGCGTCTCTAGGGCTGGAAATGACTGTTTCTACATTCTCCAAAGAAAGGGTTTCTGAACTGCTCCAAACACACATCAGTTTAACTCTGGAAGTTGAAAACACACATTGACAATCATTCTGCTAGATAGCTCCGTTTTGGTTTTAGAGCAAGATATTTCTCTTTACACCCTGTTCTCCCTTCCACTCTGGAATGTCCAAACGCAGCTTTTAGAAGAAACGTGTTTCTACCTTGGTGAATCTAAACATAGATGCAACTTCCTAAAGGGAACCAACACACAGAAAATCAGTTTGTAGGAAGCGGGTCTTCTGTGTTTTAAACGCATTCTTACTGCTAACTCTTATATGCATCTCTAGATCGGGAAATGACTGTTTCTACATTCTCCAAAGAAAGGGTTTCTGAACTGCTGCAAACACACATCAGTTTAACTCTGGAAGTTGAATACAAACATTGACAACGACTCTGCTAGATCGCACCGTTTTGGTTTTAGAGCAAGGTATTTCTCTTTACAGCCTGTTCTCCAATCCACTCTGGAATGTCCAAACGCAACTTTTAGAAGAAAAATATTTCTAAATCTCTGAATGTAAACACAGATGCAACATCCTAAAAAAAACCAATTCACAGAAGATCAGTTTGTAGGAAGCGGGTTTTTTGTGTTTTAAACGCATTCTTACTGCTAACACTTATATGCGTCTCTAGGGATGGAAATCACTGTTTCTACATTTTCCAAAGAAAGGGTTTCTGAACTGCTGCAAACAAACATCTGTTGAACTCTGGAAGTTGAAAACACACATTGCCAATCATCCTGCTAGATAGCTCCGTGTTGGTTTTAGAGAAAGATATTTCTCTTTACAGCTTGTTCTCTTTTCCACTCTGGAATGTCCAAACGCAGCTTTTAGAAAAAACGTGTTTCTACCTTGGTGAATCTAAACATAGATGCAAGTTCCTAAAGGGAACCAACACACAGAAGATCAGTTTGTAGGAAGCGGGTCTTCTGTGTTTTAAACGCATTCTTACTGCTAACTCTTATATGCGTCTCTAGATCTGGAAATGACTGTTTCTACATTCTCCAAAGAAAGGGTTTCTGAACTGCTGCAAACACACGTCAGTTTACCTCTGGAAGTTGAATATGCACATTGACAACCATTCTGCTAGATAGCTCCGTTTTGGTTTTAGAGCAAGGTATTTCTCTTTACAGCCTGTTCTCCCATCCAGTCTGGAATGTCCAAACGCAGCTTTTAGAAGAAACGTGTTTCTACCTCGCTGAATGTAAACATAGATGCAACTTCCTAAAAGGTACCAACACACAGAAAATCTGTTTGTAGGAAGCGGGTTTTCTGTGTTTTAAACGCATTCTTAATGCTAACTCTTCTATGCGTCTCTAGATCTGGAAATGACTGTTTCTACATTCTCCAAAGAAAGGGTTTCTGAACTGCTGCAACACACGTCAGTTTACCTCTGGAAGTTGAATATGCACATTGACAACCATTCTGCTAGATAGCTCCGTTTTGGTTTTAGAGCAAGTAATATCTCTTTACAGCCTGTTCTCCCATCCAGTCTGGAACGTCCAAACGGAGCTTTTAGAAGAAACGTGTTTCTACCTCGCTGAATCTAAACATAGATGCAACTTCCTAAAATGTACCAACACACAGAAAATCTGTTTGTAGGAAGCGGGTTTTCTGTGTTTTAAACGCATTCTTAATGCTAACTCTTCTATGCGTCTCTAGATCTGGAAATGACTGTTTCTACATTCCCCAAAGAGACGGTTTCTAAACTGCTGCAAACACACATCAGTTTAACTCTAGAAGTTGAAAACACACATTGACAACCATTCTGCTTGATAGCTCCGTTTTGGTTTTAGAGCAAGATATTTCTCTTTACAGCCTGTTCTGTTTTCCACTCTGGAATGTCCAAACGCAGCTTTTAGAAGAAAACTGTTTCTATCTTGGTGAATCTAAACATAGATGCAACTTCCTAAAGGGAACCAACACACAGAAGATCAGTTCGTAGGAAGCGGGTTTTCTGTGTTTTAAACTCATTCCTACTGCTAACTCTTATATGAGTCTCTAGGTCTGGAAATGATTGTTTCTACATTCTCCAAAGAAAGGGTTTCTAAACTGCTGCAAACACACATCTGTTGAACTCTGGAAGTTGAAAACACACACTCACAACCATTCTGCTAGATAGCTCCTTTTTGGTTTTAGAGCAAGATATTTCTCTTTACAGCCTGTTCTCTTTTCCACTCTGGAATGTGCAAACGCAGCTTTTAGAAGAAACGTGTTTCTACCTTGGTGAATCTAAACATAGATGCAACTTCCTAAAGGGAACCAACACACAGAAGATCAGTTTGTAGGAAGCGGGTCTTCTGTGTTTTAAACGCATTCTTACTGCTAACTCTTACATGCGTCTCTAGATCTGGAAATTACTGCTTCTACATTCTCCAAAGAAAGGGTTTCTGAACTGCTGCAAACACATATCAGTTTAACTCTGGAAGTTGAATACACACATTCACAACCATTCTGTTAGAGAGCTCCGTTTTGGTTTTAGAGCAAGGTATTTCTCTTTACAGCCTGTTCTCCCATGCACTCTGGAATGTATAAACGCAGCTTTTAGAAGAAACGTGTTTCTACCTCGCTGAATGTAAACATAGATGCAACTTCCTAAAAGGAACCAATACACAGAAGATCAGTTTGTAGGAAGCGGGTCTTCTGTGTTTTAAACGCATTCTTACTGCTAACTCTTATATGCGTCTCTAGATTGGGAAATGACTGTTTCTACATTCTCCAAAGAAAGGGTTTCTGAACTGCTGCAAACACCCATCAGTTTAACTCTGCAGGTTGAAAACACACATTGACAATCAATCTGCTAGATAGCTCCGTTTTGGTTTTAGAGCAAGATATTTCCCTTTAGAGCCTGTTCTCCCATAAACTCTGGAATGTCCAAACGCAGCTTTAAGAAGAAACGTGTTTCTACCTCGCTGAATGTAAACATAGATGCATCTTCCAAAAAGGAAACAACACACAGAAGATCAGTTTGTAGGAAGCGGGTTTTTTGTGTTTTAAACGCATTCTTACTGCTAACACTTATATGCGTCTCTAGGGCTCGAAATGACTGCTTCTACATTCTCCAAAGAAAGGGTTTCTGAACTGCTGCCAACACACATCAGTTTACCTCTGGAAGTTGAAAACACACATTGACAACCATTCTGCTAGATAGCTCCATTTTGGTTTTAGAGCTAGATATTTCTCTTTACAGCCTGTTCTCCCATACACTCTGGAATGTCCAAACGCAGCTTTTAGAAGAAACCTGTTTCTAACTCGCTGAATCTAAACATAGATGCAACATCCTAAAAGGAACCAACACACAGAAGATCAGTGTGTAGGAAGCAGGTCTTCTGTGTTTTAAACGCATTCTTACTGCTAACTCTTATATGCGTCTCTAGATCTGGAAATGACTGTTTCTACATTCTCCAAAGAAAGGGTTTCTGAACTGCTGCAAACAAAAATTAGTTTAACTCTGGAAGTTGAATAAACACATTGACAATCATTCTCCCAGATAGCTCCGTTTTGGTTTTAGAGCAAGGTATTTTTCTTTACAGCCTGTTTTCCCATCCACTCTGGAATGTCCAAACGCAGCTTTTAGAAGAAACGTGTTTCTACCTTGGTGAATCTAAACATAGATGCAACTTCCCAAAGGGAACCAACACAGATAATATCAGTTTGAAGGAAGCGGGTCTTCTGTGTTTTAAACGCATTCTTACTGCTAACTCTTATATGCGTCTCTAGATCTGGAAATGACTGTTTCTACATTCTCCAAAGAAAGGGTTTCTGAACTGCTGCAAACACACATCAGTTTAACTCTGGAAGTTGAATACGCACATTTACAACCATTCTGCTAGATAGCTCCGTTTTGGTTTTAGAGCAAGGTATTTCTCTTTACAGCCTCTTCTCCCATCCAGTCTGGAATGTCCAAACGCAGCTTTTAGAAGAAACGTGTTTCTAACTCGCTGAATCTAAACATAGTTGAAACTTCCTAAAAGGTACCAACACACAGAAAATCAGTTTGTAGGAAGTGGGTTTTTTGTGTTTTAAACGCATTCTTACTACTAACTCTTTTATGCGTCTCTAGATCTGGAAATGACTGTTTCCACATTCTCCAAAGAAAGGGTTTCTGAACTGCTGCAAACACACATCAGTTTAACTCTGGAAGTTGAAAACACACATTGACAATCATTCTGCTAGATAGCTCCGTTTTGGTTTTAGAGCAAGATATTTCCCTTTAGAGCCTGTTCTCCCATGCACTCTGGAATGTAAAAACGCAGCTGTTAGAAGAAACGTGTTTCTACCTCGCTGAATGTAAACATAGATGCAACTTCCTAAAAGGAACCAATACACAGAAGATCAGTTTGTAGGAAGCGGGTTTTTTGTGTTTTAAACGCATTCTTACTGCTAACTCTTATATGCGTCTCTAGATCTGGAAATGACTGTTTCTACATTCTCCAAAGAAAGGGTTTCTGAACTGCTGCAAACACACATCAGTTTAACTCTGGAAGTTGAAAACACACATTGACAATCATTCTGCTAGATTGCTCCGTTTTGGTTTTAGAGCAAGATATTTCTCTTTACACCCTGTTCTCCCTTCCACTCTGGAATGTCCAAACGCAGCTTTTAGAAGAAACGTGTTTCTACCTTGGTGAATCTAAACATAGATGCCTCTACCTAAAGGAACCAACACACAGAAGATCAGTTTGTAGAAAGCGGGTTTTTTGTGTTTTAAACGCATTCTTACTGCTAACACTTATATGCGTCTCTAGGGCTGGAAATCACTGTTTCTACATTCTCCAAAGAAAGGGTTTCTGAACTGCTGCAAACACACATCAGTTTAACTCTGGAAGTTGAAAACACACATTGCCAACCATTCTGCTAGATAGCTCCGTTTTGGTTTTAGAGCAAGATATTTCTCTTTACAGCTTGTTCTCTTTTCCACTCTGGAATGTCCAAACGCAGCTTTTAGAAGAAACGTGTTTCTACCTTGGTGAATCTAAACATAGATGCAACTTCCTAAAGGGAACCAACACACATAATATCAGTTTGTAGGAAGCGGGTCTTCTGTGTTTTAAATGCATTCTTACTGCTAACTCTTATATGCGTCTCTAGATCTGGAAATGACTGTTTCTACATTCTCCAAAGAAAGGGTTTCTGAACTGCTGCAAACACACATCAGTTTAACTCTGGAAGTTGAATGTGCACATTGACAACCATTCTGCTAGATAGCTCCGTTTTGGTTTTAGAGCAAGGTATTTCTCTTTTCAGCCTGTTCTCCCATCCAGTCTGGAATTTCCAAACGCAGCTTTTAGAAGAAAAGTGTTTCTAACTCGCTGAATCTAAACTTAGGTGCAACTTCCTAAAAGGTACCATCACACAGAAAATCAGTTTGTAGGAAGCGGGTTTTTTGTGTTTTAAACGCATTCTTACTACTAACTCTTTTATGCGTCTCTCGATCTGGAAATGACAGGTTCTACATTCTCCAAAGAAAGGGTTTCTGAACTGCTGCAGACACACATCAGTTTAACTCTGGAAGTTGAAAACACACATTGACAATCATTCTGCTAGATAGCTCCGTTTTGGTTTTAGAGCAAGATATTTCTCTTTACACCCTGTTCTCCCTTCCACTCTGGAATGTCCAAACGCAGCTTTTAGAAGAAACGTGTTTCTAACTCGCTGAATGTAAACATAGATGCAACTTCCTAAAAGGAACCAATACACAGAGGATCAGTTTGTAGGAAGCGGGTTTTTTGTGTTTTAAACGCATTCTTACTGCTAACACTTATATGCGTCTCTAGGGCTGGAAATGACTGTTTCTACATTCTCCAAAGAAAGGGTTTCTGAACTGCTGCAAACACACATCAGTTTATGTCTGGAAGTTGAAAACACACATTGCCAACCATTCTGCTAGATAGCTCCGTTTTGGTTTTAGAGCAAGATATTTCTCTTTACATCTTGTTCTCTTTTCCATTCTGGAATGTCCAAACGCAGCTTTTAGAAGAAACGTGTTTCTACCTTGGTGAATCTAAACATAGGTGCAACTTCCTAAAGGGAACCAACACACATAATATCAGTTTGTAGGAAGCGGGTCTTCTGTGTTTTAAACGCATTCTTACTGCTAACTCTTATATGCGTCTCTAGATCTGGAAATGACTGTTTCTACATTCTCCAAAGAAAGGGTTTCTGAACTGCTGCAAACACACATCAGTTTATGTCTGGAAGTTGAAAACACACATTGCCAACCATTCTGCTAGATAGCTCCGTTTTGGTTTTAGAGCAAGATATTTCTCTTTACATCTTGTTCTCTTTTCCATTCTGGAATGTCCAAACGCAGCTTTTAGAAGAAACGTTTTTCTACCTTGGTGAATCTAAACATAGGTGCAACTTCCTAAAGGGAACCAACACACATAATATCAGTTTGTAGGAAGCGGGTCTTCTGTGTTTTAAACGCATTCTTACTGCTAACTCTTATATGCGTCTCTGGATCTGGAAATGACTGTTTCTACATTCTCCAAAGAAAGGGTTTCTGAACTGCTGCAAACACACATCAGTTTAACTCTGGAAGTTGAAAACACACATTGCCAACCATTCTGCTAGATAGCTCCGTTTTGGTTTTAGAGCAAGATATTTCTCTTTACAGCTTGTTCTCTTTTCCACTCTGGAATGTCCAAACGCAGCTTTTAGAAGAAACGTGTTTCTACCTTGGTGAATCTAAACATAGATGCAACTTCCTAAAGGGAACCAACACACATAATATCAGTTTGTAGGAAGCGGGTCTTCTGTGTTTTAAACGCATTCTTACTGCTAACTCTTATATGCATCTCTAGATCTGGAAATGACTGTTTCTACATTCTCCAAAGAAAGGGTTTCTGAACTGCTGCAAACACACATCAGTTTAACTCTGGAAGTTGAATATGCACATTGCCAACCATTCTGCTAGATAGCTTCGTTTTGGTTTTAGAGCAAGGTATTTCTCTTTACATTGTGTTCTCCTATCCAGTCTGGAATGTCCAAACGCAGCTTTTAGAAGAAACGTGTTTCTAACTCTCTGAATCTAAACTTAGGTGCAACTTCCTAAAAGGTACCATCACACAGAAAATCAGTTTGTAGGAAGCGGGTTTTTTGTGTTTTAAACGCATTCTTACTACTAACTCTTATATGCGTCTCTAGATCTGGAAATGACTGTTTCTACATTCTCCAAAGAAAGGGTTTCTGAACTGCTGCAAACACACATCAGTTTAACTCTGGAAGTTGAAAACACACATTGACAATCATTCTGCTAGATAGCTCCGTTTTGGTTTTAGAGCAAGATATTTCTCTTTACAGCCTGTTCTGTTTTCCACTCTGGAATGTCCAAACGCAGCTTTTAGAAGAAACGTGTTTCTACCTTGGTGAATCTAAACATAGATGCAACTTCCTAAAGGGAACCAACACACAGAAGATCAGTTTGTAGGAAGCGGGTTTTCTGTGTTTTAAACGCATTCATACTGCTAACTCTTATATGAGTCTCTAGGTCTGGAAATGATTGTTTCTACATTCTCCAAAGAAAGGGTTTCTAAACAGCTGCAAACACACATCTGTCGAACTCTGGAAGTTGAAAACACACACTCATAACCATTCTGCTAGATAGCTCCTTTTTGGTTTTAGAGCAAGATATTTCTCTTTACAGCCTGTTCTCTTTTCCACTCTGGAATGTGCAAACGCAGCTTTTAGAAGAAACGTGTTTCTACCTTGGTGAATCTAAACATAGATGCAACTTCCTAAAGGGAACCAACACACAGAAGATCAGTTTGTAGGAAGCGGGTCTTCTGTGTTTTAAACGCATTCTTACTGCTAACTCTTACATGCGTCTCTAGATCTGGAAATTACTGCTTCTACATTCTCCAAAGAAAGGGTTTCTGAACTGCTGCAAACACACATCAGTTTAACTCTGGAAGTTGAATACACACATTCATAACAATTCTGTTAGAGAGCTCCGTTTTGGTTTTAGAGCAAGGTATTTCTCTTTACAGCCTGTTCTCCCATGCACTCTGGAATGTATAAACGCAGCTTTTAGAAGAAACGTGTTTCTACCTCGCTGAATGTAAACATAGATGCAACTTCCTAAAAGGAACCAATACACAGAAGATCAGTTTGTAGGAAGCGGGTCTTCTGTGTTTTAAACGCATTCTTACTGCTAACTCTTATATGCGTCTCTAGATTGGGAAATGACTGTTTCTACATTCTCCAAAGAAAGGGTTTCTGAACTGCTGCAAACACCCATCAGTTTAACTCTGCAGGTTGAAAACACACATTGACAATCAATCTGCTAGATAGCTCCGTTTTGGTTTTAGAGCAAGATATTTCCCTTTAGAGCCTGTTCTCCCATAAACTCTGGAATGTCCAAACGCAGCTTTAAGAAGAAACGTGTTTCTACCTCGCTGAATGTAAACATAGATGCATCTTCCAAAAAGGAAACAACACACAGAAGATCAGTTTGTAGGAAGCGGGTTTTTTGTGTTTTAAACGCATTCTTACTGCTAACACTTATATGCGTCTCTAGGGCTCGAAATGACTGCTTCTACATTCTCCAAAGAAAGGGTTTCTGAACTGCTGCCAACACACATCAGTTTACCTCTGGAAGTTGAAAACACACATTGACAACCATTCTGCTAGATAGCTCCATTTTGGTTTTAGAGCTAGATATTTCTCTTTACAGCCTGTTCTCCCATACACTCTGGAATGTCCAAACGCAGCTTTTAGAAGAAACCTGTTTCTAACTCGCTGAATCTAAACATAGATGCAACATCCTAAAAGGAACCAACACACAGGAGATCAGTGTGTAGGAAGCAGGTCTTCTGTGTTTTAAACGCATTCTTACTGCTAACTCTTATATGCGTCTCTAGATCTGGAAATGACTGTTTCTACATTCTCCAAAGAAAGGGTTTCTGAACTGCTGCAAACAAACATTAGTTTAACTCTGGAAGTTGAATAAACACATTGACAATCATTCTCCCAGATAGCTCCGTTTTGGTTTTAGAGCAAGGTATTTTTCTTTACAGCCTGTTTTCCCATCCACTCTGGAATGTCCAAACGCAGCTTTTAGAAGAAACGTGTTTCTACCTTGGTGAATCTAAACATAGATGCAACTTCCCAAAGGGAACCAACACAGATAATATCAGTTTGAAGGAAGCGGGTCTTCTGTGTTTTAAACGCATTCTTACTGCTAACTCTTATATGCGTCTCTAGATCTGGAAATGACTGTTTCTACATTCTCCAAAGAAAGGGTTTCTGAACTGCTGCAAACACACATCAGTTTAACTCTGGAAGTTGAATACGCACATTTACAACCATTCTGCTAGATAGCTCCGTTTTGGTTTTAGAGCAAGGTATTTCTCTTTACAGCCTCTTCTCCCATCCAGTCTGGAATGTCCAAACGCAGCTTTTAGAAGAAACGTGTTTCTAACTCGCTGAATCTAAACATAGTTGAAACTTCCTAAAAGGTACCAACACACAGAAAATCAGTTTGTAGGAAGTGGGTTTTTTGTGTTTTAAACGCATTCTTACTACTAACTCTTTTATGCGTCTCTAGATCTGGAAATGACTGTTTCCACATTCTCCAAAGAAAGGGTTTCTGAACTGCTGCAAACACACATCAGTTTAACTCTGGAAGTTGAAAACACACATTGACAATCATTCTGCTAGATAGCTCCGTTTTGGTTTTAGAGCAAGATATTTCCCTTTAGAGCCTGTTCTCCCATGCACTCTGGAATGTATAAACGCAGCTGTTAGAAGAAACGTGTTTCTACCTCGCTGAATGTAAACATAGATGCAACTTCCTAAAAGGAACCAATACACAGAAGATCAGTTTGTAGGAAGCGGGTCTTCTGTGTTTTAAACGCATTCTTACTGCTAACTCTTATATGCATCTCTAGATCTGGAAATGACTGTTTCTACATTCTCCAAAGAAAGGGTTTCTGAACTGCTGCAAACACACATCAGTTTAACTCTGGAAGTTGAATATGCACATTGACAACCATTCTGCTAGATAGCTCCGTTTTGGTTTTAGAGCAAGGTATTTCTCTTTACATAATGTTCTCCCATCCAGTCTGGAATGTCCAAACGCAGCTTTTAGAAGAAACGTGTTTCTAACTCGCTGAATGTAAACATAGATGCAACTTCCTAAAAGGAACCAATACACAGAGGATCAGTTTGTAGGAAGCGGGTTTTTTGTGTTTTAAACGCATTCTTACTGCTAACACTTATATGCGTCTCTAGGGCTGGAAATGACGGTTTCTACATTCTCCAAAGAAAGGGTTTCTGAACTGCTGCAAACACACATCAGTTTATGTCTGGAAGTTGAAAACACACATTGCCAACCATTCTGCTAGATAGCTCCGTTTTGGTTTTAGAGCAAGATATTTCTCTTTACATCTTGTTCTCTTTTCCATTCTGGAATGTCCAAACGCAGCTTTTAGAAGAAACGTGTTTCTACCTTGGTGAATCTAAACATAGGTGCAACTTCCTAAAGGGAACCAACACACATAATATCAGTTTGTAGGAAGCAGGTCTTCTGTGTTTTAAACGCATTCTTACTGCTAACTCTTATATGCGTCTCTAGATCTGGAAATGACTGTTTCTACATTCTCCAAAGAAAGGGTTTCTGAACTGCTGCAAACACACATCAGTTTATGTCTGGAAGTTGAAAACACACATTGCCAACCATTCTGCTAGATAGCTCCGTTTTGGTTTTAGAGCAAGATATTTCTCTTTACATCTTGTTCTCTTTTCCATTCTGGAATGTCCAAACGCAGCTTTTAGAAGAAACGTTTTTCTACCTTGGTGAATCTAAACATAGGTGCAACTTCCTAAAGGGAACCAACACACATAATATCAGTTTGTAGGAAGCGGGTCTTCTGTGTTTTAAACGCATTCTTACTGCTAACTCTTATATGCGTCTCTAGATCTGGAAATGACTGTTTCTACATTCTCCAAAGAAAGGGTTTCTGAACTGCTGCAAACACACATCAGTTTAACTCTGGAAGTTGAAAACACACATTGCCAACCATTCTGCTAGATAGCTCCGTTTTGGTTTTAGAGCAAGATATTTCTCTTTACAGCTTGTTCTCTTTTCCACTCTGGAATGTCCGAACGCAGCTTTTAGAAGAAACGTGTTTCTACCTTGGTGAATCTAAACATAGATGCAACTTCCTAAAGGGAACCAACACACATAATATCAGTTTGTAGGAAGCGGGTCTTCTGTGTTTTAAACGCATTCTTACTGCTAACTCTTATATGCATCTCTAGATCTGGAAATGACTGTTTCTACATTCTCCAAAGAAAGGGTTTCTGAACTGCTGCAAACACACATCAGTTTAACTCTGGAAGTTGAATATGCACATTGCCAACCATTCTGCTAGATAGCTCCGTTTTGGTTTTAGAGCAAGGTATTTCTCTTTACATTGTGTTCTCCTATCCAGTCTGGAATGTCCAAACGCAGCTTTTAGAAGAAACGTGTTTCTAACTCTCTGAATCTAAACTTAGGTGCAACTTCCTAAAAGGTACCATCACACAGAAAATCAGTTTGTAGGAAGCGGGTTTTTTGTGTTTTAAACGCATTCTTACTACTAACTCTTATATGCGTCTCTAGATCTGGAAATGACTGTTTCTACATTCTCCAAAGAAAGGGTTTCTGAACTGCTGCAAACACACATCAGTTTAACTCTGGAAGTTGAAAACACACATTGACAATCATTCTGCTAGATAGCTCCGTTTTGGTTTTAGAGCAAGATATTTCTCTTTACAGCCTGTTCTGTTTTCCACTCTGGAATGTCCAAACGCAGCTTTTAGAAGAAACGTGTTTCTACCTTGGTGAATCTAAACATAGATACAACTTCCTAAAGGGAACCAACACACAGAAGATCAGTTTGTAGGAAGCGGGTTTTCTGTGTTTTAAACGCATTCATACTGCTAACTCTTATATGAGTCTCTAGGTCTGGAAATGATTGTTTCTACATTCTCCAAAGAAAGGGTTTCTAAACAGCTGCAAACACACATCTGTCGAACTCTGGAAGTTGAAAACACACACTCATAACCATTCTGCTAGATAGCTCCTTTTTGGTTTTAGAGCAAGATATTTCTCTTTACAGCCTGTTCTCTTTTCCACTCTGGAATGTGCAAACGCAGCTTTTAGAAGAAACGTGTTTCTACCTTGGTGAATCTAAACATAGATGCAACTTCCTAAAGGGAACCAACACACAGAAGATCAGTTTGTAGGAAGCGTGTCTTCTGTGTTTTAAACGCATTCTTACTGCTAACTCTTACATGCGTCTCTAGATCTGGAAATTACTGCTTCTACATTCTCCAAAGAAAGGGTTTCTGAACTGCTGCAAACACACATCAGTTTAACTCTGGAAGTTGAATACACACATTCATAACAATTCTGTTAGAGAGCTCCGTTTTGGTTTTAGAGCAAGGTATTTCTCTTTACAGCCTGTTCTCCCATGCACTCTGGAATGTATAAACGCAGCTTTTAGAAGAAACGTGTTTCTACCTCGCTGAATGTAAACATAGATGCAACTTCCTAAAAGGAACCAATACACAGAAGATCAGTTTGTAGGAAGCGGGTCTTCTGTGTTTTAAACGCATTCTTACTGCTAACTCTTATATGCGTCTCTAGATTGGGAAATGACTGTTTCTACATTCTCCAAAGAAAGGGTTTCTGAACTGCTGCAAACACCCATCAGTTTAACTCTGCAGGTTGAAAACACACATTGACAATCAATCTGCTAGATAGCTCCGTTTTGGTTTTAGAGCAAGATATTTCCCTTTAGAGCCTGTTCTCCCATAAACTCTGGAATGTCCAAACGCAGCTTTAAGAAGAAACGTGTTTCTACCTCGCTGAATGTAAACATAGATGCATCTTCCAAAAAGGAAACAACACACAGAAGATCAGTTTGTAGGAAGCGGGTTTTTTGTGTTTTAAACGCATTCTTACTGCTAACACTTATATGCGTCTCTAGGGCTCGAAATGACTGCTTCTACATTCTCCAAAGAAAGGGTTTCTGAACTGCTGCCAACACACATCAGTTTACCTCTGGAAGTTGAAAACACACATTGACAACCATTCTGCTAGATAGCTCCATTTTGGTTTTAGAGCTAGATATTTCTCTTTACAGCCTGTTCTCCCATACACTCTGGAATGTCCAAACGCAGCTTTTAGAAGAAACCTGTTTCTAACTCGCTGAATCTAAACATAGATGCAACATCCTAAAAGGAACCAACACACAGAAGATCAGTGTGTAGGAAGCAGGTCTTCTGTGTTTTAAACGCATTCTTACTGCTAACTCTTATATGCGTCTCTAGATCTGGAAATGACTGTTTCTACATTCTCCAAAGAAAGGGTTTCTGAACTGCTGCAAACAAACATTAGTTTAACTCTGGAAGTTGAATAAACACATTGACAATCATTCTCCCAGATAGCTCCGTTTTGGTTTTAGAGCAAGGTATTTTTCTTTACAGCCTGTTTTCCCATCCACTCTGGAATGTCCAAACGCAGCTTTTAGAAGAAACGTGTTTCTACCTTGGTGAATCTAAACATAGATGCAACTTCCCAAAGGGAACCAACACAGATAATATCAGTTTGAAGGAAGCGGGTCTTCTGTGTTTTAAACGCATTCTTACTGCTAACTCTTATATGCGTCTCTAGATCTGGAAATGACTGTTTCTACATTCTCCAAAGAAAGGGTTTCTGAACTGCTGCAAACACACATCAGTTTAACTCTGGAAGTTGAATACGCACATTTACAACCATTCTGCTAGATAGCTCCGTTTTGGTTTTAGAGCAAGGTATTTCTCTTTACAGCCTCTTCTCCCATCCAGTCTGGAATGTCCAAACGCAGCTTTTAGAAGAAACGTGTTTCTAACTCGCTGAATCTAAACATAGTTGAAACTTCCTAAAAGGTACCAACACACAGAAAATCAGTTTGTAGGAAGTGGGTTTTTTGTGTTTTAAACGCATTCTTACTACTAACTCTTTTATGCGTCTCTAGATCTGGAAATGACTGTTTCCACATTCTCCAAAGAAAGGGTTTCTGAACTGCTGCAAACACACATCAGTTTAACTCTGGAAGTTGAAAACACACATTGACAATCATTCTGCTAGATAGCTCCGTTTTGGTTTTAGAGCAAGATATTTCCCTTTAGAGCCTGTTCTCCCATGCACTCTGGAATGTATAAACGCAGCTGTTAGAAGAAACGTGTTTCTACCTCGCTGAATGTAAACATAGATGCAACTTCCTAAAAGGAACCAATACACAGAAGATCAGTTTGTAGGAAGCGGGTTTTTTGTGTTTTAAACGCATTCTTACTGCTAACTCTTATATGCGTCTCTAGGGCTGGAAATGACTGTTTCTACATTCTCCAAAGAAAGGGTTTCTGAACTGCTGCAAACACACATCAGTTTAACTCTGGAAGTTGAAAACACACATTGACAATCATTCTGCTAGATTGCTCCGTTTTGGTTTTAGAGCAAGATATTTCTCTTTACACCCTGTTCTCCCATCCACTCTGGAATGTCCAAACGCAGCTTTTAGAAGAAACGTGTTTCTACCTTGGTGAATCTAAACATAGATGCCTCTACCTAAAGGAACCAACACACAGAAGATCAGTTTGTAGAAAGCGGGTTTTTTGTGTTTTAAACGCATTCTTACTGCTAACACTTATATGCGTCTCTAGGGCTGGAAATCACTGTTTCTACATTCTCCAAAGAAAGGGTTTCTGAACTGCTGCAAACACACATCAGTTTAACTCTGGAAGTTGAAAACACACATTGCCAACCATTCTGCTAGATAGCTCCGTTTTGGTTTTAGAGCAAGATATTTCTCTTTACAGCTTGTTCTCTTTTCCACTCTGGAATGTCCAAACGCAGCTTTTAGAAGAAACGTGTTTCTACCTTGGTGAATCTAAACATAGATGCAACTTCCTAAAGGGAACCAACACACATAATATCAGTTTGTAGGAAGCGGGTCTTCTGTGTTTTAAATGCATTCTTACTGCTAACTCTTATATGCGTCTCTAGATCTGGAAATGACTGTTTCTACATTCTCCAAAGAAAGGGTTTCTGAACTGCTGCAAACACACATCAGTTTAACTCTGGAAGTTGAATACGCACATTGACAACCATTCTGCTAGATAGCTCCGTTTTGGTTTTAGAGCAAGGTATTTCTCTTTTCAGCCTGTTCTCCCATCCAGTCTGGAATTTCCAAACGCAGCTTTTAGAAGAAAAGTGTTTCTAACTCGCTGAATCTAAACTTAGGTGCAACTTCCTAAAAGGTACCATCACAGAAAATCAGTTTGTAGGAAGCGGGTTTTTTGTGTTTTAAACGCATTCTTACTACTAACTCTTTTATGCGTCTCTCGATCTGGAAATGACAGGTTCTACATTCTCCAAAGAAAGGGTTTCTGAACTGCTGCAGACACACATCAGTTTAACTCTGGAAGTTGAAAACACACATTGACCATCATTCTGCTAGATAGCTCCGTTTTGGTTTTAGAGCAAGATATTTCTCTTTACACCCTGTTCTCCCTTCCACTCTGGAATGTCCAAACGCAGCTTTTAGAAGAAACGTGTTTCTACCTTGGTGAATCTAAACATAGATGCAACTTCCTAAAGGGAACCAACACACATAATATCAGTTTGTAGGAAGCGGGTCTTCTGTGTTTTAAACGCATTCTTACTGCTAACTCTTATATGCATCTCTAGATCTGGAAATGACTGTTTCTACATTCTCCAAAGAAAGGGTTTCTGAACTGCTGCAAACACACATCAGTTTAACTCTGGAAGTTGAATATGCACATTGACAACCATTCTGCTAGATAGCTCCGTTTTGGTTTTAGAGCAAGGTATTTCTCTTTACATAATGTTCTCCCATCCACTCTGGAATGTCCAAACGCAGCTTTTAGAAGAAACGTGTTTCTAACTCGCTGAATGTAAACATAGATGCAACTTCCTAAAAGGAACCAATACACAGAGGA
Source organism: Saimiri boliviensis (assembly GCF_048565385.1). Classification (NCBI taxonomy): domain Eukaryota; kingdom Metazoa; phylum Chordata; class Mammalia; order Primates; family Cebidae; genus Saimiri; species Saimiri boliviensis. The sequence goes on from NC_133455.1 coordinate 103,536,180, forward strand.
TCAGTTTGTAGGAAGCGGGTTTTTTGTGTTTTAAACGCATTCTTACTGCTAACACTTATATGCGTCTCTAGGGCTGGAAATGACTGTTTCTACATTCTCCAAAGAAAGGGTTTCTGAACTGCTGCAAACACACATCAGTTTATGTCTGGAAGTTGAAAACACACATTGCCAACCATTCTGCTAGATAGCTCCGTTTTGGTTTTAGAGCAAGATATTTCTCTTTACATCTTGTTCTCTTTTCCATTCTGGAATGTCCAAACGCAGCTTTTAGAAGAAACGTGTTTCTACCTTGGTGAATCTAAACATAGGTGCAACTTCCTAAAGGGAACCAACACACATAATATCAGTTTGTAGGAAGCGGGTCTTCTGTGTTTTAAACGCATTCTTACTGCTAACTCTTATATGCGTCTCTAGATCTGGAAATGACTGTTTCTACATTCTCCAAAGAAAGGGTTTCTGAACTGCTGCAAACACACATCAGTTTATGTCTGGAAGTTGAAAACACACATTGCCAACCATTCTGCTAGATAGCTCCGTTTTGGTTTTAGAGCAAGATATTTCTCTTTACATCTTGTTCTCTTTTCCATTCTGGAATGTCCAAACGCAGCTTTTAGAAGAAACGTGTTTCTACCTTGGTGAATCTAAACATAGGTGCAACTTCCTAAAGGGAACCAACACACATAATATCAGTTTGTAGGAAGCGGGTCTTCTGTGTTTTAAACGCATTCTTACTGCTAACTCTTATATGCGTCTCTAGATCTGGAAATGACTGTTTCTACATTCTCCAAAGAAAGGGTTTCTGAACTGCTGCAAACACACATCAGTTTAACTCTGGAAGTTGAAAACACACATTGACAACCATTCTGCTAGATAGCTCCGTTTTGGTTTTAGAGCAAGATATTTCTCTTTACAGCTTGTTCTCTTTTCCACTCTGGAATGTCCGAACGCAGCTTTTAGAAGAAACGTGTTTCTACCTTGGTGAATCTAAACATAGATGCAACTTCCTAAAGGGAACCAACACACATAATATCAGTTTGTAGGAAGCGGGTCTTCTGTGTTTTAAACGCATTCTTACTGCTAACTCTTATATGCATCTCTAGATCTGGAAATGACTGTTTCTACATTCTCCAAAGAAAGGGTTTCTGAACTGCTGCAAACACACATCAGTTTAACTCTGGAAGTTGAATATGCACATTGCCAACCATTCTGCTAGATAGCTCCGTTTTGGTTTTAGAGCAAGGTATTTCTCTTTACACCGTGTTCTCCTATCCAGTCTGGAATGTCCAAACGCAGCTTTTAGAAGAAACGTGTTTCTAACTCGCTGAATCTAAACTTAGGTGCAACTTCCTAAAAGGTACCATCACACAGAAAATCAGTTTGTAGGAAGCGGGTTTTTTGTGTTTTAAACGCATTCTTACTACTAACTCTTATATGCGTCTCTAGATCTGGAAATGACTGTTTCTACATTCTCCAAAGAAAGGGTTTCTGAACTGCTGCAAACACACATCAGTTTAACTCTGGAAGTTGAAAACGCACATTGACAATCATTCTGCTAGATAGCTCCGTTTTGGTTTTAGAGCAAGATATTTCTCTTTGCAGCCTGTTCTGTTTTCCACTCTGGAATGTCCAAACGCAGCTTTTAGAAGAAACGTGTTTCTACCTTGGTGAATCTAAACATAGATGCAACTTCCTAAAGGGAACCAACACACAGAAAATCAGTTTGTGGGAAGCGGGTCTTCTGTGTTTTAAACGCATTCTTACTGCTAACTCTTATATGCGTCTCTAGATCGGGAAATGACTGTTTCTACATTCTCCAAAGAAAGGGTTTCTGAACTGCTGCAAACACACATCAGTTTAACTCTGGAATTTGAAAACACACATTGACAACCATTCTGCTAGATAGCTCCGTTTTGGTTTTAGAGCAAGGTATTTCTCTTTACAGCCTGTTCTCTAATCCACTCTGGAATGTCCAAACGCAACTTTTAGAAGAAAAATGTTTCTAAATCTCTGAATGTAAACACAGATGCAACATCCTAAAAAAAACCAATTCACAGAAGATCAGTTTGTAGGAAGCGGGTTTTTTGTGTTTTAAACGCATTCTTACTGCTAACACTTATATGCGTCTCTAGGGCTGGAAATGACTGTTTCTACATTCCGCAAAGAGAGGGTTTCTAAACTGCTGCAAACACACATCAGTTTAACTCTGGAAGTTGAAATCACACATTGACAACCATTCTGCTAGATAGCTCCGTTTTGGTTTTAGAGCAAGATATTTCTCTTTACAGCCTGTTCTCTTTTCCACTCTGGAATGTCCAAACGCAGCTTTTAGATGAAACGTGTTTCTACCTTGGTGAATCTAAACATAGATGCAACTTCCTAAAGGGAACCAACACACAGAAGATCAGTTTGTAGGAAGCGGGTTTTCTGTGTTTTAAACTCATTCCTACTGCTAACTCTTATATGAGTCTCTAGGTCTGGAAATGATTGTTTCTACATTCTCCAAAGAAAGGGTTTCTAAACTGCTGCAAACACACATCTGTTGAACTCTGGAAGTTGAAAACACACACTCACAACCATTCTGCTAGATAGCTCCTTTTTGGTTTTAGAGCAAGATATTTCTCTTTACAGCCTGTTCTCTTTTCCACTCTGGAATGTGCAAACGCAGCTTTTAGAAGAAACGTGTTTCTACCTTGGTGAATCTAAACAAAGATGCAACTTCCTAAAGGGAACCAACACACAGAAGATCAGTTTGTAGGAAGCGTGTCTTCTGTGTTTTAAACTCATTCTTACTGCTAACTCTTATATGGGTCTCTAGATCTGGAAATTACTGCTTCTACATTCTCCAAAGAAAGGGTTTCTGAACTGCTGCAAACACACATCAGTTTAACTCTGGAAGTTGAATACACACATTCATAACAATTCTGTTAGAGAGCTCCGTTTTGGTTTTAGAGCAAGGTATTTCTCTTTACAGCCTGTTCTCCCATGCACTCTGGAATGTATAAACGCAGCTTTTAGAAGAAACGTGTTTCTACCTCGCTGAATATAAACATAGATGCAACTTCCTAAAAGGAACCAATACACAGAAGATCAGTTTGTAGGAAGCGGGTTTTTTGTGTTTTAAACGCATTCTTACTGCTAACACTTATATGGGTCTCTAGGGCTAGAAATGACTGTTTCTACATTCTCCAAAGAAAGGGTTTCTGAACTGCTGCAAACACACATCAGTTTATCTCTGGAAGTTGAAAACACACATTGACAATCATTCTGCTAGATAGCTCCGTTTTGGTTTTAGAGCAAGATATTTTTCTTTACACCCTGTTCTCCCTTCCACTCTGGAATGTCCAAACGCAGCTTTTAGGAGAAACGTGTTTCTACCTTGGTGAATCTAAACATAGATGCATCTACCTAATGGAACCAACACACAGAAGATCAGTTTGTAGGAAGCGGGTTTTTTGTGTTTTAAACGCATTCTTACTGCTAACACTTATATGCGTCTCTAGGGCTGGAAACCACTGTTTCTACATTCTCCAAAGAAAGGGTTTCTGAACTGCTGCAAACACACATCAGTTTAACTCTGGAAGTTGAAAACACACATTGCCAACCATTCTGCTAGATAGCTCCGTTTTGGTTTTAGAGCAAGATATTTCTCTTTACAGCTTATTCTGTTTTCCACTCTGGAATGTCCAAACGCAGCTTTTAGAAGAAACGTGTTTCTACCTCGCTGAATCTAAACATAGATGCAACTTCCTAAAAGGAACCAATACACAGAAGATCAGTTTGTAGGAAGCGGGTTTTCTGTGTTTTAAACGCATTCTTACTGCTAACACTTATTTGCGTCTCTAGGGCTGGAAATGACTGTTTCTACATTCTCCAAAGAAAGGGTTTCTGAACTGCTGCAGACACTCATCAGTTTAACTCTGGAAGTTGAAAAAACACATTGACAATCATTCTGCTAGATAGCTCCGTTTTGGTTTTAGAGCAAGATATTTCTCTTTACACCCTGTTCTCCCTTCCACTCTGGAATGTCCAAACGCAGCTCTTAGAAGAAACGTGTTTCTACCTTGGTGAATCTAAACATAGATGCAACTTCCTAAAGGGAACCAACACACAGAAAATAAGTTTGTAGGAAGCGGGTCTTCTGTGTTTTAAACGCATTCTTACTGCTAACTCTTATATGCGTCTCTAGATCGGGAAATGACTGTTTCTACATTCTCCAAAGAAAGGGTTTCTGAACTGCTGCAAACACACATCAGTTTAACTCTGGAAGTTGAATACAAACATTGACAACGACTCTGCTAGATAGCACCGTTTTGGTTTTAGAGCAAGGTATTTCTCTTTACAGCCTGTTCTCCAATCCACTCTGGAATGTCCAAACGCAACTTTTAGAAGAAAAGTGTTTCTAAATCTCTGAATGTAAACACAGATGCAACACCCTAAAAGGAACCAATTCACAGAAGATCAGTTTGTAGGAAGCGGGTTTTTTGTGTTTTAAACGCATTCTTACTGCTAACACTTATATGCGTCTCTAGAGATGGAAATGACTGTTTCTACATTCCGCAAAGAGAGGGTTTCTAAACTGCTGCAAACACACATCAGTGTAACTCTAGAAGTTGAAAGCACACATTGACAACCATTCTGCTAGATAGCTCCGTTTTGGTTTTAGAGCAAGATATTTCTCTTTACAGCCTGTTCTCTTTTCCACTCTGGAATGTCCAAACGCAGCTTGTAGATGAAACGTGTTTCTACCTTGGTGAATCTAAACATAGATGCAACTTCATAAAGGGAACCAACACACAGAAGATCAGTTTGTAGGAAGCGGGTTTTCTGTGTTTTAAACGCATTCCTACTGCTAACTCTTATATGAGTCTCTAGGTCTGGAAATGATTGTTTCTACATTCTCCAAAGAAAGGGTTTCTAAACTGCTGCAAACACACATCTGTTGAACTCTGGAAGTTGAAAACACACACTCACAACCATTCTGCTAGATAGCTCCTTTTTGGTTTTAGAGCAAGATATTTCTCTTTACAGCCTGTTCTCTTTTCCACTCTGGAATGTGCAAACGCAGCTTTTAGAAGAAACGTGTTTCTACCTTGGTGAATCTAAACATAGATGCAACTTCCTAAAGGGAACCAACACACAGAAGATCAGTTTGTAGGAAGCGGGTCTTCTGTGTTTTAAACGCATTCTTACTGCTAACTCTTATATGCGTCTCTAGATCTGGAAATGACTGTTTCTACATTCTCCAAAGAAAGGGTTTCTGAACTGCTGCAAACACACATCAGTTTATCTCTGGAAGTTGAATATGCACATTGACAACCATTCTGCTAGATAGCTCCGTTTTGGTTTTAGAGCAAGGTATTTCTCTTTACATAATGTTCTCCCATCCAGTCTGGAATGTCCAAACGCAGCTTTTAGAAGAAACGTGTTTCTAACTCGCTGAATGTAAACATAGATGCAACTTCCTAAAAGGAACCAATACACAGAGGATCAGTTTGTAGGAAGCGGGTTTTTTGTGTTTTAAACGCATTCTTACTGCTAACACTTATATTCGTCTCTAGGGCTGGAAATGACTGTTTCTACATTCTCCAAAGAAAGGGTTTCTGAACTGCTGCAAACACACATCAGTTTATGTCCGGAAGTTGAAAACACACATTGCCAACCATTCTGCTAGATAGCTCCGTTTTGGTTTTAGAGCAAGATATTTCTCTTTACATCTTGTTCTCTTTTCCATTCTGGAATGTCCAAACGCAGCTTTTTGAAGAAACGTGTTTCTACCTTGGTGAATCTAAACATAGGTGCAACTTCCTAAAGGGAACCAACACACATAATATCAGTTTGTAGGAAGCGGGTCTTCTGTGTTTTAAACGCATTCTTACTGCTAACTCTTATATGCGTCTCTAGATCTGGAAATGACTGTTTCTACATTCTCCAAAGAAAGGGTTTCTGAACTGCTGCAAACACACATCAGTTTATGTCTGGAAGTTGAAAACACACATTGCCAACCATTCTGCTAGATAGCTCCGTTTTGGTTTTAGAGCAAGATATTTCTCTTTACATCTTGTTCTCTTTTCCATTCTGGAATGTCCAAACGCAGCTTTTAGAAGAAACGTGTTTCTACCTTGGTGAATCTAAACATAGGTGCAACTTCATAAAGGGAACCAACACACATAATATCAGTTTGTAGGAAGCGGGTCTTCTGTGTTTTAAACGCATTCTTACTGCTAACTCTTATATGCGTCTCTAGATCTGGAAATGACTGTTTCTACATTCTCCAAAGAAAGGGTTTCTGAACTGCTGCAAACACACATCAGTTTAACTCTGGAAGTTGAAAACACACATTGCCAACCATTCTGCTAGATAGCTCCGTTTTGGTTTTAGAGCAAGATATTTCTCTTTACAGCTTGTTCTCTTTTCCACTCTGGAATGTCCAAACGCAACTTTTAGAAGAAACGTGTTTCTACCTTGGTGAATCTAAACATAGATGCAACTTCCTAAAGGGAACCAACACACATAATATCAGTTTGTAGGAAGCGGGTCTTCTGTGTTTTAAACGCATTCTTACTGCTAACTCTTATATGCATCTCTAGATCTGGAAATGACTGTTTCTACATTCTCCAAAGAAAGGGTTTCTGAACTGCTGCAAACACACATCAGTTTAACTCTGGAAGTTGAATACGCACATTGCCAACCATTCTGCTAGATAGCTCCGTTTTGGTTTTAGAGCAAGGTATTTATCTTTACACCGTGTTCTCCTATCCAGTCTGGAATGTCCAAACGCAGCTTTTAGAAGAAACGTGTTTCTAACTCGCTGAATCTAAACTTAGGTGCAACTTCCTAAAAGGTACCATCACACAGAAAATCAGTTTGTAGGAAGCGGGTTTTTTGTGTTTTAAACGCATTCTTACTACTAACTCTTATATGCGTCTCTAGATCTGGAAATGACTGTTTCTACATTCTCCAAAGAAAGGGTTTCTGAACTGCTGCAAACACACATCAGTTTAACTCTGGAAGTTGAAAACACACATTGACAATCATTCTGCTAGATAGCTCCGTTTTGGTTTTAGAGCAAGATATTTCTCTTTACAGCCTGTTCTGTTTTCCACTCTGGAATGTCCAAACGCAGCTTTTAGAAGAAACGTGTTTCTACCTTGGTGAATCTAAACATAGATGCAACTTCCTAAAGGGAACCAACACACAGAAGATCAGTTTGTAGGAAGCGGGTTTTCTGTGTTTTAAACGCATTCATACTGCTAACTCTTATATGAGTCTCTAGGTCTGGAAATGATTGTTTCTACATTCTCCAAAGAAAGGGTTTCTAAACAGCTGCAAACACACATCTGTCGAACTCTGGAAGTTGAAAACACACACTCATAACCATTCTGCTAGATAGCTCCTTTTTGGTTTTAGAGCAAGATATTTCTCTTTACAGCCTGTTCTCTTTTCCACTCTGGAATGTGCAAACGCAGCTTTTAGAAGAAACGTGTTTCTACCTTGGTGAATCTAAACATAGATGCAACTTCCTAAAGGGAACCAACACACAGAAGATCAGTTTGTAGGAAGCGTGTCTTCTGTGTTTTAAACGCATTCTTACTGCTAACTCTTACATGCGTCTCTAGATCTGGAAATTACTGCTTCTACATTCTCCAAAGAAAGGGTTTCTGAACTGCTGCAAACACACATCAGTTTAACTCTGGAAGTTGAATACACACATTCATAACAATTCTGTTAGAGAGCTCCTTTTTGGTTTTAGAGCAAGGTATTTCTCTTTACAGCCTGTTCTCCCATGCACTCTGGAATGTATAAACGCAGCTTTTAGAAGAAACGTGTTTCTACCTCGCTGAATATAAACATAGATGCAACTTCCTAAAAGGAACCAATACACAGAAGATCAGTTTGTAGGAAGCGGGTTTTTTGTGTTTTAAACGCATTCTTACTGCTAACACTTATATGGGTCTCTAGGGCTAGAAATGACTGTTTCTACATTCTCCAAAGAAAGGGTTTCTGAACTGCTGCAAACACACATCAGTTTATCTCTGGAAGTTGAAAACACACATTGACAATCATTCTGCTAGATAGCTCCGTTTTGGTTTTAGAGCAAGATATTTTTCTTTACACCCTGTTCTCCCTTCCACTCTGGAATGTCCAAACGCAGCTTTTAGGAGAAACGTGTTTCTACCTTGGTGAATCTAAACATAGATGCATCTACCTAATGGAACCAACACACAGAAGATCAGTTTGTAGGAAGCGGGTTTTTTGTGTTTTAAACGCATTCTTACTGCTAACACTTATATGCGTCTCTAGGGCTGGAAACCACTGTTTCTACATTCTCCAAAGAAAGGGTTTCTGAACTGCTGCAAACACACATCAGTTTAACTCTGGAAGTTTAAAACACACATTGCCAACCATTCTGCTAGATAGCTCCGTTTTGGTTTTAGAGCAAGATATTTCTCTTTACAGCTTATTCTGTTTTCCACTCTGGAATGTCCAAACGCAGCTTTTAGAAGAAACGTGTTTCTACCTCGCTGAATCTAAACATAGATGCAACTTCCTAAAGGGAACCAACACACAGAAAATCAGTTTGTAGGAAGCGGGTCTTCTGTGTTTTAAACGCATTCTTACTGCTAACTCTTATATGCATCTCTAGATCGGGAAATGACTGTTTCTACATTCTCCAAAGAAAGGGTTTCTGAACTGCTGCAAACACACATCAGTTTAACTCTGGAAGTTGAATACAAACATTGACAACGACTCTGCTAGATCGCACCGTTTTGGTTTTAGAGCAAGGTATTTCTCTTTACAGCCTGTTCTCCAATCCACTCTGGAATGTCCAAACGCAACTTTTAGAAGAAAAATATTTCTAAATCTCTGAATGTAAACACAGATGCAACATCCTAAAAAAAACCAATTCACAGAAGATCAGTTTGTAGGAAGCGGGTTTTTTGTGTTTTAAACGCATTCTTACTGCTAACACTTATATGCGTCTCTAGGGATGGAAATCACTGTTTCTACATTTTCCAAAGAAAGGGTTTCTGAACTGCTGCAAACAAACATCTGTTGAACTCTGGAAGTTGAAAACACACATTGCCAATCATCCTGCTAGATAGCTCCGTGTTGGTTTTAGAGAAAGATATTTCTCTTTACAGCTTGTTCTCTTTTCCACTCTGGAATGTCCAAACGCAGCTTTTAGAAAAAACGTGTTTCTACCTTGGTGAATCTAAACATAGATGCAAGTTCCTAAAGGGAACCAACACACAGAAGATCAGTTTGTAGGAAGCGGGTCTTCTGTGTTTTAAACGCATTCTTACTGCTAACTCTTATATGCGTCTCTAGATCTGGAAATGACTGTTTCTACATTCTCCAAAGAAAGGGTTTCTGAACTGCTGCAAACACACGTCAGTTTACCTCTGGAAGTTGAATATGCACATTGACAACCATTCTGCTAGATAGCTCCGTTTTGGTTTTAGAGCAAGGTATTTCTCTTTACAGCCTGTTCTCCCATCCAGTCTGGAATGTCCAAACGCAGCTTTTAGAAGAAACGTGTTTCTACCTCGCTGAATGTAAACATAGATGCAACTTCCTAAAAGGTACCAACACACAGAAAATCTGTTTGTAGGAAGCGGGTTTTCTGTGTTTTAAACGCATTCTTAATGCTAACTCTTCTATGCGTCTCTAGATCTGGAAATGACTGTTTCTACATTCTCCAAAGAAAGGGTTTCTGAACTGCTGCAACACACGTCAGTTTACCTCTGGAAGTTGAATATGCACATTGACAACCATTCTGCTAGATAGCTCCGTTTTGGTTTTAGAGCAAGTAATATCTCTTTACAGCCTGTTCTCCCATCCAGTCTGGAACGTCCAAACGGAGCTTTTAGAAGAAACGTGTTTCTACCTCGCTGAATCTAAACATAGATGCAACTTCCTAAAATGTACCAACACACAGAAAATCTGTTTGTAGGAAGCGGGTTTTCTGTGTTTTAAACGCATTCTTAATGCTAACTCTTCTATGCGTCTCTAGATCTGGAAATGACTGTTTCTACATTCCCCAAAGAGAGGGTTTCTAAACTGCTGCAAACACACATCAGTTTAACTCTAGAAGTTGAAAACACACATTGACAACCATTCTGCTTGATAGCTCCGTTTTGGTTTTAGAGCAAGATATTTCTCTTTACAGCCTGTTCTGTTTTCCACTCTGGAATGTCCAAACGCAGCTTTTAGAAGAAACCTGTTTCTATCTTGGTGAATCTAAACATAGATGCAACTTCCTAAAGGGAACCAACACACAGAAGATCAGTTCGTAGGAAGCGGGTTTTCTGTGTTTTAAACTCATTCCTACTGCTAACTCTTATATGAGTCTCTAGGTCTGGAAATGATTGTTTCTACATTCTCCAAAGAAAGGGTTTCTAAACTGCTGCAAACACACATCTGTTGAACTCTGGAAGTTGAAAACACACACTCACAACCATTCTGCTAGATAGCTCCTTTTTGGTTTTAGAGCAAGATATTTCTCTTTACAGCCTGTTCTCTTTTCCACTCTGGAATGTGCAAACGCAGCTTTTAGAAGAAACGTGTTTCTACCTTGGTGAATCTAAACATAGATGCAACTTCCTAAAGGGAACCAACACACAGAAGATCAGTTTGTAGGAAGCGGGTCTTCTGTGTTTTAAACGCATTCTTACTGCTAACTCTTACATGCGTCTCTAGATCTGGAAATTACTGCTTCTACATTCTCCAAAGAAAGGGTTTCTGAACTGCTGCAAACACATATCAGTTTAACTCTGGAAGTTGAATACACACATTCACAACCATTCTGTTAGAGAGCTCCGTTTTGGTTTTAGAGCAAGGTATTTCTCTTTACAGCCTGTTCTCCCATGCACTCTGGAATGTATAAACGCAGCTTTTAGAAGAAACGTGTTTCTACCTCGCTGAATGTAAACATAGATGCAACTTCCTAAAAGGAACCAATACACAGAAGATCAGTTTGTAGGAAGCGGGTCTTCTGTGTTTTAAACGCATTCTTACTGCTAACTCTTATATGCGTCTCTAGATTGGGAAATGACTGTTTCTACATTCTCCAAAGAAAGGGTTTCTGAACTGCTGCAAACACCCATCAGTTTAACTCTGCAGGTTGAAAACACACATTGACAATCAATCTGCTAGATAGCTCCGTTTTGGTTTTAGAGCAAGATATTTCCCTTTAGAGCCTGTTCTCCCATAAACTCTGGAATGTCCAAACGCAGCTTTAAGAAGAAACGTGTTTCTACCTCGCTGAATGTAAACATAGATGCATCTTCCAAAAAGGAAACAACACACAGAAGATCAGTTTGTAGGAAGCGGGTTTTTTGTGTTTTAAACGCATTCTTACTGCTAACACTTATATGCGTCTCTAGGGCTCGAAATGACTGCTTCTACATTCTCCAAAGAAAGGGTTTCTGAACTGCTGCCAACACACATCAGTTTAACTCTGGAAGTTGAAAACACACATTGACAACCATTCTGCTAGATAGCTCCATTTTGGTTTTAGAGCTAGATATTTCTCTTTACAGCCTGTTCTCCCATACACTCTGGAATGTCCAAACGCAGCTTTTAGAAGAAACCTGTTTCTAACTCGCTGAATCTAAACATAGATGCAACATCCTAAAAGGAACCAACACACAGAAGATCAGTGTGTAGGAAGCAGGTCTTCTGTGTTTTAAACGCATTCTTACTGCTAACTCTTATATGCGTCTCTAGATCTGGAAATGACTGTTTCTACATTCTCCAAAGAAAGGGTTTCTGAACTGCTGCAAACAAAAATTAGTTTAACTCTGGAAGTTGAATAAACACATTGACAATCATTCTCCCAGATAGCTCCGTTTTGGTTTTAGAGCAAGGTATTTTTCTTTACAGCCTGTTTTCCCATCCACTCTGGAATGTCCAAACGCAGCTTTTAGAAGAAACGTGTTTCTACCTTGGTGAATCTAAACATAGATGCAACTTCCCAAAGGGAACCAACACAGATAATATCAGTTTGAAGGAAGCGGGTCTTCTGTGTTTTAAACGCATTCTTACTGCTAACTCTTATATGCGTCTCTAGATCTGGAAATGACTGTTTCTACATTCTCCAAAGAAAGGGTTTCTGAACTGCTGCAAACACACATCAGTTTAACTCTGGAAGTTGAATACGCACATTTACAACCATTCTGCTAGATAGCTCCGTTTTGGTTTTAGAGCAAGGTATTTCTCTTTACAGCCTCTTCTCCCATCCAGTCTGGAATGTCCAAACGCAGCTTTTAGAAGAAACGTGTTTCTAACTCGCTGAATCTAAACATAGTTGAAACTTCCTAAAAGGTACCAACACACAGAAAATCAGTTTGTAGGAAGTGGGTTTTTTGTGTTTTAAACGCATTCTTACTACTAACTCTTTTATGCGTCTCTAGATCTGGAAATGACTGTTTCCACATTCTCCAAAGAAAGGGTTTCTGAACTGCTGCAAACACACATCAGTTTAACTCTGGAAGTTGAAAACACACATTGACAATCATTCTGCTAGATAGCTCCGTTTTGGTTTTAGAGCAAGATATTTCCCTTTAGAGCCTGTTCTCCCATGCACTCTGGAATGTAAAAACGCAGCTGTTAGAAGAAACGTGTTTCTACCTCGCTGAATGTAAACATAGATGCAACTTCCTAAAAGGAACCAATACACAGAAGATCAGTTTGTAGGAAGCGGGTTTTTTGTGTTTTAAACGCATTCTTACTGCTAACTCTTATATGCGTCTCTAGGGCTGGAAATGACTGTTTCTACATTCTCCAAAGAAAGGGTTTCTGAACTGCTGCAAACACACATCAGTTTAACTCTGGAAGTTGAAAACACACATTGACAATCATTCTGCTAGATTGCTCCGTTTTGGTTTTAGAGCAAGATATTTCTCTTTACACCCTGTTCTCCCTTCCACTCTGGAATGTCCAAACGCAGCTTTTAGAAGAAACGTGTTTCTACCTTGGTGAATCTAAACATAGATGCCTCTACCTAAAGGAACCAACACACAGAAGATCAGTTTGTAGAAAGCGGGTTTTTTGTGTTTTAAACGCATTCTTACTGCTAACACTTATATGCGTCTCTAGGGCTGGAAATCACTGTTTCTACATTCTCCAAAGAAAGGGTTTCTGAACTGCTGCAAACACACATCAGTTTAACTCTGGAAGTTGAAAACACACATTGCCAACCATTCTGCTAGATAGCTCCGTTTTGGTTTTAGAGCAAGATATTTCTCTTTACAGCTTGTTCTCTTTTCCACTCTGGAATGTCCAAACGCAGCTTTTAGAAGAAACGTGTTTCTACCTTGGTGAATCTAAACATAGATGCAACTTCCTAAAGGGAACCAACACACATAATATCAGTTTGTAGGAAGCGGGTCTTCTGTGTTTTAAATGCATTCTTACTGCTAACTCTTATATGCGTCTCTAGATCTGGAAATGACTGTTTCTACATTCTCCAAAGAAAGGGTTTCTGAACTGCTGCAAACACACATCAGTTTAACTCTGGAAGTTGAATGTGCACATTGACAACCATTCTGCTAGATAGCTCCGTTTTGGTTTTAGAGCAAGGTATTTCTCTTTTCAGCCTGTTCTCCCATCCAGTCTGGAATTTCCAAACGCAGCTTTTAGAAGAAAAGTGTTTCTAACTCGCTGAATCTAAACTTAGGTGCAACTTCCTAAAAGGTACCATCACACAGAAAATCAGTTTGTAGGAAGCGGGTTTTTTGTGTTTTAAACGCATTCTTACTACTAACTCTTTTATGCGTCTCTCGATCTGGAAATGACAGGTTCTACATTCTCCAAAGAAAGGGTTTCTGAACTGCTGCAGACACACATCAGTTTAACTCTGGAAGTTGAAAACACACATTGACAATCATTCTGCTAGATAGCTCCGTTTTGGTTTTAGAGCAAGATATTTCTCTTTACACCCTGTTCTCCCTTCCACTCTGGAATGTCCAAACGCAGCTTTTAGAAGAAACGTGTTTCTACCTTGGTGAATCTAAACATAGATGCAACTTCCTAAAGGGAACCAACACACAGAAGATCAGTTTGTAGGAAGCGTGTCTTCTGTGTTTTAAACGCATTCTTACTGCTAACTCTTACATGCGTCTCTAGATCTGGAAATTACTGCTTCTACATTCTCCAAAGAAAGGGTTTCTGAACTGCTGCAAACACACATCAGTTTAACTCTGGAAGTTGAATACACACATTCATAACAATTCTGTTAGAGAGCTCCGTTTTGGTTTTAGAGCAAGGTATTTCTCTTTACAGCCTGTTCTCCCATGCACTCTGGAATGTATAAACGCAGCTTTTAGAAGAAACGTGTTTCTACCTCGCTGAATATAAACATAGATGCAACTTCCTAAAAGGAACCAATACACAGAAGATCAGTTTGTAGGAAGCGGGTTTTTTGTGTTTTAAACGCATTCTTACTGCTAACACTTATATGGGTCTCTAGGGCTAGAAATGACTGTTTCTACATTCTCCAAAGAAAGGGTTTCTGAACTGCTGCAAACACACATCAGTTTATCTCTGGAAGTTGAAAACACACATTGACAATCATTCTGCTAGATAGCTCCGTTTTGGTTTTAGAGCAAGATATTTTTCTTTACACCCTGTTCTCCCTTCCACTCTGGAATGTCCAAACGCAGCTTTTAGGAGAAACGTGTTTCTACCTTGGTGAATCTAAACATAGATGCATCTACCTAATGGAACCAACACACAGAAGATCAGTTTGTAGGAAGCGGGTTTTTTGTGTTTTAAACGCATTCTTACTGCTAACACTTATATGCGTCTCTAGGGCTGGAAACCACTGTTTCTACATTCTCCAAAGAAAGGGTTTCTGAACTGCTGCAAACACACATCAGTTTAACTCTGGAAGTTTAAAACACACATTGCCAACCATTCTGCTAGATAGCTCCGTTTTGGTTTTAGAGCAAGATATTTCTCTTTACAGCTTATTCTGTTTTCCACTCTGGAATGTCCAAACGCAGCTTTTAGAAGAAACGTGTTTCTACCTCGCTGAATCTAAACATAGATGCAACTTCCTAAAGGGAACCAACACACAGAAAATCAGTTTGTAGGAAGCGGGTCTTCTGTGTTTTAAACGCATTCTTACTGCTAACTCTTATATGCATCTCTAGATCGGGAAATGACTGTTTCTACATTCTCCAAAGAAAGGGTTTCTGAACTGCTGCAAACACACATCAGTTTAACTCTGGAAGTTGAATACAAACATTGACAACGACTCTGCTAGATCGCACCGTTTTGGTTTTAGAGCAAGGTATTTCTCTTTACAGCCTGTTCTCCAATCCACTCTGGAATGTCCAAACGCAACTTTTAGAAGAAAAATATTTCTAAATCTCTGAATGTAAACACAGATGCAACATCCTAAAAAAAACCAATTCACAGAAGATCAGTTTGTAGGAAGCGGGTTTTTTGTGTTTTAAACGCATTCTTACTGCTAACACTTATATGCGTCTCTAGGGATGGAAATCACTGTTTCTACATTTTCCAAAGAAAGGGTTTCTGAACTGCTGCAAACAAACATCTGTTGAACTCTGGAAGTTGAAAACACACATTGCCAATCATCCTGCTAGATAGCTCCGTGTTGGTTTTAGAGAAAGATATTTCTCTTTACAGCTTGTTCTCTTTTCCACTCTGGAATGTCCAAACGCAGCTTTTAGAAAAAACGTGTTTCTACCTTGGTGAATCTAAACATAGATGCAAGTTCCTAAAGGGAACCAACACACAGAAGATCAGTTTGTAGGAAGCGGGTCTTCTGTGTTTTAAACGCATTCTTACTGCTAACTCTTATATGCGTCTCTAGATCTGGAAATGACTGTTTCTACATTCTCCAAAGAAAGGGTTTCTGAACTGCTGCAAACACACGTCAGTTTACCTCTGGAAGTTGAATATGCACATTGACAACCATTCTGCTAGATAGCTCCGTTTTGGTTTTAGAGCAAGGTATTTCTCTTTACAGCCTGTTCTCCCATCCAGTCTGGAATGTCCAAACGCAGCTTTTAGAAGAAACGTGTTTCTACCTCGCTGAATGTAAACATAGATGCAACTTCCTAAAAGGTACCAACACACAGAAAATCTGTTTGTAGGAAGCGGGTTTTCTGTGTTTTAAACGCATTCTTAATGCTAACTCTTCTATGCGTCTCTAGATCTGGAAATGACTGTTTCTACATTCTCCAAAGAAAGGGTTTCTGAACTGCTGCAACACACGTCAGTTTACCTCTGGAAGTTGAATATGCACATTGACAACCATTCTGCTAGATAGCTCCGTTTTGGTTTTAGAGCAAGTAATATCTCTTTACAGCCTGTTCTCCCATCCAGTCTGGAACGTCCAAACGGAGCTTTTAGAAGAAACGTGTTTCTACCTCGCTGAATCTAAACATAGATGCAACTTCCTAAAATGTACCAACACACAGAAAATCTGTTTGTAGGAAGCGGGTTTTCTGTGTTTTAAACGCATTCTTAATGCTAACTCTTCTATGCGTCTCTAGATCTGGAAATGACTGTTTCTACATTCCCCAAAGAGAGGGTTTCTAAACTGCTGCAAACACACATCAGTTTAACTCTAGAAGTTGAAAACACACATTGACAACCATTCTGCTTGATAGCTCCGTTTTGGTTTTAGAGCAAGATATTTCTCTTTACAGCCTGTTCTGTTTTCCACTCTGGAATGTCCAAACGCAGCTTTTAGAAGAAACCTGTTTCTATCTTGGTGAATCTAAACATAGATGCAACTTCCTAAAGGGAACCAACACACAGAAGATCAGTTCGTAGGAAGCGGGTTTTCTGTGTTTTAAACTCATTCCTACTGCTAACTCTTATATGAGTCTCTAGGTCTGGAAATGATTGTTTCTACATTCTCCAAAGAAAGGGTTTCTAAACTGCTGCAAACACACATCTGTTGAACTCTGGAAGTTGAAAACACACACTCACAACCATTCTGCTAGATAGCTCCTTTTTGGTTTTAGAGCAAGATATTTCTCTTTACAGCCTGTTCTCTTTTCCACTCTGGAATGTGCAAACGCAGCTTTTAGAAGAAACGTGTTTCTACCTTGGTGAATCTAAACATAGATGCAACTTCCTAAAGGGAACCAACACACAGAAGATCAGTTTGTAGGAAGCGGGTCTTCTGTGTTTTAAACGCATTCTTACTGCTAACTCTTACATGCGTCTCTAGATCTGGAAATTACTGCTTCTACATTCTCCAAAGAAAGGGTTTCTGAACTGCTGCAAACACATATCAGTTTAACTCTGGAAGTTGAATACACACATTCACAACCATTCTGTTAGAGAGCTCCGTTTTGGTTTTAGAGCAAGGTATTTCTCTTTACAGCCTGTTCTCCCATGCACTCTGGAATGTATAAACGCAGCTTTTAGAAGAAACGTGTTTCTACCTCGCTGAATGTAAACATAGATGCAACTTCCTAAAAGGAACCAATACACAGAAGATCAGTTTGTAGGAAGCGGGTCTTCTGTGTTTTAAACGCATTCTTACTGCTAACTCTTATATGCGTCTCTAGATTGGGAAATGACTGTTTCTACATTCTCCAAAGAAAGGGTTTCTGAACTGCTGCAAACACCCATCAGTTTAACTCTGCAGGTTGAAAACACACATTGACAATCAATCTGCTAGATAGCTCCGTTTTGGTTTTAGAGCAAGATATTTCCCTTTAGAGCCTGTTCTCCCATAAACTCTGGAATGTCCAAACGCAGCTTTAAGAAGAAACGTGTTTCTACCTCGCTGAATGTAAACATAGATGCATCTTCCAAAAAGGAAACAACACACAGAAGATCAGTTTGTAGGAAGCGGGTTTTTTGTGTTTTAAACGCATTCTTACTGCTAACACTTATATGCGTCTCTAGGGCTCGAAATGACTGCTTCTACATTCTCCAAAGAAAGGGTTTCTGAACTGCTGCCAACACACATCAGTTTAACTCTGGAAGTTGAAAACACACATTGACAACCATTCTGCTAGATAGCTCCATTTTGGTTTTAGAGCTAGATATTTCTCTTTACAGCCTGTTCTCCCATACACTCTGGAATGTCCAAACGCAGCTTTTAGAAGAAACCTGTTTCTAACTCGCTGAATCTAAACATAGATGCAACATCCTAAAAGGAACCAACACACAGAAGATCAGTGTGTAGGAAGCAGGTCTTCTGTGTTTTAAACGCATTCTTACTGCTAACTCTTATATGCGTCTCTAGATCTGGAAATGACTGTTTCTACATTCTCCAAAGAAAGGGTTTCTGAACTGCTGCAAACAAAAATTAGTTTAACTCTGGAAGTTGAATAAACACATTGACAATCATTCTCCCAGATAGCTCCGTTTTGGTTTTAGAGCAAGGTATTTTTCTTTACAGCCTGTTTTCCCATCCACTCTGGAATGTCCAAACGCAGCTTTTAGAAGAAACGTGTTTCTACCTTGGTGAATCTAAACATAGATGCAACTTCCCAAAGGGAACCAACACAGATAATATCAGTTTGAAGGAAGCGGGTCTTCTGTGTTTTAAACGCATTCTTACTGCTAACTCTTATATGCGTCTCTAGATCTGGAAATGACTGTTTCTACATTCTCCAAAGAAAGGGTTTCTGAACTGCTGCAAACACACATCAGTTTAACTCTGGAAGTTGAATACGCACATTTACAACCATTCTGCTAGATAGCTCCGTTTTGGTTTTAGAGCAAGGTATTTCTCTTTACAGCCTCTTCTCCCATCC
Organism: Saimiri boliviensis; assembly: GCF_048565385.1. NCBI lineage: Eukaryota > Metazoa > Chordata > Mammalia > Primates > Cebidae > Saimiri > Saimiri boliviensis. The sequence goes on from NC_133455.1 coordinate 103,554,938, forward strand.
AGTCTGGAATGTCCAAACGCAGCTTTTAGAAGAAACGTGTTTCTAACTCGCTGAATCTAAACATAGTTGAAACTTCCTAAAAGGTACCAACACACAGAAAATCAGTTTGTAGGAAGTGGGTTTTTTGTGTTTTAAACGCATTCTTACTACTAACTCTTTTATGCGTCTCTAGATCTGGAAATGACTGTTTCCACATTCTCCAAAGAAAGGGTTTCTGAACTGCTGCAAACACACATCAGTTTAACTCTGGAAGTTGAAAACACACATTGACAATCATTCTGCTAGATAGCTCCGTTTTGGTTTTAGAGCAAGATATTTCCCTTTAGAGCCTGTTCTCCCATGCACTCTGGAATGTAAAAACGCAGCTGTTAGAAGAAACGTGTTTCTACCTCGCTGAATGTAAACATAGATGCAACTTCCTAAAAGGAACCAATACACAGAAGATCAGTTTGTAGGAAGCGGGTTTTTTGTGTTTTAAACGCATTCTTACTGCTAACTCTTATATGCGTCTCTAGGGCTGGAAATGACTGTTTCTACATTCTCCAAAGAAAGGGTTTCTGAACTGCTGCAAACACACATCAGTTTAACTCTGGAAGTTGAAAACACACATTGACAATCATTCTGCTAGATTGCTCCGTTTTGGTTTTAGAGCAAGATATTTCTCTTTACACCCTGTTCTCCCTTCCACTCTGGAATGTCCAAACGCAGCTTTTAGAAGAAACGTGTTTCTACCTTGGTGAATCTAAACATAGATGCCTCTACCTAAAGGAACCAACACACAGAAGATCAGTTTGTAGAAAGCGGGTTTTTTGTGTTTTAAACGCATTCTTACTGCTAACACTTATATGCGTCTCTAGGGCTGGAAATCACTGTTTCTACATTCTCCAAAGAAAGGGTTTCTGAACTGCTGCAAACACACATCAGTTTAACTCTGGAAGTTGAAAACACACATTGCCAACCATTCTGCTAGATAGCTCCGTTTTGGTTTTAGAGCAAGATATTTCTCTTTACAGCTTGTTCTCTTTTCCACTCTGGAATGTCCAAACGCAGCTTTTAGAAGAAACGTGTTTCTACCTTGGTGAATCTAAACATAGATGCAACTTCCTAAAGGGAACCAACACACATAATATCAGTTTGTAGGAAGCGGGTCTTCTGTGTTTTAAATGCATTCTTACTGCTAACTCTTATATGCGTCTCTAGATCTGGAAATGACTGTTTCTACATTCTCCAAAGAAAGGGTTTCTGAACTGCTGCAAACACACATCAGTTTAACTCTGGAAGTTGAATGTGCACATTGACAACCATTCTGCTAGATAGCTCCGTTTTGGTTTTAGAGCAAGGTATTTCTCTTTTCAGCCTGTTCTCCCATCCAGTCTGGAATTTCCAAACGCAGCTTTTAGAAGAAAAGTGTTTCTAACTCGCTGAATCTAAACTTAGGTGCAACTTCCTAAAAGGTACCATCACACAGAAAATCAGTTTGTAGGAAGCGGGTTTTTTGTGTTTTAAACGCATTCTTACTACTAACTCTTTTATGCGTCTCTCGATCTGGAAATGACAGGTTCTACATTCTCCAAAGAAAGGGTTTCTGAACTGCTGCAGACACACATCAGTTTAACTCTGGAAGTTGAAAACACACATTGACAATCATTCTGCTAGATAGCTCCGTTTTGGTTTTAGAGCAAGATATTTCTCTTTACACCCTGTTCTCCCTTCCACTCTGGAATGTCCAAACGCAGCTTTTAGAAGAAACGTGTTTCTACCTTGGTGAATCTAAACATAGATGCAACTTCCTAAAGGGAACCAACACACATAATATCAGTTTGTAGGAAGCGGGTCTTCTGTGTTTTAAACGCATTCTTACTGCTAACTCTTATATGCATCTCTAGATCTGGAAATGACTGTTTCTACATTCTCCAAAGAAAGGGTTTCTGAACTGCTGCAAACACACATCAGTTTAACTCTGGAAGTTGAATATGCACATTGACAACCATTCTGCTAGATAGCTCCGTTTTGGTTTTAGAGCAAGGTATTTCTCTTTACATAATGTTCTCCCATCCACTCTGGAATGTCCAAACGCAGCTTTTAGAAGAAACGTGTTTCTAACTCGCTGAATGTAAACATAGATGCAACTTCCTAAAAGGAACCAATACACAGAGGATCAGTTTGTAGGAAGCGGGTTTTTTGTGTTTTAAACGCATTCTTACTGCTAACACTTATATGCGTCTCTAGGGCTGGAAATGACTGTTTCTACATTCTCCAAAGAAAGGGTTTCTGAACTGCTGCAAACACACATCAGTTTATGTCTGGAAGTTGAAAACACACATTGCCAACCATTCTGCTAGATAGCTCCGTTTTGGTTTTAGAGCAAGATATTTCTCTTTACATCTTGTTCTCTTTTCCATTCTGGAATGTCCAAACGCAGCTTTTAGAAGAAACGTGTTTCTACCTTGGTGAATCTAAACATAGGTGCAACTTCCTAAAGGGAACCAACACACATAATATCAGTTTGTAGGAAGCGGGTCTTCTGTGTTTTAAACGCATTCTTACTGCTAACTCTTATATGCGTCTCTAGATCTGGAAATGACTGTTTCTACATTCTCCAAAGAAAGGGTTTCTGAACTGCTGCAAACACACATCAGTTTATGTCTGGAAGTTGAAAAGACACATTGCCAACCATTCTGCTAGATAGCTCCGTTTTGGTTTTAGAGCAAGATATTTCTCTTTACATCTTGTTCTCTTTTCCATTCTGGAATGTCCAAACGCAGCTTTTAGAAGAAACGTTTTTCTACCTTGGTGAATCTAAACATAGGTGCAACTTCCTAAAGGGAACCAACACACATAATATCAGTTTGTAGGAAGCGGGTCTTCTGTGTTTTAAACGCATTCTTACTGCTAACTCTTATATGCGTCTCTGGATCTGGAAATGACTGTTTCTACATTCTCCAAAGAAAGGGTTTCTGAACTGCTGCAAACACACATCAGTTTAACTCTGGAAGTTGAAAACACACATTGCCAACCATTCTGCTAGATAGCTCCGTTTTGGTTTTAGAGCAAGATATTTCTCTTTACAGCTTGTTCTCTTTTCCACTCTGGAATGTCCAAACGCAGCTTTTAGAAGAAACGTGTTTCTACCTTGGTGAATCTAAACATAGATGCAACTTCCTAAAGGGAACCAACACACATAATATCAGTTTGTAGGAAGCGGGTCTTCTGTGTTTTAAACGCATTCTTACTGCTAACTCTTATATGCATCTCTAGATCTGGAAATGACTGTTTCTACATTCTCCAAAGAAAGGGTTTCTGAACTGCAGCAAACACACATCAGTTTAACTCTGGAAGTTGAATATGCACATTGCCAACCATTCTGCTAGATAGCTCCGTTTTGGTTTTAGAGCAAGGTATTTCTCTTTACATTGTGTTCTCCTATCCAGTCTGGAATGTCCAAACGCAGCTTTTAGAAGAAACGTGTTTCTAACTCTCTGAATCTAAACTTAGGTGCAACTTCCTAAAAGGTACCATCACACAGAAAATCAGTTTGTAGGAAGCGGGTTTTTTGTGTTTTAAACGCATTCTTACTACTAACTCTTATATGCGTCTCTAGATCTGGAAATGACTGTTTCTACATTCTCCAAAGAAAGGGTTTCTGAACTGCTGCAAACACACATCAGTTTAACTCTGGAAGTTGAAAACACACATTGACAATCATTCTGCTAGATAGCTCCGTTTTGGTTTTAGAGCAAGATATTTCTCTTTACAGCCTGTTCTGTTTTCCACTCTGGAATGTCCAAACGCAGCTTTTAGAAGAAACGTGTTTCTACCTTGGTGAATCTAAACATAGATGCAACTTCCTAAAGGGAACCAACACACAGAAGATCAGTTTGTAGGAAGCGGGTTTTCTGTGTTTTAAACGCATTCATACTGCTAACTCTTATATGAGTCTCTAGGTCTGGAAATGATTGTTTCTACATTCTCCAAAGAAAGGGTTTCTAAACAGCTGCAAACACACATCTGTCGAACTCTGGAAGTTGAAAACACACACTCATAACCATTCTGCTAGATAGCTCCTTTTTGGTTTTAGAGCAAGATATTTCTCTTTACAGCCTGTTCTCTTTTCCACTCTGGAATGTGCAAACGCAGCTTTTAGAAGAAACGTGTTTCTACCTTGGTGAATCTAAACATAGATGCAACTTCCTAAAGGGAACCAACACACAGAAGATCAGTTTGTAGGAAGCGGGTCTTCTGTGTTTTAAACGCATTCTTACTGCTAACTCTTACATGCGTCTCTAGATCTGGAAATTACTGCTTCTACATTCTCCAAAGAAAGGGTTTCTGAACTGCTGCAAACACACATCAGTTTAACTCTGGAAGTTGAATACACACATTCATAACAATTCTGTTAGAGAGCTCCGTTTTGGTTTTAGAGCAAGGTATTTCTCTTTACAGCCTGTTCTCCCATGCACTCTGGAATGTATAAACGCAGCTTTTAGAAGAAACGTGTTTCTACCTCGCTGAATGTAAACATAGATGCAACTTCCTAAAAGGAACCAATACACAGAAGATCAGTTTGTAGGAAGCGGGTCTTCTGTGTTTTAAACGCATTCTTACTGCTAACTCTTATATGCGTCTCTAGATTGGGAAATGACTGTTTCTACATTCTCCAAAGAAAGGGTTTCTGAACTGCTGCAAACACCCATCAGTTTAACTCTGCAGGTTGAAAACACACATTGACAATCAATCTGCTAGATAGCTCCGTTTTGGTTTTAGAGCAAGATATTTCCCTTTAGAGCCTGTTCTCCCATAAACTCTGGAATGTCCAAACGCAGCTTTAAGAAGAAACGTGTTTCTACCTCGCTGAATGTAAACATAGATGCATCTTCCAAAAAGGAAACAACACACAGAAGATCAGTTTGTAGGAAGCGGGTTTTTTGTGTTTTAAACGCATTCTTACTGCTAACACTTATATGCGTCTCTAGGGCTCGAAATGACTGCTTCTACATTCTCCAAAGAAAGGGTTTCTGAACTGCTGCCAACACACATCAGTTTACCTCTGGAAGTTGAAAACACACATTGACAACCATTCTGCTAGATAGCTCCATTTTGGTTTTAGAGCTAGATATTTCTCTTTACAGCCTGTTCTCCCATACACTCTGGAATGTCCAAACGCAGCTTTTAGAAGAAACCTGTTTCTAACTCGCTGAATCTAAACATAGATGCAACATCCTAAAAGGAACCAACACACAGAAGATCAGTGTGTAGGAAGCAGGTCTTCTGTGTTTTAAACGCATTCTTACTGCTAACTCTTATATGCGTCTCTAGATCTGGAAATGACTGTTTCTACATTCTCCAAAGAAAGGGTTTCTGAACTGCTGCAAACAAACATTAGTTTAACTCTGGAAGTTGAATAAACACATTGACAATCATTCTCCCAGATAGCTCCGTTTTGGTTTTAGAGCAAGGTATTTTTCTTTACAGCCTGTTTTCCCATCCACTCTGGAATGTCCAAACGCAGCTTTTAGAAGAAACGTGTTTCTACCTTGGTGAATCTAAACATAGATGCAACTTCCCAAAGGGAACCAACACAGATAATATCAGTTTGAAGGAAGCGGGTCTTCTGTGTTTTAAACGCATTCTTACTGCTAACTCTTATATGCGTCTCTAGATCTGGAAATGACTGTTTCTACATTCTCCAAAGAAAGGGTTTCTGAACTGCTGCAAACACACATCAGTTTAACTCTGGAAGTTGAATACGCACATTTACAACCATTCTGCTAGATAGCTCCGTTTTGGTTTTAGAGCAAGGTATTTCTCTTTACAGCCTCTTCTCCCATCCAGTCTGGAATGTCCAAACGCAGCTTTTAGAAGAAACGTGTTTCTAACTCGCTGAATCTAAACATAGTTGAAACTTCCTAAAAGGTACCAACACACAGAAAATCAGTTTGTAGGAAGTGGGTTTTTTGTGTTTTAAACGCATTCTTACTACTAACTCTTTTATGCGTCTCTAGATCTGGAAATGACTGTTTCCACATTCTCCAAAGAAAGGGTTTCTGAACTGCTGCAAACACACATCAGTTTAACTCTGGAAGTTGAAAACACACATTGACAATCATTCTGCTAGATAGCTCCGTTTTGGTTTTAGAGCAAGATATTTCCCTTTAGAGCCTGTTCTCCCATGCACTCTGGAATGTATAAACGCAGCTGTTAGAAGAAACGTGTTTCTACCTCGCTGAATGTAAACATAGATGCAACTTCCTAAAAGGAACCAATACACAGAAGATCAGTTTGTAGGAAGCGGGTTTTTTGTGTTTTAAATGCATTCTTACTGCTAACTCTTATATGCGTCTCTAGGGCTGGAAATGACTGTTTCTACATTCTCCAAAGAAAGGGTTTCTGAACTGCTGCAAACACACATCAGTTTAACTCTGGAAGTTGAAAACACACATTGACAATCATTCTGCTAGATTGCTCCGTTTTGGTTTTAGAGCAAGATATTTCTCTTTACACCCTGTTCTCCCTTCCACTCTGGAATGTCCAAACGCAGCTTTTAGAAGAAACGTGTTTCTACCTTGGTGAATCTAAACATAGATGCCTCTACCTAAAGGAACCAACACACAGAAGATCAGTTTGTAGAAAGCGGGTTTTTTGTGTTTTAAACGCATTCTTACTGCTAACACTTATATGCGTCTCTAGGGCTGGAAATCACTGTTTCTACATTCTCCAAAGAAAGGGTTTCTGAACTGCTGCAAACACACATCAGTTTAACTCTGGAAGTTGAAAACACACATTGCCAACCATTCTGCTAGATAGCTCCGTTTTGGTTTTAGAGCAAGATATTTCTCTTTACAGCTTGTTCTCTTTTCCACTCTGGAATGTCCAAACGCAGCTTTTAGAAGAAACGTGTTTCTACCTTGGTGAATCTAAACATAGATACAACTTCCTAAAGGGAACCAACACACATAATATCAGTTTGTAGGAAGCGGGTCTTCTGTGTTTTAAATGCATTCTTACTGCTAACTCTTATATGCGTCTCTAGATCTGGAAATGACTGTTTCTACATTCTCCAAAGAAAGGGTTTCTGAACTGCTGCAAACACACATCAGTTTAACTCTGGAAGTTGAATACGCACATTGACAACCATTCTGCTAGATAGCTCCGTTTTGGTTTTGGAGCAAGGTATTTCTCTTTTCAGCCTGTTCTCCCATCCAGTCTGGAATTTCCAAACGCAGCTTTTAGAAGAAAAGTGTTTCTAACTCGCTGAATCTAAACTTAGGTGCAACTTCCTAAAAGGTACCATCACAGAAAATCAGTTTGTAGGAAGCGGGTTTTTTGTGTTTTAAACGCATTCTTACTACTAACTCTTTTATGCGTCTCTCGATCTGGAAATGACAGGTTCTACATTCTCCAAAGAAAGGGTTTCTGAACTGCTGCAGACACACATCAGTTTAACTCTGGAAGTTGAAAACACACATTGACCATCATTCTGCTAGATAGCTCCGTTTTGGTTTTAGAGCAAGATATTTCTCTTTACACCCTGTTCTCCCTTCCACTCTGGAATGTCCAAACGCAGCTTTTAGAAGAAACGTGTTTCTACCTTGGTGAATCTAAACATAGATGCAACTTCCTAAAGGGAACCAACACACATAATATCAGTTTGTAGGAAGCGGGTCTTCTGTGTTTTAAACGCATTCTTACTGCTAACTCTTATATGCATCTCTAGATCTGGAAATGACTGTTTCTACATTCTCCAAAGAAAGGGTTTCTGAACTGCTGCAAACACACATCAGTTTAACTCTGGAAGTTGAATATGCACATTGACAACCATTCTGCTAGATAGCTCCGTTTTGGTTTTAGAGCAAGGTATTTCTCTTTACATAATGTTCTCCCATCCACTCTGGAATGTCCAAACGCAGCTTTTAGAAGAAACGTGTTTCTAACTCGCTGAATGTAAACATAGATGCAACTTCCTAAAAGGAACCAATACACAGAGGATCAGTTTGTAGGAAGCGGGTTTTTTGTGTTTTAAACGCATTCTTACTGCTAACACTTATATGCGTCTCTAGGGCTGGAAATGACGGTTTCTACATTCTCCAAAGAAAGGGTTTCTGAACTGCTGCAAACACACATCAGTTTATGTCTGGAAGTTGAAAACACACATTGCCAACCATTCTGCTAGATAGCTCCGTTTTGGTTTTAGAGCAAGATATTTCTCTTTACATCTTGTTCTCTTTTCCATTCTGGAATGTCCAAACGCAGCTTTTAGAAGAAACGTGTTTCTACCTTGGTGAATCTAAACATAGGTGCAACTTCCTAAAGGGAACCAACACACATAATATCAGTTTGTAGGAAGCAGGTCTTCTGTGTTTTAAACGCATTCTTACTGCTAACTCTTATATGCGTCTCTAGATCTGGAAATGACTGTTTCTACATTCTCCAAAGAAAGGGTTTCTGAACTGCTGCAAACACACATCAGTTTATGTCTGGAAGTTGAAAACACACATTGCCAACCATTCTGCTAGATAGCTCCGTTTTGGTTTTAGAGCAAGATATTTCTCTTTACATCTTGTTCTCTTTTCCATTCTGGAATGTCCAAACGCAGCTTTTAGAAGAAACGTTTTTCTACCTTGGTGAATCTAAACATAGGTGCAACTTCCTAAAGGGAACCAACACACATAATATCAGTTTGTAGGAAGCGGGTCTTCTGTGTTTTAAACGCATTCTTACTGCTAACTCTTATATGCGTCTCTAGATCTGGAAATGACTGTTTCTACATTCTCCAAAGAAAGGGTTTCTGAACTGCTGCAAACACACATCAGTTTAACTCTGGAAGTTGAAAACACACATTGCCAACCATTCTGCTAGATAGCTCCGTTTTGGTTTTAGAGCAAGATATTTCTCTTTACAGCTTGTTCTCTTTTCCACTCTGGAATGTCCGAACGCAGCTTTTAGAAGAAACGTGTTTCTACCTTGGTGAATCTAAACATAGATGCAACTTCCTAAAGGGAACCAACACACATAATATCAGTTTGTAGGAAGCGGGTCTTCTGTGTTTTAAACGCATTCTTACTGCTAACTCTTATATGCATCTCTAGATCTGGAAATGACTGTTTCTACATTCTCCAAAGAAAGGGTTTCTGAACTGCTGCAAACACACATCAGTTTAACTCTGGAAGTTGAATATGCACATTGCCAACCATTCTGCTAGATAGCTCCGTTTTGGTTTTAGAGCAAGGTATTTCTCTTTACATTGTGTTCTCCTATCCAGTCTGGAATGTCCAAACGCAGCTTTCAGAAGAAACGTGTTTCTAACTCTCTGAATCTAAACTTAGGTGCAACTTCCTAAAAGGTACCATCACACAGAAAATCAGTTTGTAGGAAGCGGGTTTTTTGTGTTTTAAACGCATTCTTACTACTAACTCTTATATGCGTCTCTAGATCTGGAAATGACTGTTTCTACATTCTCCAAAGAAAGGGTTTCTGAACTGCTGCAAACACACATCAGTTTAACTCTGGAAGTTGAAAACACACATTGACAATCATTCTGCTAGATAGCTCCGTTTTGGTTTTAGAGCAAGATATTTCTCTTTACAGCCTGTTCTGTTTTCCACTCTGGAATGTCCAAACGCAGCTTTTAGAAGAAACGTGTTTCTACCTTGGTGAATCTAAACATAGATACAACTTCCTAAAGGGAACCAACACACAGAAGATCAGTTTGTAGGAAGCGGGTTTTCTGTGTTTTAAACGCATTCATACTGCTAACTCTTATATGAGTCTCTAGGTCTGGAAATGATTGTTTCTACATTCTCCAAAGAAAGGGTTTCTAAACAGCTGCAAACACACATCTGTCGAACTCTGGAAGTTGAAAACACACACTCATAACCATTCTGCTAGATAGCTCCTTTTTGGTTTTAGAGCAAGATATTTCTCTTTACAGCCTGTTCTCTTTTCCACTCTGGAATGTGCAAACGCAGCTTTTAGAAGAAACGTGTTTCTACCTTGGTGAATCTAAACATAGATGCAACTTCCTAAAGGGAACCAACACACAGAAGATCAGTTTGTAGGAAGCGTGTCTTCTGTGTTTTAAACGCATTCTTACTGCTAACTCTTACATGCGTCTCTAGATCTGGAAATTACTGCTTCTACATTCTCCAAAGAAAGGGTTTCTGAACTGCTGCAAACACACATCAGTTTAACTCTGGAAGTTGAATACACACATTCATAACAATTCTGTTAGAGAGCTCCGTTTTGGTTTTAGAGCAAGGTATTTCTCTTTACAGCCTGTTCTCCCATGCACTCTGGAATGTATAAACGCAGCTTTTAGAAGAAACGTGTTTCTACCTCGCTGAATGTAAACATAGATGCAACTTCCTAAAAGGAACCAATACACAGAAGATCAGTTTGTAGGAAGCGGGTCTTCTGTGTTTTAAACGCATTCTTACTGCTAACTCTTATATGCGTCTCTAGATTGGGAAATGACTGTTTCTACATTCTCCAAAGAAAGGGTTTCTGAACTGCTGCAAACACCCATCAGTTTAACTCTGCAGGTTGAAAACACACATTGACAATCAATCTGCTAGATAGCTCCGTTTTGGTTTTAGAGCAAGATATTTCCCTTTAGAGCCTGTTCTCCCATAAACTCTGGAATGTCCAAACGCAGCTTTAAGAAGAAACGTGTTTCTACCTCGCTGAATGTAAACATAGATGCATCTTCCAAAAAGGAAACAACACACAGAAGATCAGTTTGTAGGAAGCGGGTTTTTTGTGTTTTAAACGCATTCTTACTGCTAACACTTATATGCGTCTCTAGGGCTCGAAATGACTGCTTCTACATTCTCCAAAGAAAGGGTTTCTGAACTGCTGCCAACACACATCAGTTTACCTCTGGAAGTTGAAAACACACATTGACAACCATTCTGCTAGATAGCTCCATTTTGGTTTTAGAGCTAGATATTTCTCTTTACAGCCTGTTCTCCCATACACTCTGGAATGTCCAAACGCAGCTTTTAGAAGAAACCTGTTTCTAACTCGCTGAATCTAAACATAGATGCAACATCCTAAAAGGAACCAACACACAGAAGATCAGTGTGTAGGAAGCAGGTCTTCTGTGTTTTAAACGCATTCTTACTGCTAACTCTTATATGCGTCTCTAGATCTGGAAATGACTGTTTCTACATTCTCCAAAGAAAGGGTTTCTGAACTGCTGCAAACAAACATTAGTTTAACTCTGGAAGTTGAATAAACACATTGACAATCATTCTCCCAGATAGCTCCGTTTTGGTTTTAGAGCAAGGTATTTTTCTTTACAGCCTGTTTTCCCATCCACTCTGGAATGTCCAAACGCAGCTTTTAGAAGAAACGTGTTTCTACCTTGGTGAATCTAAACATAGATGCAACTTCCCAAAGGGAACCAACACAGATAATATCAGTTTGAAGGAAGCGGGTCTTCTGTGTTTTAAACGCATTCTTACTGCTAACTCTTATATGCGTCTCTAGATCTGGAAATGACTGTTTCTACATTCTCCAAAGAAAGGGTTTCTGAACTGCTGCAAACACACATCAGTTTAACTCTGGAAGTTGAATACGCACATTTACAACCATTCTGCTAGATAGCTCCGTTTTGGTTTTAGAGCAAGGTATTTCTCTTTACAGCCTCTTCTCCCATCCAGTCTGGAATGTCCAAACGCAGCTTTTAGAAGAAACGTGTTTCTAACTCGCTGAATCTAAACATAGTTGAAACTTCCTAAAAGGTACCAACACACAGAATATCAGTTTGTAGGAAGTGGGTTTTTTGTGTTTTAAACGCATTCTTACTACTAACTCTTTTATGCGTCTCTAGATCTGGAAATGACTGTTTTCACATTCTCCAAAGAAAGGGTTTCTGAACTGCTGCAAACACACATCAGTTTAACTCTGGAAGTTGAAAACACACATTGACAATCATTCTGCTAGATAGCTCCGTTTTGGTTTTAGAGCAAGATATTTCCCTTTAGAGCCTGTTCACCCATGCACTCTGGAATGTATAAACGCAGCTGTTAGAAGAAACGTGTTTCTACCTCGCTGAATGTAAACATAGATGCAACTTCCTAAAAGGAACCAATACACAGAAGATCAGTTTGTAGGAAGCGGGTTTTTTGTGTTTTAAACGCATTCTTACTGCTAACTCTTATATGCGTCTCTAGGGCTGGAAATGACTGTTTCTACATTCTCCAAAGAAAGGGTTTCTGAACTGCTGCAAACACACATCAGTTTAACTCTGGAAGTTGAAAACACACATTGACAATCATTCTGCTAGATTGCTCCGTTTTGGTTTTAGAGCAAGATATTTCTCTTTACACCCTGTTCTCCCATCCACTCTGGAATGTCCAAACGCAGCTTTTAGAAGAAACGTGTTTCTACCTTGGTGAATCTAAACATAGATGCCTCTACCTAAAGGAACCAACACACAGAAGATCAGTTTGTAGAAAGCGGGTTTTTTGTGTTTTAAACGCATTCTTACTGCTAACACTTATATGCGTCTCTAGGGCTGGAAATCACTGTTTCTACATTCTCCAAAGAAAGGGTTTCTGAACTGCTGCAAACACACATCAGTTTAACTCTGGAAGTTGAAAACACACATTGACAATCATTCTGCTAGATAGCTCCGTTTTGGTTTTAGAGCAAGATATTTCTCTTTACACCCTGTTCTCCCTTCCACTCTGGAATGTCCAACCGCAGCTTTTAGAAGAAACGTGTTTCTACCTTGGTGAATCTAAACATAGATGCAACTTCCTAAAGGGAACCAACACACAGAAAATCAGTTTGTGGGAAGCGGGTCTTCTGTGTTTTAAACGCATTCTTACTGCTAACTCTTATATGCGTCTCTAGATCGGGAAATGACTGTTTCTACATTCTCCAAAGAAAGGGTTTCTGAACTGCTGCAAACACACATCAGTTTAACTCTGGAATTTGAAAACACACATTGACAACCATTCTGCTAGATAGCTCCGTTTTGGTTTTAGAGCAAGGTATTTCTCTTTACAGCCTGTTCTCTAATCCACTCTGGAATGTCCAAACGCAACTTTTAGAAGAAAAATGTTTCTAAATCTATGAATGTAAACACAGATGCAACATCCTAAAAAAAACCAATTCACAGAAGATCAGTTTGTAGGAAGCGGGTTTTTTGTGTTTTAAACGCATTCTTACTGCTAACAATTATATGCGTCTCTAGGGCTGGAAATCACTGTTTCTACATTCTCCAAAGAAAGGGTTTCTGAACTGCTGCAAACACACATCAGTTTAACTCTGGAAGTTGAAAACACACATTGCCAACCATTCTGCTAGATAGCTCCGTTTTGGTTTTAGAGCAAGATATTTCTCTTTACAGCTTGTTCTCTTTTCCACTCTGGAATGTCCAAACGCAGCTTTTAGAAGAAACGTGTTTCTACCTTGGTGAATCTAAACATAGATGCAACTTCCTAAAGGGAACCAACACACATAATATCAGTTTGTAGGAAGCGGGTCTTCTGTGTTTTAAATGCATTCTTACTGCTAACTCTTTTATGCGTCTCTCGATCTGGAAATGACAGGTTCTACATTCTCCAAAGAAAGGGTTTCTGAACTGCTGCAGACACACATCAGTTTAACTCTGGAAGTTGAAAACACACATTGACAATCATTCTGCTAGATAGCTCCGTTTTGGTTTTAGAGCAAGATATTTCTCTTTACACCCTGTTCTCCCTTCCACTCTGGAATGTCCAAACGCAGCTTTTAGAAGAAACGTGTTTCTACCTTGGTGAATCTAAACATAGATGCAACTTCCTAAAGGGAACCAACACACATAATATCAGTTTGTAGGAAGCGGGTCTTCTGTGTTTTAAACGCATTCTTACTGCTAACTCTTATATGCATCTCTAGATCTGGAAATGACTGTTTCTACATTCTCCAAAGAAAGGGTTTCTGAACTGCTGCAAACACACATCAGTTTAACTCTGGAAGTTGAATACGCACATTGACAACAATTCTGCTAGATAGCTCCGTTTTGGTTTTAGAGCAAGGTATTTCTCTTTACATAATGTTCTCCCATCCACTCTGGAATGTCCAAACGCAGCTTTTAGAAGAAACGTTTTTCTAACTCGCTGAATGTAAACATAGATGCAACTTCCTAAAAGGAACCAATACACAGAGGATCAGTTTGTAGGAAGCGGGTTTTTTGTGTTTTAAACGCATTCTTACTGCTAACACTTATATGCGTCTCTAGGGCTGGAAATGACTGTTTCTACATTCTCCAAAGAAAGGGTTTCTGAACTGCTGCAAACACACATCAGTTTATGTCTGGAAGTTGAAAAGACACATTGCCAACCATTCTGCTAGATAGCTCCGTTTTGGTTTTAGAGCAAGATATTTCTCTTTACATCTTGTTCTCTTTTCCATTCTGGAATGTCCAAACGCAGCTTTTAGAAGAAAAGTGTTTCTACCTTGGTGAATCTAAACATAGGTGCAACTTCCTAAAGGGAACCAACACACATAATATCAGTTTGTAGGAAGCGGGTCTTCTGTGTTTTAAACGCATTCTTACTGCTAACTCTTATATGCGTCTCTAGATCTGGAAATGACTGTTTCTACATTCTCCAAAGAAAGGGTTTCTGAACTGCTGCAAACAAACATTAGTTTAACTCTGGAAGTTGAATAAACACATTGACAATCATTCTCCCAGATAGCTCCGTTTTGGTTTTAGAGCAAGGTATTTTTCTTTACAGCCTGTTTTCCCATCCACTCTGGAATGTCCAAACGCAGCTTTTAGAAGAAACGTGTTTCTACCTTGGTGAATCTAAACATAGATGCAACTTCCCAAAGGGAACCAACACAGATAATATCAGTTTGAAGGAAGCGGGTCTTCTGTGTTTTAAACGCATTCTTACTGCTAACTCTTATATGCGTCTCTAGATCTGGAAATGACTGTTTCTACATTCTCCAAAGAAAGGGTTTCTGAACTGCTGCAAACACACATCAGTTTAACTCTGGAAGTTGAATACGCACATTTACAACCATTCTGCTAGATAGCTCCGTTTTGGTTTTAGAGCAAGGTATTTCTCTTTACAGCCTCTTCTCCCATCCAGTCTGGAATGTCCAAACGCAGCTTTTAGAAGAAACGTGTTTCTAACTCGCTGAATCTAAACATAGTTGAAACTTCCTAAAAGGTACCAACACACAGAATATCAGTTTGTAGGAAGTGGGTTTTTTGTGTTTTAAACGCATTCTTACTACTAACTCTTTTATGCGTCTCTAGATCTGGAAATGACTGTTTTCACATTCTCCAAAGAAAGGGTTTCTGAACTGCTGCAAACACACATCAGTTTAACTCTGGAAGTTGAAAACACACATTGACAATCATTCTGCTAGATAGCTCCGTTTTGGTTTTAGAGCAAGATATTTCCCTTTAGAGCCTGTTCACCCATGCACTCTGGAATGTATAAACGCAGCTGTTAGAAGAAACGTGTTTCTACCTCGCTGAATGTAAACATAGATGCAACTTCCTAAAAGGAACCAATACACAGAAGATCAGTTTGTAGGAAGCGGGTTTTTTGTGTTTTAAACGCATTCTTACTGCTAACTCTTATATGCGTCTCTAGGGCTAGAAATGACTGTTTCTACATTCTCCAAAGAAAGGGTTTCTGAACTGCTGCAAACACACATCAGTTTAACTCTGGAAGTTGAAAACACACATTGACAATCATTCTGCTAGATTGCTCCGTTTTGATTTTAGAGCAAGATATTTCTCTTTACACCCTGTTCTCCCATCCACTCTGGAATGTCCAAACGCAGCTTTTAGAAGAAACGTGTTTCTACCTTGGTGAATCTAAACATAGATGCCTCTACCTAAAGGAACCAACACACAGAAGATCAGTTTGTAGAAAGCGGGTTTTTTGTGTTTTAAACGCATTCTTACTGCTAACACTTATATGCGTCTCTAGGGCTGGAAATCACTGTTTCTACATTCTCCAAAGAAAGGGTTTCTGAACTGCTGCAAACACACATCAGTTTAACTCTGGAAGTTGAAAACACACATTGACAATCATTCTGCTAGATAGCTCCGTTTTGGTTTTAGAGCAAGATATTTCTCTTTACACCCTGTTCTCCCTTCCACTCTGGAATGTCCAACCGCAGCTTTTAGAAGAAACGTGTTTCTACCTTGGTGAATCTAAACATAGATGCAACTTCCTAAAGGGAACCAACACACAGAAAATCAGTTTGTGGGAAGCGGGTCTTCTGTGTTTTAAACGCATTCTTACTGCTAATTCTTATATGCGTCTCTAGATCGGGAAATGACTGTTTCTACATTCTCCAAAGAAAGGGTTTCTGAACTGCTGCAAACACACATCAGTTTAACTCTGGAATTTGAAAACACACATTGACAACCATTCTGCTAGATAGCTCCGTTTTGGTTTTAGAGCAAGGTATTTCTCTTTACAGCCTGTTCTCTAATCCACTCTGGAATGTCCAAACGCTACTTTTAGAAGAAAAATGTTTCTAAATCTATGAATGTAAACACAGATGCAACATCCTAAAAAAAACCAATTCACAGAAGATCAGTTTGTAGGAAGCGGGTTTTTTGTGTTTTAAACGCATTCTTACTGCTAACACTTATATGCGTCTCTAGGGCTGGAAATCACTGTTTCTACATTCTCCAAAGAAAGGGTTTCTGAACTGCTGCAAACACACATCAGTTTAACTCTGGAAGTTGAAAACACACATTGCCAACCATTCTGCTAGATAGCTCCGTTTTGGTTTTAGAGCAAGATATTTCTCTTTACAGCTTGTTCTCTTTTCCACTCTGGAATGTCCAAACGCAGCTTTTAGAAGAAACGTGTTTCTACCTTGGTGAATCTAAACATAGATGCAACTTCCTAAAGGGAACCAACACACATAATATCAGTTTGTAGGAAGCGGGTCTTCTGTGTTTTAAATGCATTCTTACTGCTAACTCTTTTATGCGTCTCTCGATCTGGAAATGACAGGTTCTACATTCTCCAAAGAAAGGGTTTCTGAACTGCTGCAGACACACATCAGTTTAACTCTGGAAGTTGAAAACACACATTGACAATCATTCTGCTAGATAGCTCCGTTTTGGTTTTAGAGCAAGATATTTCTCTTTACACCCTGTTCTCCCTTCCACTCTGGAATGTCCAAACGCAGCTTTTAGAAGAAACGTGTTTCTACCTTGGTGAATCTAAACATAGATGCAACTTCCTAAAGGGAACCAACACACATAATATCAGTTTGTAGGAAGCGGGTCTTCTGTGTTTTAAACGCATTCTTACTGCTAACTCTTATATGCATCTCTAGATCTGGAAATGACTGTTTCTACATTCTCCAAAGAAAGGGTTTCTGAACTGCTGCAAACACACATCAGTTTAACTCTGGAAGTTGAATACGCACATTGACAACCATTCTGCTAGATAGCTCCGTTTTGGTTTTAGAGCAAGGTATTTCTCTTTACATAATGTTCTCCCATCCACTCTGGAATGTCCAAACGCAGCTTTTAGAAGAAACGTTTTTCTAACTCGCTGAATGTAAACATAGATGCAACTTCCTAAAAGGAACCAATACACAGAGGATCAGTTTGTAGGAAGCGGGTTTTTTGTGTTTTAAACGCATTCTTACTGCTAACACTTATATGCGTCTCTAGGGCTGGAAATGACTGTTTCTACATTCTCCAAAGAAAGGGTTTCTGAACTGCTGCAAACACACATCAGTTTATGTCTGGAAGTTGAAAACACACATTGCCAACCATTCTGCTAGATAGCTCCGTTTTGGTTTTAGAGCAAGATATTTCTCTTTACATCTTGTTCTCTTTTCCATTCTGGAATGTCCAAACGCAGCTTTTAGAAGAAAAGTGTTTCTACCTTGGTGAATCTAAACATAGGTGCAACTTCCTAAAGGGAACCAACACACATAATATCAGTTTGTAGGAAGCGGGTCTTCTGTGTTTTAAACGCATTCTTACTGCTAACTCTTATATGCGTCTCTAGATCTGGAAATGACTGTTTCTACATTCGCCAAAGAAAGGGTTTCTGAACTGCTGCAAACACACATCAGTTTATGTCTGGAAGTTGAAAACACACATTGCCAACCATTCTGCTAGATAGCTCCGTTTTGGTTTTAGAGCAAGATATTTCTCTTTACATCTTGTTCTCTTTTCCATTCTGGAATGTCCAAACGCAGCTTTTAGAAGAAACGTTTTTCTACCTTGGTGAATCTAAACATAGGTGCAACTTACTAAAGGGAACCAACACACATAATATCAGTTTGTAGGAAGCGGGTCTTCTGTGTTTTAAACGCATTCTTACTGCTAACTCTTATATGCGTCTCTAGATCTGGAAATGACTGTTTCTACATTCTCCAAAGAAAGGGTTTCTGAACTGCTGCAAACACACATCAGTTTAACTCTGGAAGTTGAAAACACACATTGCCAACCATTCTGCTAGATAGCTCCGTTTTGGTTTTAGAGCAAGATATTTCTCTTTACAGCTTGTTCTCTTTTCCACTCTGGAATGTCCAAACGCAGCTTTTAGAAGAAACGTGTTTCTACCTTGGTGAATCTAAACATAGATGCAACTTCCTAAAGGGAACCAACACACATAATATCAGTTTGTAGGAAGCGGGTCTTCTGTGTTTTAAACGCATTCTTACTGCTAACTCTTATATGCATCTCTAGATCTGGAAATGACTGTTTCTACATTCTCCAAAGAAAGGGTTTCTGAACTGCTGCAAACACACATCAGTTTAACTCTGGAAGTTGAATATGCACATTGCCAACCATTCTGCTAGATAGCTCCGTTTTGGTTTTAGAGCAAGGTATTTCTCTTTACATTGTGTTCTCCTATCCAGTCTGGAATGTCCAAACGCAGCTTTTAGAAGAAACGTGTTTCTAACTCTCTGAATCTAAACTTAGGTGCAACTTCCTAAAAGGTACCATCACACAGAAAATCAGTTTGTAGGAAGCGGGTTTTTTGTGTTTTAAACGCATTCTTACTACTAACTCTTATATGCGTCTCTAGATCTGGAAATGACTGTTTCTACATTCTCCAAAGAAAGGGTTTCTGAACTGCTGCAAACACACATCAGTTTAACTCTGGAAGTTGAAAACACACATTGACAATCATTCTGCTAGATAGCTCCGTTTTGGTTTTAGAGCAAGATATTTCTCTTTACAGCCAGTTCTGTTTTCCACTCTGGAATGTCCAAACGCAGCTTTTAGAAGAAACGTGTTTCTACCTTGGTGAATCTAAACATAGATGCAACTTCCTAAAGGGAACCAACACACAGAAGATCAGTTTGTAGGAAGCGGGTTTTCTGTGTTTTAAACGCATTCCTACTGCTAACTCTTATATGAGTCTCTAGGTCTGGAAATGATTGTTTCTACATTCTCCAAAGAAAGGGTTTCTAAACAGCTGCAAACACACATCTGTCGAACTCTGGAAGTTGAAAACACACACTCATAACCATTCTGCTAGATAGCTCCTTTTTGGTTTTAGAGCAAGATATTTCTCTTTACAGCCTGTTCTCTTTTCCACTCTGGAATGTGCAAACGCAGCTTTTAGAAGAAACGTGTTTCTACCTTGGTGAATCTAAACATAGATGCAACTTCCTAAAGGGAACCAACACACAGAAGATCAGTTTGTAGGAAGCGTGTCTTCTGTGTTTTAAACGCATTCTTACTGCTAACTCTTACATGCGTCTCTAGATCTGGAAATTACTGCTTCTACATTCTCCAAAGAAAGGGTTTCTGAACTGCTGCAAACACACATCAGTTTAACTCTGGAAGTTGAATACACACATTCATAACAATTCTGTTAGAGAGCTCCGTTTTGGTTTTAGAGCAAGGTATTTCTCTTTACAGCCTGTTCTCCCATGCACTCTGGAATGTATAAACGCAGCTTTTAGAAGAAACGTGTTTCTACCTCGCTGAATGTAAACATAGATGCAACTTCCTAAAAGGAACCAATACACAGAAGATCAGTTTGTAGGAAGCGGGTCTTCTGTGTTTTAAACGCATTCTTACTGCTAACTCTTATATGCGTCTCTAGATTGGGAAATGACTGTTTCTACATTCTCCAAAGAAAGGGTTTCTGAACTGCTGCAAACACCCATCAGTTTAACTCTGCAGGTTGAAAACACACATTGACAATCAATCTGCTAGATAGCTCCGTTTTGGTTTTAGAGCAAGATATTTCCCTTTAGAGCCTGTTCTCCCATAAACTCTGGAATGTCCAAACGCAGCTTTAAGAAGAAACGTGTTTCTACCTCGCTGAATGTAAACATAGATGCATCTTCCAAAAAGGAAACAACACACAGAAGATCAGTTTGTAGGAAGCGGGTTTTTTGTGTTTTAAACGCATTCTTACTGCTAACACTTATATGCGTCTCTAGGGCTCGAAATGACTGCTTCTACATTCTCCAAAGAAAGGGTTTCTGAACTGCTGCCAACACACATCAGTTTACCTCTGGAAGTTGAAAACACACATTGACAACCATTCTGCTAGATAGCTCCATTTTGGTTTTAGAGCTAGATATTTCTCTTTACAGCCTGTTCTCCCATACACTCTGGAATGTCCAAACGCAGCTTTTAGAAGAAACCTGTTTCTAACTCGCTGAATCTAAACATAGATGCAACATCCTAAAAGGAACCAACACACAGAAGATCAGTGTGTAGGAAGCAGGTCTTCTGTGTTTTAAACGCATTCTTACTGCTAACTCTTATATGCGTCTCTAGATCTGGAAATGACTGTTTCTACATTCTCCAAAGAAAGGGTTTCTGAACTGCTGCAAACAAACATTAGTTTAACTCTGGAAGTTGAATAAACACATTGACAATCATTCTCCCAGATAGCTCCGTTTTGGTTTTAGAGCAAGGTATTTTTCTTTACAGCCTGTTTTCCCATCCACTCTGGAATGTCCAAACGCAGCTTTTAGAAGAAACGTGTTTCTACCTTGGTGAATCTAAACATAGATGCAACTTCCCAAAGGGAACCAACACAGATAATATCAGTTTGAAGGAAGCGGGTCTTCTGTGTTTTAAACGCATTCTTACTGCTAACTCTTATATGCGTCTCTAGATCTGGAAATGACTGTTTCTACATTCTCCAAAGAAAGGGTTTCTGAACTGCTGCAAACACACATCAGTTTAACTCTGGAAGTTGAATACGCACATTTACAACCATTCTGCTAGATAGCTCCGTTTTGGTTTTAGAGCAAGGTATTTCTCTTTACAGCCTCTTCTCCCATCCAGTCTGGAATGTCCAAACGCAGCTTTTAGAAGAAACGTGTTTCTAACTCGCTGAATCTAAACATAGTTGAAACTTCCTAAAAGGTACCAACACACAGAAAATCAGTTTGTAGGAAGTGGGTTTTTTGTGTTTTAAACGCATTCTTACTACTAACTCTTTTATGCGTCTCTAGATCTGGAAATGACTGTTTCCACATTCTCCAAAGAAAGGGTTTCTGAACTGCTGCAAACACACATCAGTTTAACTCTGGAAGTTGAAAACACACATTGACAATCATTCTGCTAGATAGCTCCGTTTTGGTTTTAGAGCAAGATATTTCCCTTTAGAGCCTGTTCTCCCATGCACTCTGGAATGTATAAACGCAGCTGTTAGAAGAAACGTGTTTCTACCTCGCTGAATGTAAACATAGATGCAACTTCCTAAAAGGAACCAATACACAGAAGATCAGTTTGTAGGAAGCGGGTTTTTTGTGTTTTAAACGCATTCTTACTGCTAACTCTTATATGCGTCTCTAGGGCTGGAAATGACTGTTTCTACATTCTCCAAAGAAAGGGTTTCTGAACTGCTGCAAACACACATCAGTTTAACTCTGGAAGTTGAAAACACACATTGACAATCATTCTGCTAGATTGCTCCGTTTTGGTTTTAGAGCAAGATATTTCTCTTTACACCCTGTTCTCCCATCCACTCTGGAATGTCCAAACGCAGCTTTTAGAAGAAACGTGTTTCTACCTTGGTGAATCTAAACATAGATGCCTCTACCTAAAGGAACCAACACACAGAAGATCAGTTTGTAGAAAGCGGGTTTTTTGTGTTTTAAACGCATTCTTACTGCTAACACTTATATGCGTCTCTAGGGCTGGAAATCACTGTTTCTACATTCTCCAAAGAAAGGGTTTCTGAACTGCTGCAAACACACATCAGTTTAACTCTGGAAGTTGAAAACACACATTGCCAACCATTCTGCTAGATAGCTCCGTTTTGGTTTTAGAGCAAGATATTTCTCTTTACAGCTTGTTCTCTTTTCCACTCTGGAATGTCCAAACGCAGCTTTTAGAAGAAACGTGTTTCTACCTTGGTGAATCTAAACATAGATGCAACTTCCTAAAGGGAACCAACACACATAATATCAGTTTGTAGGAAGCGGGTCTTCTGTGTTTTAAATGCATTCTTACTGCTAACTCTTATATGCGTCTCTAGATCTGGAAATGACTGTTTCTACATTCTCCAAAGAAAGGGTTTCTGAACTGCTGCAAACACACATCAGTTTAACTCTGGAAGTTGAATACGCACATTGACAACCATTCTGCTAGATAGCTCCGTTTTGGTTTTAGAGCAAGGTATTTCTCTTTTCAGCCTGTTCTCCCATCCAGTCTGGAATTTCCAAACGCAGCTTTTAGAAGAAAAGTGTTTCTAACTCGCTGAATCTAAACTTAGGTGCAACTTCCTAAAAGGTACCATCACAGAAAATCAGTTTGTAGGAAGCGGGTTTTTTGTGTTTTAAACGCATTCTTACTACTAACTCTTTTATGCGTCTCTCGATCTGGAAATGACAGGTTCTACATTCTCCAAAGAAAGGGTTTCTGAACTGCTGCAGACACACATCAGTTTAACTCTGGAAGTTGAAAACACACATTGACCATCATTCTGCTAGATAGCTCCGTTTTGGTTTTAGAGCAAGATATTTCTCTTTACACCCTGTTCTCCCTTCCACTCTGGAATGTCCAAACGCAGCTTTTAGAAGAAACGTGTTTCTACCTTGGTGAATCTAAACATAGATGCAACTTCCTAAAGGGAACCAACACACATAATATCAGTTTGTAGGAAGCGGGTCTTCTGTGTTTTAAACGCATTCTTACTGCTAACTCTTATATGCATCTCTAGATCTGGAAATGACTGTTTCTACATTCTCCAAAGAAAGGGTTTCTGAACTGCTGCAAACACACATCAGTTTAACTCTGGAAGTTGAATATGCACATTGACAACCATTCTGCTAGATAGCTCCGTTTTGGTTTTAGAGCAAGGTATTTCTCTTTACATAATGTTCTCCCATCCAGTCTGGAATGTCCAAACGCAGCTTTTAGAAGAAACGTGTTTCTAACTCGCTGAATCTAAACATAGTTGAAACTTCCTAAAAGGTACCAACACACAGAAAATCAGTTTGTAGGAAGTGGGTTTTTTGTGTTTTAAACGCATTCTTACTACTAACTCTTTTATGCGTCTCTAGATCTGGAAATGACTGTTCCACATTCTCCAAAGAAAGGGTTTCTGAACTGCTGCAAACACACATCAGTTTAACTCTGGAAGTTGAAAACACACATTGACAATCATTCTGCTAGATAGCTCCGTTTTGGTTTTAGAGCAAGATATTTCCCTTTAGAGCCTGTTCTCCCATGCACTCTGGAATGTATAAACGCAGCTGTTAGAAGAAACGTGTTTCTACCTCGCTGAATGTAAACATAGATGCAACTTCCTAAAAGGAACCAATACACAGAAGATCAGTTTGTAGGAAGCGGGTTTTTTGTGTTTTAAACGCATTCTTACTGCTAACTCTTATATGCGTCTCTAGGGCTGGAAATGACTGTTTCTACATTCTCCAAAGAAAGGGTTTCTGAACTGCTGCAAACACACATCAGTTTAACTCTGGAAGTTGAAAACACACATTGACAATCATTCTGCTAGATTGCTCCGTTTTGGTTTTAGAGCAAGATATTTCTCTTTACACCCTGTTCTCCCATCCACTCTGGAATGTCCAAACGCAGCTTTTAGAAGAAACGTGTTTCTACCTTGGTGAATCTAAACATAGATGCCTCTACCTAAAGGAACCAACACACAGAAGATCAGTTTGTAGAAAGCGGGTTTTTTGTGTTTTAAACGCATTCTTACTGCTAACACTTATATGCGTCTCTAGGGCTGGAAATCACTGTTTCTACATTCTCCAAAGAAAGGGTTTCTGAACTGCTGCAAACACACATCAGTTTAACTCTGGAAGTTGAAAACACACATTGCCAACCATTCTGCTAGATAGCTCCGTTTTGGTTTTAGAGCAAGATATTTCTCTTTACAGCTTGTTCTCTTTTCCACTCTGGAATGTCCAAACGCAGCTTTTAGAAGAAACGTGTTTCTACCTTGGTGAATCTAAACATAGATGCAACTTCCTAAAGGGAACCAACACACATAATATCAGTTTGTAGGAAGCGGGTCTTCTGTGTTTTAAATGCATTCTTACTGCTAACTCTTATATGCGTCTCTAGATCTGGAAATGACTGTTTCTACATTCTCCAAAGAAAGGGTTTCTGAACTGCTGCAAACACACATCAGTTTAACTCTGGAAGTTGAATACGCACATTGACAACCATTCTGCTAGATAGCTCCGTTTTGGTTTTAGAGCAAGGTATTTCTCTTTTCAGCCTGTTCTCCCATCCAGTCTGGAATTTCCAAACGCAGCTTTTAGAAGAAAAGTGTTTCTAACTCGCTGAATCTAAACTTAGGTGCAACTTCCTAAAAGGTACCATCACAGAAAATCAGTTTGTAGGAAGCGGGTTTTTTGTGTTTTAAACGCATTCTTACTACTAACTCTTTTATGCGTCTCTCGATCTGGAAATGACAGGTTCTACATTCTCCAAAGAAAGGGTTTCTGAACTGCTGCAGACACACATCAGTTTAACTCTGGAAGTTGAAAACACACATTGACCATCATTCTGCTAGATAGCTCCGTTTTGGTTTTAGAGCAAGATATTTCTCTTTACACCCTGTTCTCCCTTCCACTCTGGAATGTCCAAACGCAGCTTTTAGAAGAAACGTGTTTCTACCTTGGTGAATCTAAACATAGATGCAACTTCCTAAAGGGAACCAACACACATAATATCAGTTTGTAGGAAGCGGGTCTTCTGTGTTTTAAACGCATTCTTACTGCTAACTCTTATATGCATCTCTAGATCTGGAAATGACTGTTTCTACATTCTCCAAAGAAAGGGTTTCTGAACTGCTGCAAACACACATCAGTTTAACTCTGGAAGTTGAATATGCACATTGACAACCATTCTGCTAGATAGCTCCGTTTTGGTTTTAGAGCAAGGTATTTCTCTTTACATAATGTTCTCCCATCCACTCTGGAATGTCCAAACGCAGCTTTTAGAAGAAACGTGTTTCTAACTCGCTGAATGTAAACATAGATGCAACTTCCTAAAAGGAACCAATACACAGAGGATCAGTTTGTAGGAAGCGGGTTTTTTGTGTTTTAAACGCATTCTTACTGCTAACACTTATATGTGTCTCTAGGGCTGGAAATGACTGTTTCTACATTCTCCAAAGAAAGGGTTTCTGAACTGCTGCAAACACACATCAGTTTATGTCTGGAAGTTGAAAACACACATTGCCAACCATTCTGCTAGATAGCTCCGTTTTGGTTTTAGAGCAAGATATTTCTCTTTACATCTTGTTCTCTTTTCCATTCTGGAATGTCCAAACGCAGCTTTTAGAAGAAACGTGTTTCTACCTTGGTGAATCTAAACATAGGTGCAACTTCCTAAAGGGAACCAACACACATAATATCAGTTTGTAGGAAGCGGGTCTTCTGTGTTTTAAACGCATTCTTACTGCTAACTCTTATATGCGTCTCTAGATCTGGAAATGACTGTTTCTACATTCTCCAAAGAAAGGGTTTCTGAACTGCTGCAAACACACATCAGTTTATGTCTGGAAGTTGAAAACACACATTGCCAACCATTCTGCTAGATAGCTCCGTTTTGGTTTTAGAGCAAGATATTTCTCTTTACATCTTGTTCTCTTTTCCATTCTGGAATGTCCAAACGCAGCTTTTAGAAGAAACGTGTTTCTACCTTGGTGAATCTAAACATAGGTGCAACTTCCTAAAGGGAACCAACACACATAATATCAGTTTGTAGGAAGCGGGTCTTCTGTGTTTTAAACGCATTCTTACTGCTAACTCTTATATGCGTCTCTAGATCTGGAAATGACTGTTTCTACATTCTCCAAAGAAAGGGTTTCTGAACTGCTGCAAACACACATCAGTTTAACTCTGGAAGTTGAAAACACACATTGACAACCATTCTGCTAGATAGCTCCGTTTTGGTTTTAGAGCAAGATATTTCTCTTTACAGCTTGTTCTCTTTTCCACTCTGGAATGTCCGAACGCAGCTTTTAGAAGAAACGTGTTTCTACCTTGGTGAATCTAAACATAGATGCAACTTCCTAAAGGGAACCAACACACATAATATCAGTTTGTAGGAAGCGGGTCTTCTGTGTTTTAAACGCATTCTTACTGCTAACTCTTATATGCATCTCTAGATCTGGAAATGACTGTTTCTACATTCTCCAAAGAAAGGGTTTCTGAACTGCTGCAAACACACATCAGTTTAACTCTGGAAGTTGAATATGCACATTGCCAACCATTCTGCTAGATAGCTCCGTTTTGGTTTTAGAGCAAGGTATTTCTCTTTACACCGTGTTCTCCTATCCAGTCTGGAATGTCCAAACGCAGCTTTTAGAAGAAACGTGTTTCTAACTCGCTGAATCTAAACTTAGGTGCAACTTCCTAAAAGGTACCATCACACAGAAAATCAGTTTGTAGGAAGCGGGTTTTTTGTGTTTTAAACGCATTCTTACTACTAACTCTTATATGCGTCTCTAGATCTGGAAATGACTGTTTCTACATTCTCCAAAGAAAGGGTTTCTGAACTGCTGCAAACACACATCAGTTTAACTCTGGAAGTTGAAAACGCACATTGACAATCATTCTGCTAGATAGCTCCGTTTTGGTTTTAGAGCAAGATATTTCTCTTTGCAGCCTGTTCTGTTTTCCACTCTGGAATGTCCAAACGCAGCTTTTAGAAGAAACGTGTTTCTACCTTGGTGAATCTAAACATAGATGCAACTTCCTAAAGGGAACCAACACACAGAAAATCAGTTTGTGGGAAGCGGGTCTTCTGTGTTTTAAACGCATTCTTACTGCTAACTCTTATATGCGTCTCTAGATCGGGAAATGACTGTTTCTACATTCTCCAAAGAAAGGGTTTCTGAACTGCTGCAAACACACATCAGTTTAACTCTGGAATTTGAAAACACACATTGACAACCATTCTGCTAGATAGCTCCGTTTTGGTTTTAGAGCAAGGTATTTCTCTTTACAGCCTGTTCTCTAATCCACTCTGGAATGTCCAAACGCAACTTTTAGAAGAAAAATGTTTCTAAATCTCTGAATGTAAACACAGATGCAACATCCTAAAAAAAACCAATTCACAGAAGATCAGTTTGTAGGAAGCGGGTTTTTTGTGTTTTAAACGCATTCTTACTGCTAACACTTATATGCGTCTCTAGGGCTGGAAATGACTGTTTCTACATTCCGCAAAGAGAGGGTTTCTAAACTGCTGCAAACACACATCAGTTTAACTCTGGAAGTTGAAATCACACATTGACAACCATTCTGCTAGATAGCTCCGTTTTGGTTTTAGAGCAAGATATTTCTCTTTACAGCCTGTTCTCTTTTCCACTCTGGAATGTCCAAACGCAGCTTTTAGATGAAACGTGTTTCTACCTTGGTGAATCTAAACATAGATGCAACTTCCTAAAGGGAACCAACACACAGAAGATCAGTTTGTAGGAAGCGGGTTTTCTGTGTTTTAAACTCATTCCTACTGCTAACTCTTATATGAGTCTCTAGGTCTGGAAATGATTGTTTCTACATTCTCCAAAGAAAGGGTTTCTAAACTGCTGCAAACACACATCTGTTGAACTCTGGAAGTTGAAAACACACACTCACAACCATTCTGCTAGATAGCTCCTTTTTGGTTTTAGAGCAAGATATTTCTCTTTACAGCCTGTTCTCTTTTCCACTCTGGAATGTGCAAACGCAGCTTTTAGAAGAAACGTGTTTCTACCTTGGTGAATCTAAACAAAGATGCAACTTCCTAAAGGGAACCAACACACAGAAGATCAGTTTGTAGGAAGCGTGTCTTCTGTGTTTTAAACGCATTCTTACTGCTAACTCTTATATGGGTCTCTAGATCTGGAAATTACTGCTTCTACATTCTCCAAAGAAAGGGTTTCTGAACTGCTGCAAACACACATCAGTTTAACTCTGGAAGTTGAATACACACATTCATAACAATTCTGTTAGAGAGCTCCGTTTTGGTTTTAGAGCAAGGTATTTCTCTTTACAGCCTGTTCTCCCATGCACTCTGGAATGTATAAACGCAGCTTTTAGAAGAAACGTGTTTCTACCTCGCTGAATATAAACATAGATGCAACTTCCTAAAAGGAACCAATACACAGAAGATCAGTTTGTAGGAAGCGGGTTTTTTGTGTTTTAAACGCATTCTTACTGCTAACACTTATATGGGTCTCTAGGGCTAGAAATGACTGTTTCTACATTCTCCAAAGAAAGGGTTTCTGAACTGCTGCAAACACACATCAGTTTATCTCTGGAAGTTGAAAACACACATTGACAATCATTCTGCTAGATAGCTCCGTTTTGGTTTTAGAGCAAGATATTTTTCTTTACACCCTGTTCTCCCTTCCACTCTGGAATGTCCAAACGCAGCTTTTAGGAGAAACGTGTTTCTACCTTGGTGAATCTAAACATAGATGCATCTACCTAATGGAACCAACACACAGAAGATCAGTTTGTAGGAAGCGGGTTTTTTGTGTTTTAAACGCATTCTTACTGCTAACACTTATATGCGTCTCTAGGGCTGGAAACCACTGTTTCTACATTCTCCAAAGAAAGGGTTTCTGAACTGCTGCAAACACACATCAGTTTAACTCTGGAAGTTGAAAACACACATTGCCAACCATTCTGCTAGATAGCTCCGTTTTGGTTTTAGAGCAAGATATTTCTCTTTACAGCTTATTCTGTTTTCCACTCTGGAATGTCCAAACGCAGCTTTTAGAAGAAACGTGTTTCTACCTCGCTGAATCTAAACATAGATGCAACTTCCTAAAAGGAACCAATACACAGAAGATCAGTTTGTAGGAAGCGGGTTTTCTGTGTTTTAAACGCATTCTTACTGCTAACACTTATTTGCGTCTCTAGGGCTGGAAATGACTGTTTCTACATTCTCCAAAGAAAGGGTTTCTGAACTGCTGCAGACACTCATCAGTTTAACTCTGGAAGTTGAAAAAACACATTGACAATCATTCTGCTAGATAGCTCCGTTTTGGTTTTAGAGCAAGATATTTCTCTTTACACCCTGTTCTCCCTTCCACTCTGGAATGTCCAAACGCAGCTCTTAGAAGAAACGTGTTTCTACCTTGGTGAATCTAAACATAGATGCAACTTCCTAAAGGGAACCAACACACAGAAAATAAGTTTGTAGGAAGCGGGTCTTCTGTGTTTTAAACGCATTCTTACTGCTAACTCTTATATGCGTCTCTAGATCGGGAAATGACTGTTTCTACATTCTCCAAAGAAAGGGTTTCTGAACTGCTGCAAACACACATCAGTTTAACTCTGGAAGTTGAATACAAACATTGACAACGACTCTGCTAGATAGCACCGTTTTGGTTTTAGAGCAAGGTATTTCTCTTTACAGCCTGTTCTCCAATCCACTCTGGAATGTCCAAACGCAACTTTTAGAAGAAAAGTGTTTCTAAATCTCTGAATGTAAACACAGATGCAACACCCTAAAAGGAACCAATTCACAGAAGATCAGTTTGTAGGAAGCGGGTTTTTTGTGTTTTAAACGCATTCTTACTGCTAACACTTATATGCGTCTCTAGAGATGGAAATGACTGTTTCTACATTCCGCAAAGAGAGGGTTTCTAAACTGCTGCAAACACACATCAGTGTAACTCTAGAAGTTGAAAGCACACATTGACAACCATTCTGCTAGATAGCTCCGTTTTGGTTTTAGAGCAAGATATTTCTCTTTACAGCCTGTTCTCTTTTCCACTCTGGAATGTCCAAACGCAGCTTGTAGATGAAACGTGTTTCTACCTTGGTGAATCTAAACATAGATGCAACTTCATAAAGGGAACCAACACACAGAAGATCAGTTTGTAGGAAGCGGGTTTTCTGTGTTTTAAACGCATTCCTACTGCTAACTCTTATATGAGTCTCTAGGTCTGGAAATGATTGTTTCTACATTCTCCAAAGAAAGGGTTTCTAAACTGCTGCAAACACACATCTGTTGAACTCTGGAAGTTGAAAACACACACTCACAACCATTCTGCTAGATAGCTCCTTTTTGGTTTTAGAGCAAGATATTTCTCTTTACAGCCTGTTCTCTTTTCCACTCTGGAATGTGCAAACGCAGCTTTTAGAAGAAACGTGTTTCTACCTTGGTGAATCTAAACATAGATGCAACTTCCTAAAGGGAACCAACACACAGAAGATCAGTTTGTAGGAAGCGGGTCTTCTGTGTTTTAAACGCATTCTTACTGCTAACTCTTATATGCGTCTCTAGATCTGGAAATGACTGTTTCTACATTCTCCAAAGAAAGGGTTTCTGAACTGCTGCAAACACACATCAGTTTATCTCTGGAAGTTGAATATGCACATTGACAACCATTCTGCTAGATAGCTCCGTTTTGGTTTTAGAGCAAGGTATTTCTCTTTACATAATGTTCTCCCATCCAGTCTGGAATGTCCAAACGCAGCTTTTAGAAGAAACGTGTTTCTAACTCGCTGAATGTAAACATAGATGCAACTTCCTAAAAGGAACCAATACACAGAGGATCAGTTTGTAGGAAGCGGGTTTTTTGTGTTTTAAACGCATTCTTACTGCTAACACTTATATTCGTCTCTAGGGCTGGAAATGACTGTTTCTACATTCTCCAAAGAAAGGGTTTCTGAACTGCTGCAAACACACATCAGTTTATGTCCGGAAGTTGAAAACACACATTGCCAACCATTCTGCTAGATAGCTCCGTTTTGGTTTTAGAGCAAGATATTTCTCTTTACATCTTGTTCTCTTTTCCATTCTGGAATGTCCAAACGCAGCTTTTTGAAGAAACGTGTTTCTACCTTGGTGAATCTAAACATAGGTGCAACTTCCTAAAGGGAACCAACACACATAATATCAGTTTGTAGGAAGCGGGTCTTCTGTGTTTTAAACGCATTCTTACTGCTAACTCTTATATGCGTCTCTAGATCTGGAAATGACTGTTTCTACATTCTCCAAAGAAAGGGTTTCTGAACTGCTGCAAACACACATCAGTTTATGTCTGGAAGTTGAAAACACACATTGCCAACCATTCTGCTAGATAGCTCCGTTTTGGTTTTAGAGCAAGATATTTCTCTTTACATCTTGTTCTCTTTTCAATTCTGGAATGTCCAAACGCAGCTTTTAGAAGAAACGTGTTTCTACCTTGGTGAATCTAAACATAGGTGCAACTTCATAAAGGGAACCAACACACATAATATCAGTTTGTAGGAAGCGGATCTTCTGTGTTTTAAACGCATTCTTACTGCTAACTCTTATATGCGTCTCTAGATCTGGAAATGACTGTTTCTACATTCTCCAAAGAAAGGGTTTCTGAACTGCTGCAAACACACATCAGTTTAACTCTGGAAGTTGAAAACACACATTGCCAACCATTCTGCTAGATAGCTCCGTTTTGGTTTTAGAGCAAGATATTTCTCTTTACAGCTTGTTCTCTTTTCCACTCTGGAATGTCCAAACGCAACTTTTAGAAGAAACGTGTTTCTACCTTGGTGAATCTAAACATAGATGCAACTTCCTAAAGGGAACCAACACACATAATATCAGTTTGTAGGAAGCGGGTCTTCTGTGTTTTAAACGCATTCTTACTGCTAACTCTTATATGCATCTCTAGATCTGGAAATGACTGTTTCTACATTCTCCAAAGAAAGGGTTTCTGAACTGCTGCAAACACACATCAGTTTAACTCTGGAAGTTGAATACGCACATTGCCAACCATTCTGCTAGATAGCTCCGTTTTGGTTTTAGAGCAAGGTATTTATCTTTACACCGTGTTCTCCTATCCAGTCTGGAATGTCCAAACGCAGCTTTTAGAAGAAACGTGTTTCTAACTCGCTGAATCTAAACTTAGGTGCAACTTCCTAAAAGGTACCATCACACAGAAAATCAGTTTGTAGGAAGCGGGTTTTTTGTGTTTTAAACGCATTCTTACTTCTAACTCTTATATGCGTCTCTAGATCTGGAAATGACTGTTTCTACATTCTCCAAAGAAAGGGTTTCTGAACTGCTGCAAACACACATCAGTTTAACTCTGGAAGTTGAAAACACACATTGACAATCATTCTGCTAGATAGCTCCGTTTTGGTTTTAGAGCAAGATATTTCTCTTTACAGCCTGTTCTGTTTTCCACTCTGGAATGTCCAAACGCAGCTTTTAGAAGAAACGTGTTTCTACCTTGGTGAATCTAAACATAGATGCAACTTCCTAAAGGGAACCAACACACAGAAGATCAGTTTGTAGGAAGCGGGTTTTCTGTGTTTTAAACGCATTCATACTGCTAACTCTTATATGAGTCTCTAGGTCTGGAAATGATTGTTTCTACATTCTCCAAAGAAAGGGTTTCTAAACAGCTGCAAACACACATCTGTCGAACTCTGGAAGTTGAAAACACACACTCATAACCATTCTGCTAGATAGCTCCTTTTTGGTTTTAGAGCAAGATATTTCTCTTTACAGCCTGTTCTCTTTTCCACTCTGGAATGTGCAAACGCAGCTTTTAGAAGAAACGTGTTTCTACCTTGGTGAATCTAAACATAGATGCAACTTCCTAAAGGGAACCAACACACAGAAGATCAGTTTGTAGGAAGCGTGTCTTCTGTGTTTTAAACGCATTCTTACTGCTAACTCTTACATGCGTCTCTAGATCTGGAAATTACTGCTTCTACATTCTCCAAAGAAAGGGTTTCTGAACTGCTGCAAACACACATCAGTTTAACTCTGGAAGTTGAATACACACATTCATAACAATTCTGTTAGAGAGCTCCGTTTTGGTTTTAGAGCAAGGTATTTCTCTTTACAGCCTGTTCTCCCATGCACTCTGGAATGTATAAACGCAGCTTTTAGAAGAAACGTGTTTCTACCTCGCTGAATATAAACATAGATGCAACTTCCTAAAAGGAACCAATACACAGAAGATCAGTTTGTAGGAAGCGGGTTTTTTGTGTTTTAAACGCATTCTTACTGCTAACACTTATATGCGTCTCTAGGGCTGGAAACCACTGTTTCTACATTCTCCAAAGAAAGGGTTTCTGAACTGCTGCAAACACACATCAGTTTAACTCTGGAAGTTTAAAACACACATTGCCAACCATTCTGCTAGATAGCTCCGTTTTGGTTTTAGAGCAAGATATTTCTCTTTACAGCTTATTCTGTTTTCCACTCTGGAATGTCCAAACGCAGCTTTTAGAAGAAACGTGTTTCTACCTCGCTGAATCTAAACATAGATGCAACTTCCTAACAGGTACCAACACACAGAAAATCTGTTTGTAGGAAGCGGGTTTTCTGTGCTTTAAACGCATTCTTAATGCTAACTCTTTTATGCGTCTCTAGATCTGGAAATGACTGTTTCTACATTCCCCAAAGAGAGGGTTTCTAAACTGCTGCAAACACACATCAGTTTAACTCTAGAAGTTGAAAACACACATTGCCAACCATTCTGCTAGATAGCTCCGTTTTGGTTTTAGAGCAAGATATTTCTCTTTACAGCCTGTTCTGTTTTCCACTCTGGAATGTCCAAACGCAGCTTTTAGAAGAAACGTGTTTCTACCTTGGTGAATCTAAACATAGATGCAACTTCCTAAAGGGAACCAACACACAGAAGATCAGTTTGTAGGAAGCGGGTTTTCTGTGTTTTAAACGCATTCATACTGCTAACTCTTATATGAGTCTCTAGGTCTGGAAATGATTGTTTCTACATTCTCCAAAGAAAGGGTTTCTAAACAGCTGCAAACACACATCTGTCGAACTCTGGAAGTTGAAAACACACACTCATAACCATTCTGCTAGATAGCTCCTTTTTGGTTTTAGAGCAAGATATTTCTCTTTACAGCCTGTTCTCTTTTCCACTCTGGAATGTGCAAACGCAGCTTTTAGAAGAAACGTGTTTCTACCTTGGTGAATCTAAACATAGATGCAACTTCCTAAAGGGAACCAACACACAGAAGATCAGTTTGTAGGAAGCGTGTCTTCTGTGTTTTAAACGCATTCTTACTGCTAACTCTTACATGCGTCTCTAGATCTGGAAATTACTGCTTCTACATTCTCCAAAGAAAGGGTTTCTGAACTGCTGCAAACACACATCAGTTTAACTCTGGAAGTTGAATACACACATTCATAACAATTCTGTTAGAGAGCTCCGTTTTGGTTTTAGAGCAAGGTATTTCTCTTTACAGCCTGTTCTCCCATGCACTCTGGAATGTATAAACGCAGCTTTTAGAAGAAACGTGTTTCTACCTCGCTGAATGTAAACATAGATGCAACTTCCTAAAAGGAACCAATACACAGAAGATCAGTTTGTAGGAAGCGGGTTTTTTGTGTTTTAAACGCATTCTTACTGCTAACACTTATATGCGTCTCTAGGGCTGGAAATGACTGTTTCTACATTCTCCAAAGAAAGGGTTTCTGAACTGCTGCAGACACACATCAGTTTAACTCTGGAAGTTGAAAACACACATTGACAATCATTCTGCTAGATAGCTCCGTTTTGGTTTTAGAGCAAGATATTTCTCTTTACACCCTGTTCTCCCTTCCACTCTGGAATGTCCAACCGCAGCTTTTAGAAGAAACGTGTTTCTACCTTGGTGAATCAAACATAGATGCAACTTCCTAAAGGGAACCAACACACAGAAAATCAGTTTGTGGGAAGCGGGTCTTCTGTGTTTTAAACGCATTCTTACTGCTAACTCTTATATGCGTCTCTAGATCGGGAAATGACTGTTTCTACATTCTCCAAAGAAAGGGTTTCTGAACTGCTGCAAACACACATCAGTTTAACTCTGGAATTTGAAAACACACATTGACAACCATTCTGCTAGATAGCTCCGTTTTGGTTTTAGAGCAAGGTATTTCTCTTTACATAATGTTCTCCCATCCAGTCTGGAATGTCCAAACGCAGCTTTTAGAAGAAACGTGTTTCTAACTCGCTGAATGTAAACATAGATGCAACTTCCTAAAAGGAACCAATACACAGAGGATCAGTTTGTAGGAAGCGGGTTTTTTGTGTTTTAAACGCATTCTTACTGCTAACACTTATATGCGTCTCTAGGGCTGGAAATGACTGTTTCTACATTCTCCAAAGAAAGGGTTTCTGAACTGCTGCAAACACACATCAGTTTATGTCTGGAAGTTGAAAACACACATTGCCAACCATTCTGCTAGATAGCTCCGTTTTGGTTTTAGAGCAAGATATTTCTCTTTACATCTTGTTCTCTTTTCCATTCTGGAATGTCCAAACGCAGCTTTTAGAAGAAACGTGTTTCTACCTTGGTGAATCTAAACATAGGTGCAACTTCCTAAAGGGAACCAACACACATAATATCAGTTTGTAGGAAGCGGGTCTTCTGTGTTTTAAACGCATTTTTACTGCTAACTCTTACATGCGTCTCTAGATCTGGAAATGACTGTTTCTACATTCTCCAAAGAAAGGGTTTCTGAACTGCTGCAAACACACATCAGTTTATGTCTGGAAGTTGAAAACACACATTGCCAACCATTCTGCTAGATAGCTCCGTTTTGGTTTTAGAGCAAGATATTTCTCTTTACATCTTGTTCTCTTTTCCATTCTGGAATGTCCAAACGCAGCTTTTAGAAGAAACGTTTTTCTACCTTGGTGAATCTAAACATAGGTGCAACTTCCTAAAGGGAACCAACACACATAATATCAGTTTGTAGGAAGCGGGTCTTCTGTGTTTTAAACGCATTCTTACTGCTAACTCTTATATGCGTCTCTAGATCTGGAAATGACTGTTTCTACATTCTCCAAAGAAAGGGTTTCTGAACTGCTGCAAACACACATCAGTTTAACTCTGGAAGTTGAAAACACACATTGCCAACCATTCTGCTAGATAGCTCCGTTTTGGTTTTAGAGCAAGATATTTCTCTTTACAGCTTGTTCTCTTTTCCACTCTGGAATGTCCAAACGCAGCTTTTAGAAGAAACGTGTTTCTACCTTGGTGAATCTAAACATAGATGCAACTTCCTAAAGGGAACCAACACACATAATATCAGTTTGTAGGAAGCGGGTCTTCTGTGTTTTAAACGCATTCTTACTGCTAACTCTTATATGCATCTCTAGATCTGGAAATGACTGTTTCTACATTCTCCAAAGAAAGGGTTTCTGAACTGCTGCAAACACACATCAGTTTAACTCTGGAAGTTGAATATGCACATTGCCAACCATTCTGCTAGATAGCTCCGTTTTGGTTTTAGAGCAAGGTATTTCTCTTTACACCGTGTTCTCCTATCCAGTCTGGAATGTCCAAACGCAGCTTTTAGAAGAAACGTGTTTCTAACTCGCTGAATCTAAACTTAGGTGCAACTTCCTAAAAGGTACCATCACACAGAAAATCAGTTTGTAGGAAGCGGGTTTTTTGTGTTTTAAACGCATTCTTACTACTAACTCTTATATGCGTCTCTAGATCTGGAAATGACTGTTTCTACATTCTCCAAAGAAAGGGTTTCTGAACTGCTGCAAACACACATCAGTTTAACTCTGGAAGTTGAAAACACACATTGACAATCATTCTGCTAGATAGCTCCGTTTTGGTTTTAGAGCAAGATATTTCTCTTTACAGCCTGTTCTGTTTTCCACTCTGGAATGTCCAAACGCAGCTTTTAGAAGAAACGTGTTTCTACCTTGGTGAATCTAAACATAGATGCAACTTCCTAAAGGGAACCAACACACAGAAGATCAGTTTGTAGGAAGCGGGTTTTCTGTGTTTTAAACGCATTCATACTGCTAACTCTTATATGAGTCTCTAGGTCTGGAAATGATTGTTTCTACATTCTCCAAAGAAAGGGTTTCTAAACAGCTGCAAACACACATCTGTCGAACTCTGGAAGTTGAAAACACACACTCATAACCATTCTGCTAGATAGCTCCTTTTTGGTTTTAGAGCAAGATATTTCTCTTTACAGCCTGTTCTCTTTTCCACTCTGGAATGTGCAAACGCAGCTTTTAGAAGAAACGTGTTTCTACCTTGGTGAATCTAAACATAGATGCAACTTCCTAAAGGGAACCAACACACAGAAGATCAGTTTGTAGGAAGCGTGTCTTCTGTGTTTTAAACGCATTCTTACTGCTAACTCTTACATGCGTCTCTAGATCTGGAAATTACTGCTTCTACATTCTCCAAAGAAAGGGTTTCTGAACTGCTGCAAACACACATCAGTTTAACTCTGGAAGTTGAATACACACATTCATAACAATTCTGTTAGAGAGCTCCGTTTTGGTTTTAGAGCAAGGTATTTCTCTTTACAGCCTGTTCTCCCATGCACTCTGGAATGTATAAACGCAGCTTTTAGAAGAAACGTGTTTCTACCTCGCTGAATGTAAACATAGATGCAACTTCCTAAAAGGAACCAATACACAGAAGATCAGTTTGTAGGAAGCGGGTTTTTTGTGTTTTAAACGCATTCTTACTGCTAACACTTATATGCGTCTCTAGGGCTGGAAATGACTGTTTCTACATTCTCCAAAGAAAGGGTTTCTGAACTGCTGCAGACACACATCAGTTTAACTCTGGAAGTTGAAAACACACATTGACAATCATTCTGCTAGATAGCTCCGTTTTGGTTTTAGAGCAAGATATTTCTCTTTACACCCTGTTCTCCCTTCCACTCTGGAATGTCCAACCGCAGCTTTTAGAAGAAACGTGTTTCTACCTTGGTGAATCTAAACATAGATGCAACTTCCTAAAGGGAACCAACACACAGAAAATCAGTTTGTGGGAAGCGGGTCTTCTGTGTTTTAAACGCATTCTTACTGCTAACTCTTATATGCGTCTCTAGATCGGGAAATGACTGTTTCTACATTCTCCAAAGAAAGGGTTTCTGAACTGCTGCAAACACACATCAGTTTAACTCTGGAATTTGAAAACACACATTGACAACCATTCTGCTAGATAGCTCCGTTTTGGTTTTAGAGCAAGGTATTTCTCTTTACAGCCTGTTCTCTAATCCACTCTGGAATGTCCAAACGCAACTTTTAGAAGAAAAATGTTTCTAAATCTCTGAATGTAAACACAGATGCAACATCCTAAAAAAAACCAATTCACAGAAGATCAGTTTGTAGGAAGCGGGTTTTTTGTGTTTTAAACGCATTCTTACTGCTAACACTTATATGCGTCTCTAGGGCTGGAAATGACTGTTTCTACATTCCGCAAAGAGAGGGTTTCTAAACTGCTGCAAACACACATCAGTTTAACTCTGGAAGTTGAAAACACACATTGACAACCATTCTGCTAGATAGCTCCGTTTTGGTTTTAGAGCAAGATATTTCTCTTTACAGCCTGTTCTCTTTTCCACTCTGGAATGTCCAAACGCAGCTTTTAGATGAAACGTGTTTCTACCTTGGTGAATCTAAACATAGATGCAACTTCCTAAAGGGAACCAACACACAGAAGATCAGTTTGTAGGAAGCGGGTTTTCTGTGTTTTAAACTCATTCCTACTGCTAACTCTTATATGAGTCTCTAGGTCTGGAAATGATTGTTTCTACATTCTCCAAAGAAAGGGTTTCTAAACTGCTGCAAACACACATCTGTTGAACTCTGCAAGTTGAAAACACACACTCACAACCATTCTGCTAGATAGCTCCTTTTTGGTTTTAGAGCAAGATATTTCTCTTTACAGCCTGTTCTCTTTTCCACTCTGGAATGTGCAAACGCAGCTTTTAGAAGAAACGTGTTTCTACCTTGGTGAATCTAAACATAGATGCAACTTCCTAAAGGGAACCAACACACAGAAGATCAGTTTGTAGGAAGCGTGTCTTCTGTGTTTTAAACGCATTCTTACTGCTAACTCTTATATGGGTCTCTAGATCTGGAAATTACTGCTTCTACATTCTCCAAAGAAAGGGTTTCTGAACTGCTGCAAACACACATCAGTTTAACTCTGGAAGTTGAATACACACATTCACAACCATTCTGTTAGAGAGCTCCGTTTTGGTTTTAGAGCAAGGTATTTCTCTTTACAGCCTGTTCTCCCATGCACTCTGGAATGTATAAACGCAGCTTTTAGAAGAAACGTGTTTCTACCTCGCTGAATGTAAACATAGATGCAACTTCCTAAAAGGAACCAATACACAGAAGATCAGTTTGTAGGAAGCGGGTTTTTTGTGTTTTAAACGCATTCTTACTGCTAACACTTATATGGGTCTCTAGGGCTAGAAATGACTGTTTCTACATTCTCCAAAGAAAGGGTTTCTGAACTGCTGCAAACACACATCAGTTTATCTCTGGAAGTTGAAAACACACATTGACAATCATTCTGCTAGATAGCTCCGTTTTGGTTTTAGAGCAAGATATTTTTCTTTACACCCTGTTCTCCCTTCCACTCTGGAATGTCCAAACGCAGCTTTTAGGAGAAACGTGTTTCTACCTTGGTGAATCTAAACATAGATGCATCTACCTAATGGAACCAACACACAGAAGATCAGTTTGTAGGAAGCGGGTTTTTTGTGTTTTAAACGCATTCTTACTGCTAACACTTATATGCGTCTCTAGGGCTGGAAACCACTGTTTCTACATTCTCCAAAGAAAGGGTTTCTGAACTGCTGCAAACACACATCAGTTTAACTCTGGAAGTTGAAAACACACATTGCCAACCATTCTGTTAGATAGCTCCGTTTTGGTTTTAGAGCAAGATATTTCTCTTTACAGCTTATTCTGTTTTCCACTCTGGAATGTCCAAACGCAGCTTTTAGAAGAAACGTGTTTCTACCTCGCTGAATCTAAACATAGATGCAACTTCCAAAAAGGAACCAATACACAGAAGATCAGTTTGTAGGAAGCGGGTTTTCTGTGTTTTAAACGCATTCTTACTGCTAACACTTATATGCGTCTCTAGGGCTGGAAATGACTGTTTCTACATTCTCCAAAGAAAGGGTTTCTGAACTGCTGCAGACACTCATCAGTTTAACTCTGGAAGTTGAAAAAACACATTGACAATCATTCTGCTAGATAGCTCCGTTTTGGTTTTAGAGCAAGATATTTCTCTTTACACCCTGTTCTCCCTTCCACTCTGGAATGTCCAAACGCAGCTCTTAGAAGAAACGTGTTTCTACCTTGGTGAATCTAAACATAGATGCAACTTCCTAAAGGGAACCAACACACAGAAAATCAGTTTGTAGGAAGCGGGTCTTCTGTGTTTTAAACGCATTCTTACTGCTAACTCTTATATGCGTCTCTAGATCGGGAAATGACTGTTTCTACATTCTCCAAAGAAAGGGTTTCTGAACTGCTGCAAACACACATCAGTTTAACTCTGGAAGTTGAATACAAACATTGACAACGACTCTGCTAGATAGCACCGTTTTGGTTTTAGAGCAAGGTATTTCTCTTTACAGCCTGTTCTCCAATCCACTCTGGAATGTCCAAACGCAACTTTTAGAAGAAAAGTGTTTCTAAATCTCTGAATGTAAACACAGATGCAACACCCTAAAAGGAACCAATTCACAGAAGATCAGTTTGTAGGAAGCGGGTTTTTTGTGTTTTAAACGCATTCTTACTGCTAACACTTATATGCGTCTCTAGAGATGGAAATGACTGTTTCTACATTCCGCAAAGAGAGGGTTTCTAAACTGCTGCAAACACACATCAGTGTAACTCTAGAAGTTGAAAGCACACATTGACAACCATTCTGCTAGATAGCTCCGTTTTGGTTTTAGAGCAAGATATTTCTCTTTACAGCCTGTTCTCTTTTCCACTCTGGAATGTGCAAACGCAGCTTTTAGAAGAAACGTGTTTCTACCTTGGTGAATCTAAACATAGATGCAACTTCCTAAAGGGAACCAACACACAGAAGATCAGTTTGTAGGAAGCGGGTCTTCTGTGTTTTAAACGCATTCTTACTGCTAACTCTTATATGCGTCTCTAGATCTGGAAATGACTGTTTCTACATTCTCCAAAGAAAGGGTTTCTGAACTGCTGCAAACACACATCAGTTTAACTCTGGAAGTTGAATATGCACATTGACAACCATTCTGCTAGATAGCTCCGTTTTGGTTTTAGAGCAAGGTATTTCTCTTTACATAATGTTCTCCCATCCAGTCTGGAATGTCCAAACGCAGCTTTTAGAAGAAACGTGTTTCTAACTCGCTGAATGTAAACATAGATGCAACTTCCTAAAAGGAACCAATACACAGAGGATCAGTTTGTAGGAAGCGGGTTTTTTTGTTTTAAACGCATTCTTACTGCTAACACTTATATGCGTCTCTAGGGCTGGAAATGACTGTTTCTACATTCTCCAAAGAAAGGGTTTCTGAACTGCTGCAAACACACATCAGTTTATGTCCGGAAGTTGAAAACACACATTGCCAACCATTCTGCTAGATAGCTCCGTTTTGGTTTTAGAGCAAGATATTTCTCTTTACATCTTGTTCTCTTTTCCATTCTGGAATGTCCAAACGCAGTTTTTTGAAGAAACGTGTTTCTACCTTGGTGAATCTAAACATAGGTGCAACTTCCTAAAGGGAACCAACACACATAATATCAGTTTGTAGGAAGCGGGTCTTCTGTGTTTTAAACGCATTCTTACTGCTAACTCTTATATGCGTCTCTAGATCTGGAAATGACTGTTTCTACATTCTCCAAAGAAAGGGTTTCTGAACTGCTGCAAACACACATCAGTTTATGTCTGGAAGTTGAAAACACACATTGCCAACCATTCTGCTAGATAGCTCCGTTTTGGTTTTAGAGCAAGATATTTCTCTTTACATCTTGTTCTCTTTTCCATTCTGGAATGTCCAAACGCAGCTTTTAGAAGAAACGTGTTTCTACCTTGGTGAATCTAAACATAGGTGCAACTTCATAAAGGGAACCAACACACATAATATCAGTTTGTAGGAAGCGGGTCTTCTGTGTTTTAAACGCATTCTTACTGCTAACTCTTATATGCGTCTCTAGATCTGGAAATGACTGTTTCTACATTCTCCAAAGAAAGGGTTTCTGAACTGCTGCAAACACACATCAGTTTAACTCTGGAAGTTGAAAACACACATTGCCAACCATTCTGCTAGATAGCTCCGTTTTGGTTTTAGAGCAAGATATTTCTCTTTACAGCTTGTTCTCTTTTCCACTCTGGAATGTCCAAACGCAACTTTTAGAAGAAACGTGTTTCTACCTTGGTGAATCTAAACATAGATGCAACTTCCTAAAGGGAACCAACACACATAATATCAGTTTGTAGGAAGCGGGTCTTCTGTGTTTTAAACGCATTCTTACTGCTAACTCTTATATGCATCTCTAGATCTGGAAATGACTGTTTCTACATTCTCCAAAGAAAGGGTTTCTGAACTGCTGCAAACACACATCAGTTTAACTCTGGAAGTTGAATATGCACATTGCCAACCATTCTGCTAGATAGCTCCGTTTTGGTTTTAGAGCAAGGTATTTCTCTTTACACCGTGTTCTCCTATCCAGTCTGGAATGTCCAAACGCAGCTTTTAGAAGAAACGTGTTTCTAACTCGCTGAATCTAAACTTAGGTGCAACTTCCTAAAAGGTACCATCACACAGAAAATCAGTTTGTAGGAAGCGGGTTTTTTGTGTTTTAAACGCATTCTTACTACTAACTCTTATATGCGTCTCTAGATCTGGAAATGACTGTTTCTACATTCTCCAAAGAAAGGGTTTCTGAACTGCTGCAAACACACATCAGTTTAACTCTGGAAGTTGAAAACACACATTGACAATCATTCTGCTAGATAGCTCCGTTTTGGTTTTAGAGCAAGATATTTCTCTTTACAGCCTGTTCTGTTTTCCACTCTGGAATGTCCAAACGCAGCTTTTAGAAGAAACGTGTTTCTACCTTGGTGAATCTAAACATAGATGCAACTTCCTAAAGGGAACCAACACACAGAAGATCAGTTTGTAGGAAGCGGGTTTTCTGTGTTTTAAACGCATTCATACTGCTAACTCTTATATGAGTCTCTAGGTCTGGAAATGATTGTTTCTACATTCTCCAAAGAAAGGGTTTCTAAACAGCTGCAAACACACATCTGTCGAACTCTGGAAGTTGAAAACACACACTCATAACCATTCTGCTAGATAGCTCCTTTTTGGTTTTAGAGCAAGATATTTCTCTTTACAGCCTGTTCTCTTTTCCACTCTGGAATGTGCAAACGCAGCTTTTAGAAGAAACGTGTTTCTACCTTGGTGAATCTAAACATAGATGCAACTTCCTAAAGGGAACCAACAC
The DNA here is from genome assembly GCF_048565385.1 of Saimiri boliviensis. Classification (NCBI taxonomy): domain Eukaryota; kingdom Metazoa; phylum Chordata; class Mammalia; order Primates; family Cebidae; genus Saimiri; species Saimiri boliviensis. Next base: position 103,598,575 of record NC_133455.1, read on the forward strand.
ACAGAAGATCAGTTTGTAGGAAGCGTGTCTTCTGTGTTTTAAACGCATTCTTACTGCTAACTCTTACATGCGTCTCTAGATCTGGAAATTACTGCTTCTACATTCTCCAAAGAAAGGGTTTCTGAACTGCTGCAAACACACATCAGTTTAACTCTGGAAGTTGAATACACACATTCATAACAATTCTGTTAGAGAGCTCCGTTTTGGTTTTAGAGCAAGGTATTTCTCTTTACAGCCTGTTCTCCCATGCACTCTGGAATGTATAAACGCAGCTTTTAGAAGAAACGTGTTTCTACCTCGCTGAATGTAAACATAGATGCAACTTCCTAAAAGGAACCAATACACAGAAGATCAGTTTGTAGGAAGCGGGTTTTTTGTGTTTTAAACGCATTCTTACTGCTAACACTTATATGCGTCTCTAGGGCTGGAAATGACTGTTTCTACATTCTCCAAAGAAAGGGTTTCTGAACTGCTGCAGACACACATCAGTTTAACTCTGGAAGTTGAAAACACACATTGACAATCATTCTGCTAGATAGCTCCGTTTTGGTTTTAGAGCAAGATATTTCTCTTTACACCCTGTTCTCCCTTCCACTCTGGAATGTCCAACCGCAGCTTTTAGAAGAAACGTGTTTCTACCTTGGTGAATCTAAACATAGATGCAACTTCCTAAAGGGAACCAACACACAGAAAATCAGTTTGTGGGAAGCGGGTCTTCTGTGTTTTAAACGCATTCTTACTGCTAACTCTTATATGCGTCTCTAGATCGGGAAATGACTGTTTCTACATTCTCCAAAGAAAGGGTTTCTGAACTGCTGCAAACACACATCAGTTTAACTCTGGAATTTGAAAACACACATTGACAACCATTCTGCTAGATAGCTCCGTTTTGGTTTTAGAGCAAGGTATTTCTCTTTACAGCCTGTTCTCTAATCCACTCTGGAATGTCCAAACGCAACTTTTAGAAGAAAAATGTTTCTAAATCTCTGAATGTAAACACAGATGCAACATCCTAAAAAAAACCAATTCACAGAAGATCAGTTTGTAGGAAGCGGGTTTTTTGTGTTTTAAACGCATTCTTACTGCTAACACTTATATGCGTCTCTAGGGCTGGAAATGACTGTTTCTACATTCCGCAAAGAGAGGGTTTCTAAACTGCTGCAAACACACATCAGTTTAACTCTGGAAGTTGAAAACACACATTGACAACCATTCTGCTAGATAGCTCCGTTTTGGTTTTAGAGCAAGATATTTCTCTTTACAGCCTGTTCTCTTTTCCACTCTGGAATGTCCAAACGCAGCTTTTAGATGAAACGTGTTTCTACCTTGGTGAATCTAAACATAGATGCAACTTCCTAAAGGGAACCAACACACAGAAGATCAGTTTGTAGGAAGCGGGTTTTCTGTGTTTTAAACTCATTCCTACTGCTAACTCTTATATGAGTCTCTAGGTCTGGAAATGATTGTTTCTACATTCTCCAAAGAAAGGGTTTCTAAACTGCTGCAAACACACATCTGTTGAACTCTGCAAGTTGAAAACACACACTCACAACCATTCTGCTAGATAGCTCCTTTTTGGTTTTAGAGCAAGATATTTCTCTTTACAGCCTGTTCTCTTTTCCACTCTGGAATGTGCAAACGCAGCTTTTAGAAGAAACGTGTTTCTACCTTGGTGAATCTAAACATAGATGCAACTTCCTAAAGGGAACCAACACACAGAAGATCAGTTTGTAGGAAGCGTGTCTTCTGTGTTTTAAACGCATTCTTACTGCTAACTCTTATATGGGTCTCTAGATCTGGAAATTACTGCTTCTACATTCTCCAAAGAAAGGGTTTCTGAACTGCTGCAAACACACATCAGTTTAACTCTGGAAGTTGAATACACACATTCACAACCATTCTGTTAGAGAGCTCCGTTTTGGTTTTAGAGCAAGGTATTTCTCTTTACAGCCTGTTCTCCCATGCACTCTGGAATGTATAAACGCAGCTTTTAGAAGAAACGTGTTTCTACCTCGCTGAATGTAAACATAGATGCAACTTCCTAAAAGGAACCAATACACAGAAGATCAGTTTGTAGGAAGCGGGTTTTTTGTGTTTTAAACGCATTCTTACTGCTAACACTTATATGGGTCTCTAGGGCTAGAAATGACTGTTTCTACATTCTCCAAAGAAAGGGTTTCTGAACTGCTGCAAACACACATCAGTTTATCTCTGGAAGTTGAAAACACACATTGACAATCATTCTGCTAGATAGCTCCGTTTTGGTATTAGAGCAAGATATTTCTCTTTACACCCTGTTCTCCCTTCCACTCTGGAATGTCCAACCGCAGCTTTTAGAAGAAACGTGTTTCTACCTTGGTGAATCTAAACATAGATGCAACTTCCTAAAGGGAACCAACACACAGAAAATCAGTTTGTGGGAAGCGGGTCTTCTGTGTTTTAAACGCATTCTTACTGCTAACTCTTATATGCGTCTCTAGATCGGGAAATGACTGTTTCTACATTCTCCAAAGAAAGGGTTTCTGAACTGCTGCAAACACACATCAGTTTAACTCTGGAATTTGAAAACACACATTGACAACCATTCTGCTAGATAGCTCCGTTTTGGTTTTAGAGCAAGGTATTTCTCTTTACAGCCTGTTCTCTAATCCACTCTGGAATGTCCAAACGCAACTTTTAGAAGAAAAATGTTTCTAAATCTCTGAATGTAAACACAGATGCAACATCCTAAAAAAAACCAATTCACAGAAGATCAGTTTGTAGGAAGCGGGTTTTTTGTGTTTTAAACGCATTCTTACTGCTAACACTTATATGCGTCTCTAGGGCTGGAAATGACTGTTTCTACATTCCGCAAAGAGAGGGTTTCTAAACTGCTGCAAACACACATCAGTTTAACTCTGGAAGTTGAAAACACACATTGACAACCATTCTGCTAGATAGCTCCGTTTTGGTTTTAGAGCAAGATATTTCTCTTTACAGCCTGTTCTCTTTTCCACTCTGGAATGTCCAAACGCAGCTTTTAGATGAAACGTGTTTCTACCTTGGTGAATCTAAACATAGATGCAACTTCCTAAAGGGAACCAACACACAGAAGATCAGTTTGTAGGAAGTGGGTTTTCTGTGTTTTAAACTCATTCCTACTGCTAACTCTTATATGAGTCTCTAGGTCTGGAAATGATTGTTTCTACATTCTCCAAAGAAAGGGTTTCTAAACTGCTGCAAACACACATCTGTTGAACTCTGCAAGTTGAAAACACACACTCACAACCATTCTGCTAGATAGCTCCTTTTTGGTTTTAGAGCAAGATATTTCTCTTTACAGCCTGTTCTCTTTTCCACTCTGGAATGTGCAAACGCAGCTTTTAGAAGAAACGTGTTTCTACCTTGGTGAATCTAAACATAGATGCAACTTCCTAAAGGGAACCAACACACAGAAGATCAGTTTGTAGGAAGCGTGTCTTCTGTGTTTTAAACGCATTCTTACTGCTAACTCTTATATGGGTCTCTAGATCTGGAAATTACTGCTTCTACATTCTCCAAAGAAAGGGTTTCTGAACTGCTGCAAACACACATCAGTTTAACTCTGGAAGTTGAATACACACATTCACAACCATTCTGTTAGAGAGCTCCGTTTTGGTTTTAGAGCAAGGTATTTCTCTTTACAGCCTGTTCTCCCATGCACTCTGGAATGTATAAACGCAGCTTTTAGAAGAAACGTGTTTCTACCTCGCTGAATGTAAACATAGATGCAACTTCCTAAAAGGAACCAATACACAGAAGATCAGTTTGTAGGAAGCGGGTTTTTTGTGTTTTAAACGCATTCTTACTGCTAACACTTATATGGGTCTCTAGGGCTAGAAATGACTGTTTCTACATTCTCCAAAGAAAGGGTTTCTGAACTGCTGCAAACACACATCAGTTTATCTCTGGAAGTTGAAAACACACATTGACAATCATTCTGCTAGATAGCTCCGTTTTGGTTTTAGAGCAAGATATTTTTCTTTACACCCTGTTCTCCCTTCCACTCTGGAATGTCCAAACGCAGCTTTTAGGAGAAACGTGTTTCTACCTTGGTGAATCTAAACATAGATGCATCTACCTAATGGAACCAACACACAGAAGATCAGTTTGTAGGAAGCGGGTTTTTTGTGTTTTAAACGCATTCTTACTGCTAACACTTATATGCGTCTCTAGGGCTGGAAACCACTGTTTCTACATTCTCCAAAGAAAGGGTTTCTGAACTGCTGCAAACACACATCAGTTTAACTCTGGAAGTTGAAAACACACATTGCCAACCATTCTGCTAGATAGCTCCGTTTTGGTTTTAGAGCAAGATATTTCTCTTTACAGCTTATTCTGTTTTCCACTCTGGAATGTCCAAACGCAGCTTTTAGAAGAAACGTGTTTCTACCTCGCTGAATCTAAACATAGATGCAACTTCCAAAAAGGAACCAATACACAGAAGATCAGTTTGTAGGAAGCGGGTTTTCTGTGTTTTAAACGCATTCTTACTGCTAACACTTATATGCGTCTCTAGGGCTGGAAATGACTGTTTCTACATTCTCCAAAGAAAGGGTTTCTGAACTGCTGCAGACACTCATCAGTTTAACTCTGGAAGTTGAAAAAACACATTGACAATCATTCTGCTAGATAGCTCCGTTTTGGTTTTAGAGCAAGATATTTCTCTTTACACCCTGTTCTCCCTTCCACTCTGGAATGTCCAAACGCAGCTCTTAGAAGAAACGTGTTTCTACCTTGGTGAATCTAAACATAGATGCAACTTCCTAAAGGGAACCAACACACAGAAAATCAGTTTGTAGGAAGCGGGTCTTCTGTGTTTTAAACGCATTCTTACTGCTAACTCTTATATGCGTCTCTAGATCGGGAAATGACTGTTTCTACATTCTCCAAAGAAAGGGTTTCTGAACTGCTGCAAACACACATCAGTTTAACTCTGGAAGTTGAATACAAACATTGACAACGACTCTGCTAGATAGCACCGTTTTGGTTTTAGAGCAAGGTATTTCTCTTTACAGCCTGTTCTCCAATCCACTCTGGAATGTCCAAACGCAACTTTTAGAAGAAAAGTGTTTCTAAATCTCTGAATGTAAACACAGATGCAACACCCTAAAAGGAACCAATTCACAGAAGATCAGTTTGTAGGAAGCGGGTTTTTTGTGTTTTAAACGCATTCTTACTGCTAACACTTATATGCGTCTCTAGAGATGGAAATGACTGTTTCTACATTCCGCAAAGAGAGGGTTTCTAAACTGCTGCAAACACACATCAGTGTAACTCTAGAAGTTGAAAGCACACATTGACAACCATTCTGCTAGATAGCTCCGTTTTGGTTTTAGAGCAAGATATTTCTCTTTACAGCCTGTTCTCTTTTCCACTCTGGAATGTGCAAACGCAGCTTTTAGAAGAAACGTGTTTCTACCTTGGTGAATCTAAACATAGATGCAACTTCCTAAAGGGAACCAACACACAGAAGATCAGTTTGTAGGAAGCGGGTCTTCTGTGTTTTAAACGCATTCTTACTGCTAACTCTTATATGCGTCTCTAGATCTGGAAATGACTGTTTCTACATTCTCCAAAGAAAGGGTTTCTGAACTGCTGCAAACACACATCAGTTTAACTCTGGAAGTTGAATATGCACATTGACAACCATTCTGCTAGATAGCTCCGTTTTGGTTTTAGAGCAAGGTATTTCTCTTTACATAATGTTCTCCCATCCAGTCTGGAATGTCCAAACGCAGCTTTTAGAAGAAACGTGTTTCTAACTCGCTGAATGTAAACATAGATGCAACTTCCTAAAAGGAACCAATACACAGAGGATCAGTTTGTAGGAAGCGGGTTTTTTTGTTTTAAACGCATTCTTACTGTTAACACTTATATGCGTCTCTAGGGCTGGAAATGACTGTTTCTACATTCTCCAAAGAAAGGGTTTCTGAACTGCTGCAAACACACATCAGTTTATGTCCGGAAGTTGAAAACACACATTGCCAACCATTCTGCTAGATAGCTCCGTTTTGGTTTTAGAGCAAGATATTTCTCTTTACATCTTGTTCTCTTTTCCATTCTGGAATGTCCAAACGCAGTTTTTTGAAGAAACGTGTTTCTACCTTGGTGAATCTAAACATAGGTGCAACTTCCTAAAGGGAACCAACACACATAATATCAGTTTGTAGGAAGCGGGTCTTCTGTGTTTTAAACGCATTCTTACTGCTAACTCTTATATGCGTCTCTAGATCTGGAAATGACTGTTTCTACATTCTCCAAAGAAAGGGTTTCTGAACTGCTGCAAACACACATCAGTTTATGTCTGGAAGTTGAAAACACACATTGCCAACCATTCTGCTAGATAGCTCCGTTTTGGTTTTAGAGCAAGATATTTCTCTTTACATCTTGTTCTCTTTTCCATTCTGGAATGTCCAAACGCAGCTTTTAGAAGAAACGTGTTTCTACCTTGGTGAATCTAAACATAGGTGCAACTTCATAAAGGGAACCAACACACATAATATCAGTTTGTAGGAAGCGGGTCTTCTGTGTTTTAAACGCATTCTTACTGCTAACTCTTATATGCGTCTCTAGATCTGGAAATGACTGTTTCTACATTCTCCAAAGAAAGGGTTTCTGAACTGCTGCAAACACACATCAGTTTAACTCTGGAAGTTGAAAACACACATTGCCAACCATTCTGCTAGATAGCTCCGTTTTGGTTTTAGAGCAAGATATTTCTCTTTACAGCTTGTTCTCTTTTCCACTCTGGAATGTCCAAACGCAACTTTTAGAAGAAACGTGTTTCTACCTTGGTGAATCTAAACATAGATGCAACTTCTTAAAGGGAACCAACACACATAATATCAGTTTGTAGGAAGCGGGTCTTCTGTGTTTTAAACGCATTCTTACTGCTAACTCTTATATGCATCTCTAGATCTGGAAATGACTGTTTCTACATTCTCCAAAGAAAGGGTTTCTGAACTGCTGCAAACACACATCAGTTTAACTCTGGAAGTTGAATATGCACATTGCCAACCATTCTGCTAGATAGCTCCGTTTTGGTTTTAGAGCAAGGTATTTCTCTTTACACCGTGTTCTCCTATCCAGTCTGGAATGTCCAAACGCAGCTTTTAGAAGAAACGTGTTTCTAACTCGCTGAATCTAAACTTAGGTGCAACTTCCTAAAAGGTACCATCACACAGAAAATCAGTTTGTAGGAAGCGGGTTTTTTGTGTTTTAAACGCATTCTTACTACTAACTCTTATATGCGTCTCTAGATCTGGAAATGACTGTTTCTACATTCTCCAAAGAAAGGGTTTCTGAACTGCTGCAAACACACATCAGTTTAACTCTGGAAGTTGAAAACACACATTGACAATCATTCTGCTAGATAGCTCCGTTTTGGTTTTAGAGCAAGATATTTCTCTTTACAGCCTGTTCTGTTTTCCACTCTGGAATGTCCAAACGCAGCTTTTAGAAGAAACGTGTTTCTACCTTGGTGAATCTAAACATAGATGCAACTTCATAAAGGGAACCAACACACAGAAGATCAGTTTGTAGGAAGCGGGTTTTCTGTGTTTTAAACGCATTCATACTGCTAACTCTTATATGAGTCTCTAGGTCTGGAAATGATTGTTTCTACATTCTCCAAAGAAAGGGTTTCTAAACAGCTGCAAACACACATCTGTCGAACTCTGGAAGTTGAAAACACACACTCATAACCATTCTGCTAGATAGCTCCTTTTTGGTTTTAGAGCAAGATATTTCTCTTTACAGCCTGTTCTCTTTTCCACTCTGGAATGTGCAAACGCAGCTTTTAGAAGAAACGTGTTTCTACCTTGGTGAATCTAAACATAGATGCAACTTCCTAAAGGGAACCAACACACAGAAGATCAGTTTGTAGGAAGCGTGTCTTCTGTGTTTTAAACGCATTCTTACTGCTAACTCTTACATGCGTCTCTAGATCTGGAAATTACTGCTTCTACATTCTCCAAAGAAAGGGTTTCTGAACTGCTGCAAACACACATCAGTTTAACTCTGGAAGTTGAATACACACATTCATAACAATTCTGTTAGAGAGCTCCGTTTTGGTTTTAGAGCAAGGTATTTCTCTTTACAGCCTGTTCTCCCATGCACTCTGGAATGTATAAACGCAGCTTTTAGAAGAAACGTGTTTCTACCTCGCTGAATATAAACATAGATGCAACTTCCTAAAAGGAACCAATACACAGAAGATCAGTTTGTAGGAAGCGGGTTTTTTGTGTTTTAAACGCATTCTTACTGCTAACACTTATATGGGTCTCTAGGGCTAGAAATGACTGTTTCTACATTCTCCAAAGAAAGGGTTTCTGAACTGCTGCAAACACACATCAGTTTATCTCTGGAAGTTGAAAAAACACATTGACAATCATTCTGCTAGATAGCTCCGTTTTGGTTTTAGAGCAAGATATTTTTCTTTACACCCTGTTCTCCCTTCCACTCTGGATGTCCAAACGCAGCTTTTAGGAGAAACGTGTTTCTACCTTGGTGAATCTAAACATAGATGCATCTACCTAATGGAACCAACAAACAGAAGATCAGTTTGTAGGAAGCGGGTTTTTTGTGTTTTAAACGCATTCTTACTGCTAACACTTATATGCGTCTCTAGGGCTGGAAACCACTGTTTCTACATTCTCCAAAGAAAGGGTTTCTGAACTGCTGCAAACACACATCAGTTTAACTCTGGAAGTTGAAAACACACATTGCCAACCATTCTGCTAGATAGCTCCGTTTTGGTTTTAGAGCAAGATATTTCTCTTTACAGCCTGTTCTCTTTTCCACTCTGGAATGTGCAAACGCAGCTTTTAGAAGAAACGTGTTTCTACCTTGGTGAATCTAAACATAGATGCAACTTCCTAAAGGGAACCAACACACAGAAGATCAGTTTGTAGGAAGCGGGTCTTCTGTGTTTTAAACGCATTCTTACTGCTAACTCTTATATGCGTCTCTAGATCTGGAAATGACTGTTTCTACATTCTCCAAAGAAAGGGTTTCTGAACTGCTGCAAACACACATCAGTTTAACTCTGGAAGTTGAATATGCACATTGACAACCATTCTGCTAGATAGCTCCGTTTTGGTTTTAGAGCAAGGTATTTCTCTTTACATAATGTTCTCCCATCCAGTCTGGAATGTCCAAACGCAGCTTTTAGAAGAAACGTGTTTCTAACTCGCTGAATGTAAACATAGATGCAACTTCCTAAAAGGAACCAATACACAGAGGATCAGTTTGTAGGAAGCGGGTTTTTTGTGTTTTAAACGCATTCTTACTGCTAACACTTATATGCGTCTCTAGGGCTGGAAATGACTGTTTCTACATTCTCCAAAGAAAGGGTTTCTGAACTGCTGCAAACACACATCAGTTTAACTCTGGAAGTTGAATATGCACATTGCCAACCATTCTGCTAGATAGCTCCGTTTTGGTTTTAGAGCAGGGTATTTCTCTTTACACCGTGTTCTCCTATCCAGTCTGGAATGTCCAAACGCAGCTTTTAGAAGAAACGTGTTTCTAACTCGCTGAATCTAAACTTAGGTGCAACTTCCTAAAAGGTACCATCACACAGAAAATCAGTTTGTAGGAAGCGGGTTTTTTGTGTTTTAAACGCATTCTTACTACTAACTCTTATATGCGTCTCTAGATCTGGAAATGACTGTTTCTACATTCTCCAAAGAAAGGGTTTCTGAACTGCTGCAAACACACATCAGTTTAACTCTGGAAGTTGAAAACACACATTGACAATCATTCTGCTAGATAGCTCCGTTTTGGTTTTAGAGCAAGATATTTCTCTTTACAGCCTGTTCTGTTTTCCACTCTGGAATGTCCAAACGCAGCTTTTAGAAGAAACGTGTTTCTACCTTGGTGAATCTAAACATAGATGCAACTTCCTAAAGGGAACCAACACACAGAAGATCAGTTTGTAGGAAGCGGGTTTTCTGTGTTTTAAACGCATTCATACTGCTAACTCTTATATGAGTCTCTAGGTCTGCAAATGATTGTTTCTACATTCTCCAAAGAAAGGGTTTCTAAACAGCTGCAAACACACATCTGTCGAACTCTGGAAGTTGAAAACACACACTCATAACCATTCTGCTAGATAGCTCCTTTTTGGTTTTAGAGCAAGATATTTCTCTTTACAGCCTGTTCTCTTTTCCACTCTGGAATGTGCAAACGCAGCTTTTAGAAGAAACGTGTTTCTACCTTGGTGAATCTAAACATAGATGCAACTTCCTAAAGGGAACCAACACACAGAAGATCAGTTTGTAGGAAGCGTGTCTTCTGTGTTTTAAACGCATTCTTACTGCTAACTCTTACATGCGTCTCTAGATCTGGAAATTACTGCTTCTACATTCTCCAAAGAAAGGGTTTCTGAACTGCTGCAAACACACATCAGTTTAACTCTGGAAGTTGAATACACACATTCATAACAATTCTGTTAGAGAGCTCCGTTTTGGTTTTAGAGCAAGGTATTTCTCTTTACAGCCTGTTCTCCCATGCACTCTGGAATGTATAAACGCAGCTTTTAGAAGAAACGTGTTTCTACCTCGCTGAATGTAAACATAGATGCAACTTCCTAAAAGGAACCAATACACAGAAGATCAGTTTGTAGGAAGCGGGTTTTTTGTGTTTTAAACGCATTCTTACTGCTAACACTTATATGCGTCTCTAGGGCTGGAAATGACTGTTTCTACATTCTCCAAAGAAAGGGTTTCTGAACTGCTGCAGACACACATCAGTTTAACTCTGGAAGTTGAAAACACACATTGACAATCATTCTGCTAGATAGCTCCGTTTTGGTTTTAGAGCAAGATATTTCTCTTTACACCCTGTTCTCCCTTCCACTCTGGAATGTCCAACCGCAGCTTTTAGAAGAAACGTGTTTCTACCTTGGTGAATCTAAACATAGATGCAACTTCCTAAAGGGAACCAACACACAGAAAATCAGTTTGTGGGAAGCGGGTCTTCTGTGTTTTAAACGCATTCTTACTGCTAACTCTTATATGCGTCTCTAGATCGGGAAATGACTGTTTCTACATTCTCCAAAGAAAGGGTTTCTGAACTGCTGCAAACACACATCAGTTTAACTCTGGAATTTGAAAACACACATTGACAACCATTCTGCTAGATAGCTCCGTTTTGGTTTTAGAGCAAGGTATTTCTCTTTACAGCCTGTTCTCTAATCCACTCTGGAATGTCCAAACGCAACTTTTAGAAGAAAAATGTTTCTAAATCTCTGAATGTAAACACAGATGCAACATCCTAAAAAAAACCAATTCACAGAAGATCAGTTTGTAGGAAGCGGGTTTTTTGTGTTTTAAACGCATTCTTACTGCTAACACTTATATGCGTCTCTAGGGCTGGAAATGACTGTTTCTACATTCCGCAAAGAGAGGGTTTCTAAACTGCTGCAAACACACATCAGTTTAACTCTGGAAGTTGAAAACACACATTGACAACCATTCTGCTAGATAGCTCCGTTTTGGTTTTAGAGCAAGATATTTCTCTTTACAGCCTGTTCTCTTTTCCACTCTGGAATGTCCAAACGCAGCTTTTAGATGAAACGTGTTTCTACCTTGGTGAATCTAAACATAGATGCAACTTCCTAAAGGGAACCAACACACAGAAGATCAGTTTGTAGGAAGCGGGTTTTCTGTGTTTTAAACTCATTCCTACTGCTAACTCTTATATGAGTCTCTAGGTCTGGAAATGATTGTTTCTACATTCTCCAAAGAAAGGGTTTCTAAACTGCTGCAAACACACATCTGTTGAACTCTGCAAGTTGAAAACACACACTCACAACCATTCTGCTAGATAGCTCCTTTTTGGTTTTAGAGCAAGATATTTCTCTTTACAGCCTGTTCTCTTTTCCACTCTGGAATGTGCAAACGCAGCTTTTAGAAGAAACGTGTTTCTACCTTGGTGAATCTAAACATAGATGCAACTTCCTAAAGGGAACCAACACACAGAAGATCAGTTTGTAGGAAGCGTGTCTTCTGTGTTTTAAACGCATTCTTACTGCTAACTCTTATATGGGTCTCTAGATCTGGAAATTACTGCTTCTACATTCTCCAAAGAAAGGGTTTCTGAACTGCTGCAAACACACATCAGTTTAACTCTGGAAGTTGAATACACACATTCACAACCATTCTGTTAGAGAGCTCCGTTTTGGTTTTAGAGCAAGGTATTTCTCTTTACAGCCTGTTCTCCCATGCACTCTGGAATGTATAAACGCAGCTTTTAGAAGAAACGTGTTTCTACCTCGCTGAATGTAAACATAGATGCAACTTCCTAAAAGGAACCAATACACAGAAGATCAGTTTGTAGGAAGCGGGTTTTTTGTGTTTTAAACGCATTCTTACTGCTAACACTTATATGGGTCTCTAGGGCTAGAAATGACTGTTTCTACATTCTCCAAAGAAAGGGTTTCTGAACTGCTGCAAACACACATCAGTTTATCTCTGGAAGTTGAAAACACACATTGACAATCATTCTGCTAGATAGCTCCGTTTTGGTTTTAGAGCAAGATATTTTTCTTTACACCCTGTTCTCCCTTCCACTCTGGAATGTCCAAACGCAGCTTTTAGAAGAAACGTGTTTCTACCTTGGTGAATCTAAACATAGATGCATCTACCTAATGGAACCAACACACAGAAGATCAGTTTGTAGGAAGCGGGTTTTTTGTGTTTTAAACGCATTCTTACTGCTAACACTTATATGCGTCTCTAGGGCTGGAAACCACTGTTTCTACATTCTCCAAAGAAAGGGTTTCTGAACTGCTGCAAACACACATCAGTTTAACTCTGGAAGTTGAAAACACACATTGCCAACCATTCTGCTAGATAGCTCCGTTTTGGTTTTAGAGCAAGATATTTCTCTTTACAGCTTATTCTGTTTTCCACTCTGGAATGTCCAAACGCAGCTTTTAGAAGAAACGTGTTTCTACCTCGCTGAATCTAAACATAGATGCAACTTCCTAAAAGGAACCAATACACAGAAGATCAGTTTGTAGGAAGCGGGTTTTCTGTGTTTTAAACGCATTCTTACTGCTAACACTTATATGCGTCTCTAGGGCTGGAAATGACTGTTTCTACATTCTCCAAAGAAAGGGTTTCTGAACTGCTGCAGACACTCATCAGTTTAACTCTGGAAGTTGAAAAAACACATTGACAATCATTCTGCTAGATAGCTCCGTTTTGGTTTTAGAGCAAGATATTTCTCTTTACACCCTGTTCTCCCTTCCACTCTGGAATGTCCAAACGCAGCTCTTAGAAGAAACGTGTTTCTACCTTGGTGAATCTAAACATAGATGCAACTTCCTAAAGGGAACCAACACACAGAAAATCAGTTTGTAGGAAGCGGGTCTTCTGTGTTTTAAACGCATTCTTACTGCTAACTCTTATATGCGTCTCTAGATCGGGAAATGACTGTTTCTACATTCTCCAAAGAAAGGGTTTCTGAACTGCTGCAAACACACATCAGTTTAACTCTGGAAGTTGAATACAAACATTGACAACGACTCTGCTAGATAGCACCGTTTTGGTTTTAGAGCAAGGTATTTCTCTTTACAGCCTGTTCTCCAATCCACTCTGGAATGTCCAAACGCAACTTTTAGAAGAAAAGTGTTTCTAAATCTCTGAATGTAAACACAGATGCAACACCCTAAAAGGAACCAATTCACAGAAGATCAGTTTGTAGGAAGCGGGTTTTTTGTGTTTTAAACGCATTCTTACTGCTAACACTTATATGCGTCTCTAGAGATGGAAATGACTGTTTCTACATTCCGCAAAGAGAGGGTTTCTAAACTGCTGCAAACACACATCAGTGTAACTCTAGAAGTTGAAAGCACACATTGACAACCATTCTGCTAGATAGCTCCGTTTTGGTTTTAGAGCAAGATATTTCTCTTTACAGCCTGTTCTCTTTTCCACTCTGGAATGTCCAAACGCAGCTTGTAGATGAAACGTGTTTCTACCTTGGTGAATCTAAACATAGATGCAACTTCATAAAGGGAACCAACACACAGAAGATCAGTTTGTAGGAAGCGGGTTTTCTGTGTTTTAAACGCATTCCTACTGCTAACTCTTATATGAGTCTCTAGGTCTGGAAATGATTGTTTCTACATTCTCCAAAGAAAGGGTTTCTAAACTGCTGCAAACACACATCTGTTGAACTCTGGAAGTTGAAAACACACACTCACAACCATTCTGCTAGATAGCTCCTTTTTGGTTTTAGAGCAAGATATTTCTCTTTACAGCCTGTTCTCTTTTCCACTCTGGAATGTGCAAACGCAGCTTTTAGAAGAAACGTGTTTCTACCTTGGTGAATCTAAACATAGATGCAACTTCCTAAAGGGAACCAACACACAGAAGATCAGTTTGTAGGAAGCGGGTCTTCTGTGTTTTAAACGCATTCTTACTGCTAACTCTTATATGCGTCTCTAGATCTGGAAATGACTGTTTCTACATTCTCCAAAGAAAGGGTTTCTGAACTGCTGCAAACACACATCAGTTTAACTCTGGAAGTTGAATATGCACATTGACAACCATTCTGCTAGATAGCTCCGTTTTGGTTTTAGAGCAAGGTATTTCTCTTTACATAATGTTCTCCCATCCAGTCTGGAATGTCCAAACGCAGCTTTTAGAAGAAACGTGTTTCTAACTCGCTGAATGTAAACATAGATGCAACTTCCTAAAAGGAACCAATACACAGAGGATCAGTTTGTAGGAAGCGGGTTTTTTGTGTTTTAAACGCATTCTTACTGCTAACACTTATATGCGTCTCTAGGGCTGGAAATGACTGTTTCTACATTCTCCAAAGAAAGGGTTTCTGAACTGCTGCAAACACACATCAGTTTATGTCCGGAAGTTGAAAACACACATTGCCAACCATTCTGCTAGATAGCTCCGTTTTGGTTTTAGAGCAAGATATTTCTCTTTACATCTTGTTCTCTTTTCCATTCTGGAATGTCCAAACGCAGCTTTTTGAAGAAACGTGTTTCTACCTTGGTGAATCTAAACATAGGTGCAACTTCCTAAAGGGAACCAACACACATAATATCAGTTTGTAGGAAGCGGGTCTTCTGTGTTTTAAACGCATTCTTACTGCTAACTCTTATATGCGTCTCTAGATCTGGAAATGACTGTTTCTACATTCTCCAAAGAAAGGGTTTCTGAACTGCTGCAAACACACATCAGTTTATGTCTGGAAGTTGAAAACACACATTGCCAACCATTCTGCTAGATAGCTCCGTTTTGGTTTTAGAGCAAGATATTTCTCTTTACATCTTGTTCTCTTTTCCATTCTGGAATGTCCAAACGCAGCTTTTAGAAGAAACGTGTTTCTACCTTGGTGAATCTAAACATAGATGCAACTTCCTAAAGGGAACCAACACACATAATATCAGTTTGTAGGAAGCGGGTCTTCTGTGTTTTAAACGCATTCTTACTGCTAACTCTTATATGCGTCTCTAGATCTGGAAATGACTGTTTCTACATTCTCCAAAGAAAGGGTTTCTGAACTGCTGCAAACACACATCAGTTTAACTCTGGAAGTTGAAAACACACATTGCCAACCATTCTGCTAGATAGCTCCGTTTTGGTTTTAGAGCAAGATATTTCTCTTTACAGCTTGTTCTCTTTTCCACTCTGGAATGTCCAAACGCAACTTTTAGAAGAAACGTGTTTCTACCTTGGTGAATCTAAACATAGATGCAACTTCCTAAAGGGAACCAACACACATAATATCAGTTTGTAGGAAGCGGGTCTTCTGTGTTTTAAACGCATTCTTACTGCTAACTCTTATATGCATCTCTAGATCTGGAAATGACTGTTTCTACATTCTCCAAAGAAAGGGTTTCTGAACTGCTGCAAACACACATCAGTTTAACTCTGGAAGTTGAATATGCACATTGCCAACCATTCTGCTAGATAGCTCCGTTTTGGTTTTAGAGCAAGGTATTTCTCTTTACACCGTGTTCTCCTATCCAGTCTGGAATGTCCAAACGCAGCTTTTAGAAGAAACGTGTTTCTAACTCGCTGAATCTAAACTTAGGTGCAACTTCCTAAAAGGTACCATCACACAGAAAATCAGTTTGTAGGAAGCGGGTTTTTTGTGTTTTAAACGCATTCTTACTACTAACTCTTATATGCGTCTCTAGATCTGGAAATGACTGTTTCTACATTCTCCAAAGAAAGGGTTTCTGAACTG
Organism: Saimiri boliviensis; assembly: GCF_048565385.1. Taxonomy (NCBI): domain Eukaryota; kingdom Metazoa; phylum Chordata; class Mammalia; order Primates; family Cebidae; genus Saimiri; species Saimiri boliviensis. Next base: position 103,614,820 of record NC_133455.1, read on the forward strand.
CTGCAAACACACATCAGTTTAACTCTGGAAGTTGAAAACACACATTGACAATCATTCTGCTAGATAGCTCCGTTTTGGTTTTAGAGCAAGATATTTCTCTTTACAGCCTGTTCTGTTTTCCACTCTGGAATGTCCAAACGCAGCTTTTAGAAGAAACGTGTTTCTACCTTGGTGAATCTAAACATAGATGCAACTTCATAAAGGGAACCAACACACAGAAGATCAGTTTGTAGGAAGCGGGTTTTCTGTGTTTTAAACGCATTCATACTGCTAACTCTTATATGAGTCTCTAGGTCTGGAAATGATTGTTTCTACATTCTCCAAAGAAAGGGTTTCTAAACAGCTGCAAACACACATCTGTCGAACTCTGGAAGTTGAAAACACACACTCATAACCATTCTGCTAGATAGCTCCTTTTTGGTTTTAGAGCAAGATATTTCTCTTTACAGCCTGTTCTCTTTTCCACTCTGGAATGTGCAAACGCAGCTTTTAGAAGAAACGTGTTTCTACCTTGGTGAATCTAAACATAGATGCAACTTCCTAAAAGGAACCAACACACAGAAGATCAGTTTGTAGGAAGCGTGTCTTCTGTGTTTTAAACGCATTCTTACTGCTAACTCTTACATGCGTCTCTAGATCTGGAAATTACTGCTTCTACATTCTCCAAAGAAAGGGTTTCTGAACTGCTGCAAACACACATCAGTTTAACTCTGGAAGTTGAATACACACATTCATAACAATTCTGTTAGAGAGCTCCGTTTTGGTTTTAGAGCAAGGTATTTCTCTTTACAGCCTGTTCTCCCATGCACTCTGGAATGTATAAACGCAGCTTTTAGAAGAAACGTGTTTCTACCTCGCTGAATATAAACATAGATGCAACTTCCTAAAAGGAACCAATACACAGAAGATCAGTTTGTAGGAAGCGGGTTTTTTGTGTTTTAAACGCATTCTTACTGCTAACACTTATATGGGTCTCTAGGGCTAGAAATGACTGTTTCTACATTCTCCAAAGAAAGGGTTTCTGAACTGCTGCAAACACACATCAGTTTATCTCTGGAAGTTGAAAACACACATTGACAATCATTCTGCTAGATAGCTCCGTTTTGGTTTTAGAGCAAGATATTTTTCTTTACACCCTGTTCTCCCTTCCACTCTGGATGTCCAAACGCAGCTTTTAGGAGAAACGTGTTTCTACCTTGGTGAATCTAAACATAGATGCATCTACCTAATGGAACCAACAAACAGAAGATCAGTTTGTAGGAAGCGGGTTTTTTGTGTTTTAAACGCATTCTTACTGCTAACACTTATATGCGTCTCTAGGGCTGGAAACCACTGTTTCTACATTCTCCAAAGAAAGGGTTTCTGAACTGCTGCAAACACACATCAGTTTAACTCTGGAAGTTGAAAACACACATTGCCAACCATTCTGCTAGATAGCTCCGTTTTGGTTTTAGAGCAAGATATTTCTCTTTACAGCCTGTTCTCTTTTCCACTCTGGAATGTGCAAACGCAGCTTTTAGAAGAAACGTGTTTCTACCTTGGTGAATCTAAACATAGATGCAACTTCCTAAAGGGAACCAACACACAGAAGATCAGTTTGTAGGAAGCGGGTCTTCTGTGTTTTAAACGCATTCTTACTGCTAACTCTTATATGCGTCTCTAGATCTGGAAATGACTGTTTCTACATTCTCCAAAGAAAGGGTTTCTGAACTGCTGCAAACACACATCAGTTTAACTCTGGAAGTTGAATATGCACATTGACAACCATTCTGCTAGATAGCTCCGTTTTGGTTTTAGAGCAAGGTATTTCTCTTTACATAATGTTCTCCCATCCAGTCTGGAATGTCCAAACGCAGCTTTTAGAAGAAACGTGTTTCTAACTCGCTGAATGTAAACATAGATGCAACTTCCTAAAAGGAACCAATACACAGAGGATCAGTTTGTAGGAAGCGGGTTTTTTGTGTTTTAAACGCATTCTTACTGCTAACACTTATATGCGTCTCTAGGGCTGGAAATGACTGTTTCTACATTCTCCAAAGAAAGGGTTTCTGAACTGCTGCAGACACACATCAGTTTAACTCTGGAAGTTGAAAACACACATTGACAATCATTCTGCTAGATAGCTCCGTTTTGGTTTTAGAGCAAGATATTTCTCTTTACACCCTGTTCTCCCTTCCACTCTGGAATGTCCAACCGCAGCTTTTAGAAGAAACGTGTTTCTACCTTGGTGAATCTAAACATAGATGCAACTTCCTAAAGGGAACCAACACACAGAAAATCAGTTTGTGGGAAGCGGGTCTTCTGTGTTTTAAACGCATTCTTACTGCTAACTCTTATATGCGTCTCTAGATCGGGAAATGACTGTTTCTACATTCTCCAAAGAAAGGGTTTCTGAACTGCTGCAAACACACATCAGTTTAACTCTGGAATTTGAAAACACACATTGACAACCATTCTGCTAGATAGCTCCGTTTTGGTTTTAGAGCAAGGTATTTCTCTTTACAGCCTGTTCTCTAATCCACTCTGGAATGTCCAAACGCAACTTTTAGAAGAAAAATGTTTCTAAATCTCTGAATGTAAACACAGATGCAACATCCTAAAAAAAACCAATTCACAGAAGATCAGTTTGTAGGAAGCGGGTTTTTTGTGTTTTAAACGCATTCTTACTGCTAACACTTATATGCGTCTCTAGGGCTGGAAATGACTGTTTCTACATTCCGCAAAGAGAGGGTTTCTAAACTGCTGCAAACACACATCAGTTTAACTCTGGAAGTTGAAAACACACATTGACAACCATTCTGCTAGATAGCTCCGTTTTGGTTTTAGAGCAAGATATTTCTCTTTACAGCCTGTTCTCTTTTCCACTCTGGAATGTCCAAACGCAGCTTTTAGATGAAACGTGTTTCTACCTTGGTGAATCTAAACATAGATGCAACTTCCTAAAGGGAACCAACACACAGAAGATCAGTTTGTAGGAAGCGGGTTTTCTGTGTTTTAAACTCATTCCTACTGCTAACTCTTATATGAGTCTCTAGGTCTGGAAATGATTGTTTCTACATTCTCCAAAGAAAGGGTTTCTAAACTGCTGCAAACACACATCTGTTGAACTCTGCAAGTTGAAAACACACACTCACAACCATTCTGCTAGATAGCTCCTTTTTGGTTTTAGAGCAAGATATTTCTCTTTACAGCCTGTTCTCTTTTCCACTCTGGAATGTGCAAACGCAGCTTTTAGAAGAAACGTGTTTCTACCTTGGTGAATCTAAACATAGATGCAACTTCCTAAAGGGAACCAACACACAGAAGATCAGTTTGTAGGAAGCGTGTCTTCTGTGTTTTAAACGCATTCTTACTGCTAACTCTTATATGGGTCTCTAGATCTGGAAATTACTGCTTCTACATTCTCCAAAGAAAGGGTTTCTGAACTGCTGCAAACACACATCAGTTTAACTCTGGAAGTTGAATACACACATTCACAACCATTCTGTTAGAGAGCTCCGTTTTGGTTTTAGAGCAAGGTATTTCTCTTTACAGCCTGTTCTCCCATGCACTCTGGAATGTATAAACGCAGCTTTTAGAAGAAACGTGTTTCTACCTCGCTGAATGTAAACATAGATGCAACTTCCTAAAAGGAACCAATACACAGAAGATCAGTTTGTAGGAAGCGGGTTTTTTGTGTTTTAAACGCATTCTTACTGCTAACACTTATATGGGTCTCTAGGGCTAGAAATGACTGTTTCTACATTCTCCAAAGAAAGGGTTTCTGAACTGCTGCAAACACACATCAGTTTATCTCTGGAAGTTGAAAACACACATTGACAATCATTCTGCTAGATAGCTCCGTTTTGGTTTTAGAGCAAGATATTTTTCTTTACACCCTGTTCTCCCTTCCACTCTGGAATGTCCAAACGCAGCTTTTAGAAGAAACGTGTTTCTACCTTGGTGAATCTAAACATAGATGCATCTACCTAATGGAACCAACACACAGAAGATCAGTTTGTAGGAAGCGGGTTTTTTGTGTTTTAAACGCATTCTTACTGCTAACACTTATATGCGTCTCTAGGGCTGGAAACCACTGTTTCTACATTCTCCAAAGAAAGGGTTTCTGAACTGCTGCAAACACACATCAGTTTAACTCTGGAAGTTGAAAACACACATTGCCAACCATTCTGCTAGATAGCTCCGTTTTGGTTTTAGAGCAAGATATTTCTCTTTACAGCTTATTCTGTTTTCCACTCTGGAATGTCCAAACGCAGCTTTTAGAAGAAACGTGTTTCTACCTCGCTGAATCTAAACATAGATGCAACTTCCTAAAAGGAACCAATACACAGAAGATCAGTTTGTAGGAAGCGGGTTTTCTGTGTTTTAAACGCATTCTTACTGCTAACACTTATATGCGTCTCTAGGGCTGGAAATGACTGTTTCTACATTCTCCAAAGAAAGGGTTTCTGAACTGCTGCAGACACTCATCAGTTTAACTCTGGAAGTTGAAAAAACACATTGACAATCATTCTGCTAGATAGCTCCGTTTTGGTTTTAGAGCAAGATATTTCTCTTTACACCCTGTTCTCCCTTCCACTCTGGAATGTCCAAACGCAGCTCTTAGAAGAAACGTGTTTCTACCTTGGTGAATCTAAACATAGATGCAACTTCCTAAAGGGAACCAACACACAGAAAATCAGTTTGTAGGAAGCGGGTCTTCTGTGTTTTAAACGCATTCTTACTGCTAACTCTTATATGCGTCTCTAGATCGGGAAATGACTGTTTCTACATTCTCCAAAGAAAGGGTTTCTGAACTGCTGCAAACACACATCAGTTTAACTCTGGAAGTTGAATACAAACATTGACAACGACTCTGCTAGATAGCACCGTTTTGGTTTTAGAGCAAGGTATTTCTCTTTACAGCCTGTTCTCCAATCCACTCTGGAATGTCCAAACGCAACTTTTAGAAGAAAAGTGTTTCTAAATCTCTGAATGTAAACACAGATGCAACACCCTAAAAGGAACCAATTCACAGAAGATCAGTTTGTAGGAAGCGGGTTTTTTGTGTTTTAAACGCATTCTTACTGCTAACACTTATATGCGTCTCTAGAGATGGAAATGACTGTTTCTACATTCCGCAAAGAGAGGGTTTCTAAACTGCTGCAAACACACATCAGTGTAACTCTAGAAGTTGAAAGCACACATTGACAACCATTCTGCTAGATAGCTCCGTTTTGGTTTTAGAGCAAGATATTTCTCTTTACAGCCTGTTCTCTTTTCCACTCTGGAATGTCCAAACGCAGCTTGTAGATGAAACGTGTTTCTACCTTGGTGAATCTAAACATAGATGCAACTTCATAAAGGGAACCAACACACAGAAGATCAGTTTGTAGGAAGCGGGTTTTCTGTGTTTTAAACGCATTCCTACTGCTAACTCTTATATGAGTCTCTAGGTCTGGAAATGATTGTTTCTACATTCTCCAAAGAAAGGGTTTCTAAACTGCTGCAAACACACATCTGTTGAACTCTGGAAGTTGAAAACACACACTCACAACCATTCTGCTAGATAGCTCCTTTTTGGTTTTAGAGCAAGATATTTCTCTTTACAGCCTGTTCTCTTTTCCACTCTGGAATGTGCAAACGCAGCTTTTAGAAGAAACGTGTTTCTACCTTGGTGAATCTAAACATAGATGCAACTTCCTAAAGGGAACCAACACACAGAAGATCAGTTTGTAGGAAGCGGGTCTTCTGTGTTTTAAACGCATTCTTACTGCTAACTCTTATATGCGTCTCTAGATCTGGAAATGACTGTTTCTACATTCTCCAAAGAAAGGGTTTCTGAACTGCTGCAAACACACATCAGTTTAACTCTGGAAGTTGAATATGCACATTGACAACCATTCTGCTAGATAGCTCCGTTTTGGTTTTAGAGCAAGGTATTTCTCTTTACATAATGTTCTCCCATCCAGTCTGGAATGTCCAAACGCAGCTTTTAGAAGAAACGTGTTTCTAACTCGCTGAATGTAAACATAGATGCAACTTCCTAAAAGGAACCAATACACAGAGGATCAGTTTGTAGGAAGCGGGTTTTTTGTGTTTTAAACGCATTCTTACTGCTAACACTTATATGCGTCTCTAGGGCTGGAAATGACTGTTTCTACATTCTCCAAAGAAAGGGTTTCTGAACTGCTGCAAACACACATCAGTTTATGTCCGGAAGTTGAAAACACACATTGCCAACCATTCTGCTAGATAGCTCCGTTTTGGTTTTAGAGCAAGATATTTCTCTTTACATCTTGTTCTCTTTTCCATTCTGGAATGTCCAAACGCAGCTTTTTGAAGAAACGTGTTTCTACCTTGGTGAATCTAAACATAGGTGCAACTTCCTAAAGGGAACCAATACACATAATATCAGTTTGTAGGAAGCGGGTCTTCTGTGTTTTAAACGCATTCTTACTGCTAACTCTTATATGCGTCTCTAGATCTGGAAATGACTGTTTCTACATTCTCCAAAGAAAGGGTTTCTGAACTGCTGCAAACACACATCAGTTTATGTCTGGAAGTTGAAAACACACATTGCCAACCATTCTGCTAGATAGCTCCGTTTTGGTTTTAGAGCAAGATATTTCTCTTTACATCTTGTTCTCTTTTCCATTCTGGAATGTCCAAACGCAGCTTTTAGAAGAAACGTGTTTCTACCTTGGTGAATCTAAACATAGGTGCAACTTCCTAAAGGGAACCAACACACATAATATCAGTTTGTAGGAAGCGGGTCTTCTGTGTTTTAAACGCATTCTTACTGCTAACTCTTATATGCGTCTCTAGATCTGGAAATGACTGTTTCTACATTCTCCAAAGAAAGGGTTTCTGAACTGCTGCAAACACACATCAGTTTAACTCTGGAAGTTGAAAACACACATTGCCAACCATTCTGCTAGATAGCTCCGTTTTGGTTTTAGAGCAAGATATTTCTCTTTACAGCTTGTTCTCTTTTCCACTCTGGAATGTCCAAACGCAACTTTTAGAAGAAACGTGTTTCTACCTTGGTGAATCTAAACATAGATGCAATTTCCTAAAGGGAACCAACACACATAATATCAGTTTGTAGGAAGCGGGTCTTCTGTGTTTTAAACGCATTCTTACTGCTAACTCTTATATGCATCTCTAGATCTGGAAATGACTGTTTCTACATTCTCCAAAGAAAGGGTTTCTGAACTGCTGCAAACACACATCAGTTTAACTCTGGAAGTTGAATATGCACATTGCCAACCATTCTGCTAGATAGCTCCGTTTTGGTTTTAGAGCAAGGTATTTCTCTTTACACCGTGTTCTCCTATCCAGTCTGGAATGTCCAAACGCAGCTTTTAGAAGAAACGTGTTTCTAACTCGCTGAATCTAAACTTAGGTGCAACTTCCTAAAAGGTACCATCACACAGAAAATCAGTTTGTAGGAAGCGGGTTTTTTGTGTTTTAAACGCATTCTTACTACTAACTCTTATATGCGTCTCTAGATCTGGAAATGACTGTTTCTACATTCTCCAAAGAAAGGGTTTCTAAACTGCTGCAAACACACATCAGTTTAACTCTGGAAGTTGAAAACACACATTGACAATCATTCTGCTAGATAGCTCCGTTTTGGTTTTAGAGCAAGATATTTCTCTTTACAGCCTGTTCTGTTTTCCACTCTGGAATGTCCAAACGCAGCTTTTAGAAGAAACGTGTTTCTACCTTGGTGAATCTAAACATAGATGCAACTTCATAAAGGGAACCAACACACAGAAGATCAGTTTGTAGGAAGCGGGTTTTCTGTGTTTTAAACGCATTCATACTGCTAACTCTTATATGAGTCTCTAGGTCTGGAAATGATTGTTTCTACATTCTCCAAAGAAAGGGTTTCTAAACAGCTGCAAACACACATCTGTCGAACTCTGGAAGTTGAAAACACACACTCATAACCATTCTGCTAGATAGCTCCTTTTTGGTTTTAGAGCAAGATATTTCTCTTTACAGCCTGTTCTCTTTTCCACTCTGGAATGTGCAAACGCAGCTTTTAGAAGAAACGTGTTTCTACCTTGGTGAATCTAAACATAGATGCAACTTCCTAAAAGGAACCAACACACAGAAGATCAGTTTGTAGGAAGCGTGTCTTCTGTGTTTTAAACGCATTCTTACTGCTAACTCTTACATGCGTCTCTAGATCTGGAAATTACTGCTTCTACATTCTCCAAAGAAAGGGTTTCTGAACTGCTGCAAACACACATCAGTTTAACTCTGGAAGTTGAATACACACATTCATAACAATTCTGTTAGAGAGCTCCGTTTTGGTTTTAGAGCAAGGTATTTCTCTTTACAGCCTGTTCTCCCATGCACTCTGGAATGTATAAACGCAGCTTTTAGAAGAAACGTGTTTCTACCTCGCTGAATATAAACATAGATGCAACTTCCTAAAAGGAACCAATACACAGAGGATCAGTTTGTAGGAAGCGGGTTTTTTGTGTTTTAAACGCATTCTTACTGCTAACACTTATATGCGTCTCTAGGGCTGGAAATGACTGTTTCTACATTCTCCAAAGAAAGGGTTTCTGAACTGCTGCAAACACACATCAGTTTATGTCCGGAAGTTGAAAACACACATTGCCAACCATTCTGCTAGATAGCTCCGTTTTGGTTTTAGAGCAAGATATTTCTCTTTACATCTTGTTCTCTTTTCCATTCTGGAATGTCCAAACGCAGCTTTTTGAAGAAACGTGTTTCTACCTTGGTGAATCTAAACATAGGTGCAACTTCCTAAAGGGAACCAACACACATAATATCAGTTTGTAGGAAGCGGGTCTTCTGTGTTTTAAACGCATTCTTACTGCTAACTCTTATATGCGTCTCTAGATCTGGAAATGACTGTTTCTACATTCTCCAAAGAAAGGGTTTCTGAACTGCTGCAAACACACATCAGTTTATGTCTGGAAGTTGAAAACACACATTGCCAACCATTCTGCTAGATAGCTCCGTTTTGGTTTTAGAGCAAGATATTTCTCTTTACATCTTGTTCTCTTTTCCATTCTGGAATGTCCAAACGCAGCTTTTAGAAGAAACGTGTTTCTACCTTGGTGAATCTAAACATAGATGCAACTTCCTAAAGGGAACCAACACACATAATATCAGTTTGTAGGAAGCGGGTCTTCTGTGTTTTAAACGCATTCTTACTGCTAACTCTTATATGCGTCTCTAGATCTGGAAATGACTGTTTCTACATTCTCCAAAGAAAGGGTTTCTGAACTGCTGCAAACACACATCAGTTTAACTCTGGAAGTTGAAAACACACATTGCCAACCATTCTGCTAGATAGCTCCGTTTTGGTTTTAGAGCAAGATATTTCTCTTTACAGCTTGTTCTCTTTTCCACTCTGGAATGTCCAAACGCAACTTTTAGAAGAAACGTGTTTCTACCTTGGTGAATCTAAACATAGATGCAACTTCCTAAAGGGAACCAACACACATAATATCAGTTTGTAGGAAGCGGGTCTTCTGTGTTTTAAACGCATTCTTACTGCTAACTCTTATATGCATCTCTAGATCTGGAAATGACTGTTTCTACATTCTCCAAAGAAAGGGTTTCTGAACTGCTGCAAACACACATCAGTTTAACTCTGGAAGTTGAATATGCACATTGCCAACCATTCTGCTAGATAGCTCCGTTTTGGTTTTAGAGCAAGGTATTTCTCTTTACACCGTGTTCTCCTATCCAGTCTGGAATGTCCAAACGCAGCTTTTAGAAGAAACGTGTTTCTAACTCGCTGAATCTAAACTTAGGTGCAACTTCCTAAAAGGTACCATCACACAGAAAATCAGTTTGTAGGAAGCGGGTTTTTTGTGTTTTAAACGCATTCTTACTACTAACTCTTATATGCGTCTCTAGATCTGGAAATGACTGTTTCTACATTCTCCAAAGAAAGGGTTTCTGAACTGCTGCAAACACACATCAGTTTAACTCTGGAAGTTGAAAACACACATTGACAATCATTCTGCTAGATAGCTCCGTTTTGGTTTTAGAGCAAGATATTTCTCTTTACAGCCTGTTCTGTTTTCCACTCTGGAATGTCCAAACGCAGCTTTTAGAAGAAACGTGTTTCTACCTTGGTGAATCTAAACATAGATGCAACTTCATAAAGGGAACCAACACACAGAAGATCAGTTTGTAGGAAGCGGGTTTTCTGTGTTTTAAACGCATTCATACTGCTAACTCTTATATGAGTCTCTAGGTCTGGAAATGATTGTTTCTACATTCTCCAAAGAAAGGGTTTCTAAACAGCTGCAAACACACATCTGTCGAACTCTGGAAGTTGAAAACACACACTCATAACCATTCTGCTAGATAGCTCCTTTTTGGTTTTAGAGCAAGATATTTCTCTTTACAGCCTGTTCTCTTTTCCACTCTGGAATGTGCAAACGCAGCTTTTAGAAGAAACGTGTTTCTACCTTGGTGAATCTAAACATAGATGCAACTTCCTAAAAGGAACCAACACACAGAAGATCAGTTTGTAGGAAGCGTGTCTTCTGTGTTTTAAACGCATTCTTACTGCTAACTCTTACATGCGTCTCTAGATCTGGAAATTACTGCTTCTACATTCTCCAAAGAAAGGGTTTCTGAACTGCTGCAAACACACATCAGTTTAACTCTGGAAGTTGAATACACACATTCATAACAATTCTGTTAGAGAGCTCCGTTTTGGTTTTAGAGCAAGGTATTTCTCTTTACAGCCTGTTCTCCCATGCACTCTGGAATGTATAAACGCAGCTTTTAGAAGAAACGTGTTTCTACCTCGCTGAATATAAACATAGATGCAACTTCCTAAAAGGAACCAATACACAGAAGATCAGTTTGTAGGAAGCGGGTTTTTTGTGTTTTAAACGCATTCTTACTGCTAACACTTATATGGGTCTCTAGGGCTAGAAATGACTGTTTCTACATTCTCCAAAGAAAGGGTTTCTGAACTGCTGCAAACACACATCAGTTTATCTCTGGAAGTTGAAAACACACATTGACAATCATTCTGCTAGATAGCTCCGTTTTGGTTTTAGAGCAAGATATTTTTCTTTACACCCTGTTCTCCCTTCCACTCTGGATGTCCAAACGCAGCTTTTAGGAGAAACGTGTTTCTACCTTGGTGAATCTAAACATAGATGCATCTACCTAATGGAACCAACAAACAGAAGATCAGTTTGTAGGAAGCGGGTTTTTTGTGTTTTAAACGCATTCTTACTGCTAACACTTATATGCGTCTCTAGGGCTGGAAACCACTGTTTCTACATTCTCCAAAGAAAGGGTTTCTGAACTGCTGCAAACACACATCAGTTTAACTCTGGAAGTTGAAAACACACATTGCCAACCATTCTGCTAGATAGCTCCGTTTTGGTTTTAGAGCAAGATATTTCTCTTTACAGCCTGTTCTCTTTTCCACTCTGGAATGTGCAAACGCAGCTTTTAGAAGAAACGTGTTTCTACCTTGGTGAATCTAAACATAGATGCAACTTCCTAAAGGGAACCAACACACAGAAGATCAGTTTGTAGGAAGCGGGTCTTCTGTGTTTTAAACGCATTCTTACTGCTAACTCTTATATGCGTCTCTAGATCTGGAAATGACTGTTTCTACATTCTCCAAAGAAAGGGTTTCTGAACTGCTGCAAACACACATCAGTTTAACTCTGGAAGTTGAATATGCACATTGACAACCATTCTGCTAGATAGCTCCGTTTTGGTTTTAGAGCAAGGTATTTCTCTTTACATAATGTTCTCCCATCCAGTCTGGAATGTCCAAACGCAGCTTTTAGAAGAAACGTGTTTCTAACTCGCTGAATGTAAACATAGATGCAACTTCCTAAAAGGAACCAATACACAGAGGATCAGTTTGTAGGAAGCGGGTTTTTTGTGTTTTAAACGCATTCTTACTGCTAACACTTATATGCGTCTCTAGGGCTGGAAATGACTGTTTCTACATTCTCCAAAGAAAGGGTTTCTGAACTGCTGCAGACACACATCAGTTTAACTCTGGAAGTTGAAAACACACATTGACAATCATTCTGCTAGATAGCTCCGTTTTGGTTTTAGAGCAAGATATTTCTCTTTACACCCTGTTCTCCCTTCCACTCTGGAATGTCCAACCGCAGCTTTTAGAAGAAACGTGTTTCTACCTTGGTGAATCTAAACATAGATGCAACTTCCTAAAGGGAACCAACACACAGAAAATCAGTTTGTGGGAAGCGGGTCTTCTGTGTTTTAAACGCATTCTTACTGCTAACTCTTATATGCGTCTCTAGATCGGGAAATGACTGTTTCTACATTCTCCAAAGAAAGGGTTTCTGAACTGCTGCAAACACACATCAGTTTAACTCTGGAATTTGAAAACACACATTGACAACCATTCTGCTAGATAGCTCCGTTTTGGTTTTAGAGCAAGGTATTTCTCTTTACAGCCTGTTCTCTAATCCACTCTGGAATGTCCAAACGCAACTTTTAGAAGAAAAATGTTTCTAAATCTCTGAATGTAAACACAGATGCAACATCCTAAAAAAAACCAATTCACAGAAGATCAGTTTGTAGGAAGCGGGTTTTTTGTGTTTTAAACGCATTCTTACTGCTAACACTTATATGCGTCTCTAGGGCTGGAAATGACTGTTTCTACATTCCGCAAAGAGAGGGTTTCTAAACTGCTGCAAACACACATCAGTTTAACTCTGGAAGTTGAAAACACACATTGACAACCATTCTGCTAGATAGCTCCGTTTTGGTTTTAGAGCAAGATATTTCTCTTTACAGCCTGTTCTCTTTTCCACTCTGGAATGTCCAAACGCAGCTTTTAGATGAAACGTGTTTCTACCTTGGTGAATCTAAACATAGATGCAACTTCCTAAAGGGAACCAACACACAGAAGATCAGTTTGTAGGAAGCGGGTTTTCTGTGTTTTAAACTCATTCCTACTGCTAACTCTTATATGAGTCTCTAGGTCTGGAAATGATTGTTTCTACATTCTCCAAAGAAAGGGTTTCTAAACTGCTGCAAACACACATCTGTTGAACTCTGCAAGTTGAAAACACACACTCACAACCATTCTGCTAGATAGCTCCTTTTTGGTTTTAGAGCAAGATATTTCTCTTTACAGCCTGTTCTCTTTTCCACTCTGGAATGTGCAAACGCAGCTTTTAGAAGAAACGTGTTTCTACCTTGGTGAATCTAAACATAGATGCAACTTCCTAAAGGGAACCAACACACAGAAGATCAGTTTGTAGGAAGCGTGTCTTCTGTGTTTTAAACGCATTCTTACTGCTAACTCTTATATGGGTCTCTAGATCTGGAAATTACTGCTTCTACATTCTCCAAAGAAAGGGTTTCTGAACTGCTGCAAACACACATCAGTTTAACTCTGGAAGTTGAATACACACATTCACAACCATTCTGTTAGAGAGCTCCGTTTTGGTTTTAGAGCAAGGTATTTCTCTTTACAGCCTGTTCTCCCATGCACTCTGGAATGTATAAACGCAGCTTTTAGAAGAAACGTGTTTCTACCTCGCTGAATGTAAACATAGATGCAACTTCCTAAAAGGAACCAATACACAGAAGATCAGTTTGTAGGAAGCGGGTTTTTTGTGTTTTAAACGCATTCTTACTGCTAACACTTATATGGGTCTCTAGGGCTAGAAATGACTGTTTCTACATTCTCCAAAGAAAGGGTTTCTGAACTGCTGCAAACACACATCAGTTTATCTCTGGAAGTTGAAAACACACATTGACAATCATTCTGCTAGATAGCTCCGTTTTGGTTTTAGAGCAAGATATTTTTCTTTACACCCTGTTCTCCCTTCCACTCTGGAATGTCCAAACGCAGCTTTTAGAAGAAACGTGTTTCTACCTTGGTGAATCTAAACATAGATGCATCTACCTAATGGAACCAACACACAGAAGATCAGTTTGTAGGAAGCGGGTTTTTTGTGTTTTAAACGCATTCTTACTGCTAACACTTATATGCGTCTCTAGGGCTGGAAACCACTGTTTCTACATTCTCCAAAGAAAGGGTTTCTGAACTGCTGCAAACACACATCAGTTTAACTCTGGAAGTTGAAAACACACATTGCCAACCATTCTGCTAGATAGCTCCGTTTTGGTTTTAGAGCAAGATATTTCTCTTTACAGCTTATTCTGTTTTCCACTCTGGAATGTCCAAACGCAGCTTTTAGAAGAAACGTGTTTCTACCTCGCTGAATCTAAACATAGATGCAACTTCCTAAAAGGAACCAATACACAGAAGATCAGTTTGTAGGAAGCGGGTTTTCTGTGTTTTAAACGCATTCTTACTGCTAACACTTATATGCGTCTCTAGGGCTGGAAATGACTGTTTCTACATTCTCCAAAGAAAGGGTTTCTGAACTGCTGCAGACACTCATCAGTTTAACTCTGGAAGTTGAAAAAACACATTGACAATCATTCTGCTAGATAGCTCCGTTTTGGTTTTAGAGCAAGATATTTCTCTTTACACCCTGTTCTCCCTTCCACTCTGGAATGTCCAAACGCAGCTCTTAGAAGAAACGTGTTTCTACCTTGGTGAATCTAAACATAGATGCAACTTCCTAAAGGGAACCAACACACAGAAAATCAGTTTGTAGGAAGCGGGTCTTCTGTGTTTTAAACGCATTCTTACTGCTAACTCTTATATGCGTCTCTAGATCGGGAAATGACTGTTTCTACATTCTCCAAAGAAAGGGTTTCTGAACTGCTGCAAACACACATCAGTTTAACTCTGGAAGTTGAATACAAACATTGACAACGACTCTGCTAGATAGCACCGTTTTGGTTTTAGAGCAAGGTATTTCTCTTTACAGCCTGTTCTCCAATCCACTCTGGAATGTCCAAACGCAACTTTTAGAAGAAAAGTGTTTCTAAATCTCTGAATGTAAACACAGATGCAACACCCTAAAAGGAACCAATTCACAGAAGATCAGTTTGTAGGAAGCGGGTTTTTTGTGTTTTAAACGCATTCTTACTGCTAACACTTATATGCGTCTCTAGAGATGGAAATGACTGTTTCTACATTCCGCAAAGAGAGGGTTTCTAAACTGCTGCAAACACACATCAGTGTAACTCTAGAAGTTGAAAGCACACATTGACAACCATTCTGCTAGATAGCTCCGTTTTGGTTTTAGAGCAAGATATTTCTCTTTACAGCCTGTTCTCTTTTCCACTCTGGAATGTCCAAACGCAGCTTGTAGATGAAACGTGTTTCTACCTTGGTGAATCTAAACATAGATGCAACTTCATAAAGGGAACCAACACACAGAAGATCAGTTTGTAGGAAGCGGGTTTTCTGTGTTTTAAACGCATTCCTACTGCTAACTCTTATATGAGTCTCTAGGTCTGGAAATGATTGTTTCTACATTCTCCAAAGAAAGGGTTTCTAAACTGCTGCAAACACACATCTGTTGAACTCTGGAAGTTGAAAACACACACTCACAACCATTCTGCTAGATAGCTCCTTTTTGGTTTTAGAGCAAGATATTTCTCTTTACAGCCTGTTCTCTTTTCCACTCTGGAATGTGCAAACGCAGCTTTTAGAAGAAACGTGTTTCTACCTTGTTGAATCTAAACATAGATGCAACTTCCTAAAGGGAACCAACACACAGAAGATCAGTTTGTAGGAAGCGGGTCTTCTGTGTTTTAAACGCATTCTTACTGCTAACTCTTATATGCGTCTCTAGATCTGGAAATGACTGTTTCTACATTCTCCAAAGAAAGGGTTTCTGAACTGCTGCAAACACACATCAGTTTAACTCTGGAAGTTGAATATGCACATTGACAACCATTCTGCTAGATAGCTCCGTTTTGGTTTTAGAGCAAGGTATTTCTCTTTACATAATGTTCTCCCATCCAGTCTGGAATGTCCAAACGCAGCTTTTAGAAGAAACGTGTTTCTAACTCGCTGAATGTAAACATAGATGCAACTTCCTAAAAGGAACCAATACACAGAGGATCAGTTTGTAGGAAGCGGGTTTTTTGTGTTTTAAACGCATTCTTACTGCTAACACTTATATGCGTCTCTAGGGCTGGAAATGACTGTTTCTACATTCTCCAAAGAAAGGGTTTCTGAACTGCTGCAAACACACATCAGTTTATGTCCGGAAGTTGAAAACACACATTGCCAACCATTCTGCTAGATAGCTCCGTTTTGGTTTTAGAGCAAGATATTTCTCTTTACATCTTGTTCTCTTTTCCATTCTGGAATGTCCAAACGCAGCTTTTTGAAGAAACGTGTTTCTACCTTGGTGAATCTAAACATAGGTGCAACTTCCTAAAGGGAACCAATACACATAATATCAGTTTGTAGGAAGCGGGTCTTCTGTGTTTTAAACGCATTCTTACTGCTAACTCTTATATGCGTCTCTAGATCTGGAAATGACTGTTTCTACATTCTCCAAAGAAAGGGTTTCTGAACTGCTGCAAACACACATCAGTTTATGTCTGGAAGTTGAAAACACACATTGCCAACCATTCTGCTAGATAGCTCCGTTTTGGTTTTAGAGCAAGATATTTCTCTTTACATCTTGTTCTCTTTTCCATTCTGGAATGTCCAAACGCAGCTTTTAGAAGAAACGTGTTTCTACCTTGGTGAATCTAAACATAGGTGCAACTTCCTAAAGGGAACCAACACACATAATATCAGTTTGTAGGAAGCGGGTCTTCTGTGTTTTAAACGCATTCTTACTGCTAACTCTTATATGCGTCTCTAGATCTGGAAATGACTGTTTCTACATTCTCCAAAGAAAGGGTTTCTGAACTGCTGCAAACACACATCAGTTTAACTCTGGAAGTTGAAAACACACATTGCCAACCATTCTGCTAGATAGCTCCGTTTTGGTTTTAGAGCAAGATATTTCTCTTTACAGCTTGTTCTCTTTTCCACTCTGGAATGTCCAAACGCAACTTTTAGAAGAAACGTGTTTCTACCTTGGTGAATCTAAACATAGATGCAATTTCCTAAAGGGAACCAACACACATAATATCAGTTTGTAGGAAGCGGGTCTTCTGTGTTTTAAACGCATTCTTACTGCTAACTCTTATATGCATCTCTAGATCTGGAAATGACTGTTTCTACATTCTCCAAAGAAAGGGTTTCTGAACTGCTGCAAACACACATCAGTTTAACTCTGGAAGTTGAATATGCACATTGCCAACCATTCTGCTAGATAGCTCCGTTTTGGTTTTAGAGCAAGGTATTTCTCTTTACACCGTGTTCTCCTATCCAGTCTGGAATGTCCAAACGCAGCTTTTAGAAGAAACGTGTTTCTAACTCGCTGAATCTAAACTTAGGTGCAACTTCCTAAAAGGTACCATCACACAGAAAATCAGTTTGTAGGAAGCGGGTTTTTTGTGTTTTAAACGCATTCTTACTACTAACTCTTATATGCGTCTCTAGATCTGGAAATGACTGTTTCTACATTCTCCAAAGAAAGGGTTTCTAAACTGCTGCAAACACACATCAGTTTAACTCTGGAAGTTGAAAACACACATTGACAATCATTCTGCTAGATAGCTCCGTTTTGGTTTTAGAGCAAGATATTTCTCTTTACAGCCTGTTCTGTTTTCCACTCTGGAATGTCCAAACGCAGCTTTTAGAAGAAACGTGTTTCTACCTTGGTGAATCTAAACATAGATGCAACTTCATAAAGGGAACCAACACACAGAAGATCAGTTTGTAGGAAGCGGGTTTTCTGTGTTTTAAACGCATTCATACTGCTAACTCTTATATGAGTCTCTAGGTCTGGAAATGATTGTTTCTACATTCTCCAAAGAAAGGGTTTCTAAACAGCTGCAAACACACATCTGTCGAACTCTGGAAGTTGAAAACACACACTCATAACCATTCTGCTAGATAGCTCCTTTTTGGTTTTAGAGCAAGATATTTCTCTTTACAGCCTGTTCTCTTTTCCACTCTGGAATGTGCAAACGCAGCTTTTAGAAGAAACGTGTTTCTACCTTGGTGAATCTAAACATAGATGCAACTTCCTAAAAGGAACCAACACACAGAAGATCAGTTTGTAGGAAGCGTGTCTTCTGTGTTTTAAACGCATTCTTACTGCTAACTCTTACATGCGTCTCTAGATCTGGAAATTACTGCTTCTACATTCTCCAAAGAAAGGGTTTCTGAACTGCTGCAAACACACATCAGTTTAACTCTGGAAGTTGAATACACACATTCATAACAATTCTGTTAGAGAGCTCCGTTTTGGTTTTAGAGCAAGGTATTTCTCTTTACAGCCTGTTCTCCCATGCACTCTGGAATGTATAAACGCAGCTTTTAGAAGAAACGTGTTTCTACCTCGCTGAATATAAACATAGATGCAACTTCCTAAAAGGAACCAATACACAGAAGATCAGTTTGTAGGAAGCGGGTTTTTTGTGTTTTAAACGCATTCTTACTGCTAACACTTATATGGGTCTCTAGGGCTAGAAATGACTGTTTCTACATTCTCCAAAGAAAGGGTTTCTGAACTGCTGCAAACACACATCAGTTTATCTCTGGAAGTTGAAAACACACATTGACAATCATTCTGCTAGATAGCTCCGTTTTGGTTTTAGAGCAAGATATTTTTCTTTACACCCTGTTCTCCCTTCCACTCTGGATGTCCAAACGCAGCTTTTAGGAGAAACGTGTTTCTACCTTGGTGAATCTAAACATAGATGCATCTACCTAATGGAACCAACAAACAGAAGATCAGTTTGTAGGAAGCGGGTTTTTTGTGTTTTAAACGCATTCTTACTGCTAACACTTATATGCGTCTCTAGGGCTGGAAACCACTGTTTCTACATTCTCCAAAGAAAGGGTTTCTGAACTGCTGCAAACACACATCAGTTTAACTCTGGAAGTTGAAAACACACATTGCCAACCATTCTGCTAGATAGCTCCGTTTTGGTTTTAGAGCAAGATATTTCTCTTTACAGCCTGTTCTCTTTTCCACTCTGGAATGTGCAAACGCAGCTTTTAGAAGAAACGTGTTTCTACCTTGGTGAATCTAAACATAGATGCAACTTCCTAAAGGGAACCAACACACAGAAGATCAGTTTGTAGGAAGCGGGTCTTCTGTGTTTTAAACGCATTCTTACTGCTAACTCTTATATGCGTCTCTAGATCTGGAAATGACTGTTTCTACATTCTCTAAAGAAAGGGTTTCTGAACTGCTGCAAACACACATCAGTTTAACTCTGGAAGTTGAATATGCACATTGACAACCATTCTGCTAGATAGCTCCGTTTTGGTTTTAGAGCAAGGTATTTCTCTTTACATAATGTTCTCCCATCCAGTCTGGAATGTCCAAACGCAGCTTTTAGAAGAAACGTGTTTCTAACTCGCTGAATGTAAACATAGATGCAACTTCCTAAAAGGAACCAATACACAGAGGATCAGTTTGTAGGAAGCGGGTTTTTTGTGTTTTAAACGCATTCTTACTGCTAACACTTATATGCGTCTCTAGGGCTGGAAATGACTGTTTCTACATTCTCCAAAGAAAGGGTTTCTGAACTGCTGCAAACACACATCAGTTTATGTCCGGAAGTTGAAAACACACATTGCCAACCATTCTGCTAGATAGCTCCGTTTTGGTTTTAGAGCAAGATATTTCTCTTTAAATCTTGTTCTCTTTTCCATTCTGGAATGTCCAAACGCAGCTTTTTGAAGAAACGTGTTTCTACCTTGGTGAATCTAAACATAGGTGCAACTTCCTAAAGGGAACCAACACACATAATATCAGTTTGTAGGAAGCGGGTCTTCTGTGTTTTAAACGCATTCTTACTGCTAACTCTTATATGCGTCTCTAGATCTGGAAATGACTGTTTCTACATTCTCCAAAGAAAGGGTTTCTGAACTGCTGCAAACACACATCAGTTTATGTCTGGAAGTTGAAAACACACATTGCCAACCATTCTGCTAGATAGCTCCGTTTTGGTTTTAGAGCAAGATATTTCTCTTTACATCTTGTTCTCTTTTCCATTCTCGAATGTCCAAACGCAGCTTTTAGAAGAAACGTGTTTCTACCTTGGTGAATCTAAACATAGGTGCAACTTCATAAAGGGAACCAACACACAGAAGATCAGTTTGTAGGAAGCGGGTCTTCTGTGTTTTAAAGGCATTCTTACTGCTAACTCTTATATGCGTCTCTAGATCTGGAAATGACTGTTTCTACATTCTCCAAAGAAAGGGTTTCTGAACTGCTGCAAACACACATCAGTTTAACTCTGGAAGTTGAAAACACACATTGCCAACCATTCTGCTAGATAGCTCCGTTTTGGTTTTAGAGCAAGATATTTCTCTTTACAGCTTGTTCTCTTTTCCACTCTGGAATGTCCAAACGCAACTTTTAGAAGAAACGTGTTTCTACCTTGGTGAATCTAAACATAGATGCAACTTCCTAAAGGGAACCAACACACATAATATCAGTTTGTAGGAAGCGGGTCTTCTGTGTTTTAAACGCATTCTTACTGCTAACTCTTATATGCATCTCTAGATCTGGAAATGACTGTTTCTACATTCTCCAAAGAAAGGGTTTCTAAACTGCTGCAAACACACATCAGTTTAACTCTGGAAGTTGAATATGCACATTGCCAACCATTCTGCTAGATAGCTCCGTTTTGGTTTTAGAGCAAGGTATTTCTCTTTACACCGTGTTCTCCTATCCAGTCTGGAATGTCCAAACGCAGCTTTTAGAAGAAACGTGTTTCTAACTCGCTGAATCTAAACTTAGGTGCAACTTCCTAAAAGGTACCATCACACAGAAAATCAGTTTGTAGGAAGCGGGTTTTTTGTGTTTTAAACGCATTCTTACTACTAACTCTTATATGCGTCTCTAGATCTGGAAATGACTGTTTCTACATTCTCCAAAGAAAGGGTTTCTGAACTGCTGCAAACACACATCAGTTTAACTCTGGAAGTTGAAAACACACATTGACAACCATTCTGCTAGATAGCTCCATTTTGGTTTTTGAGCTAGATATTTCTCTTTACAGCCTGTTTTCCCATCCACTCTGGAATGTCCAAACGCAGCTTTTAGAAGAAATCTGCTTCTAACTCGCTGAATCTAAACAGAGATGCAACTTCCTAAAAGGAACCAACACACAGAAGATCAGTGTGTAGGAAGCGGGTCTTCTGTGTTTTAAACTCATTCTTACTGCTAATTCTTATATACGTCTCTAGATCTGGAAATGACTGTTTCTACATTCTCCAAAGAAAGGGTTTCTGAACTGCTGCAAACACACATCAGTTTACCTCTGGAAGTTGAATAAACACATTGACAAACATTCTCCCAGATAGCTCCGTTTTTGTTTTAGAGCAAGGTATTTTTCTTTACAGCCTGTTTTCCCATCCACTCTGGAATGTCCAAACGCAGCTTTTAGAAGAAACGTGTTTCTACCTCGCTGAAACTAAACATAGATGCAACTTCCTAAAGGGAAACAACACACAGAAAATCAGTTTGTAGGAAGCGGGTCTTCTGTGTTTTAAACGCATTCTTACTGCTAACTCTTATATGCGTCTCTAGATCGGGAAATGACTGTTTCTACATTCTCCAAAGAAAGGGTTTCTGAACTGCTGCAAACACACATCAGTTTAACTCTGGAAGGTGAAAACACACATTGACAACCATTGTGCTAGATAGCTCCGTTTTGGTTTTAGAGCTAGATATTTCTCTTTACAGCCTGTTCTCCCTTAAACTCTGGAACCTCCAAACGCAGCTTTTAGAAGAAACGTGTTTCTACCTCGCTGAATCTAAACATAGATGCAACTTCCTAAAAGGTACCAACACACAGGAAATCTGTTTGTAGGAAGCGGGTTTTCTGTGTTTTAAACGCATTCTTAATGCTACCTCTTATATGCGTCTCTAGATCAGGAAATGACTGTTTCTACATTCCCCAAATAGAGGGTTTCTAAACTGCTGCAAACACACATCAGTTTAACTCTAGAAGTTGAAAACACACATTGACAACCATTCTGCTAGATAGCTCCGTTTTGGTTTTAGAGCAAGATATTTCTCTTTACAGCCTGTTCTGTTTTCCACTCTGGAATGTCCAAACGCAGCTTTTAGAAGAAACGTGTTTCTACCTTGGTGAATCTAAACATAGATGCAACTTCCTAAAGGGAACCAACACAAAGAAGACCAGTTTGTAGGAAGCGGGTTTTCTGTGTTTTAAACGCATTCTTACTGCTAACTCTTATATGAGTCTCTAGATCTGGAAATGATTGTTTCTACATTCTCCAAAGAAAGGGTTTCTAACTGCTGCAAACACACACCTGTTGAACTCTGGAAGTTGAAAACACACACTCACAACCATTCTGCTAGATAGCTCCTTTTTGGTTTTAGAGCAAGATATTTCTCTATACAGCCTGTTCTCTTTTCCACTCTGGAATGTGCAAACTCAGCTTTTAGAAGAAACGTGTTTCTACCTTGGTGAATCTAAACATAGATGCAACTTCCTAAAGGGAACCAACAAACAGAAGATCAGTTTGTAGGAAGCGGGTCTTCTGTGTTAAACGCATTCTTACTGCTAACTCTTATATGCGTCTCTAGATCTGGAAATGACTGTTTCTACATTCTCCAAAGAAAGGGTTTCTGAACTGCTGCAAACACACATCAGATTAACTCTGGAAGTTGAATACACACATTGGCAACCATTCTGCTAGATAGCTCCGTTTTGGTTTTGAGCAAGGTATTTCTCTTTACAGCCTGTTCTCCCATGCACTCTGGAATGTATAAACGCAGCTTTTAGAAGAAACGTGTTTCTACCTCGCTGAATGTAAACATAGATGCAACTTCCTAAAAGGAACCAATACACAGAAGATCAGTTTGTAGAAAGCTTGTTTTTTGTGTTTTAAACGCATTCTTACTGCTAACACTTATATGCGTCTCTAGGGCTGGAAATGACTGTTTCTACATTCCCCAAAGAGAGGGTTTTTAAGCTGCTGCAAACACACATCAGTTTAACTCTAGAAGTTGAAAACACACATTGCCAACCATTCTGCTAGATAGCTCCGTTTTGGTTTTAGAGCAAGATATTTCTCTTTACAGCCTGTTCTGTTTTCCACTCTGGAATGTCCAAACGCAGCTTTTAGAAGAAACGTGTTTCTACCTTGGTGAATCTAAACATAGATGCAACTTCCTAAAGGGAACCAACACACAGAAGATCAGTTTGTAGGAAGCGGGTTTTCTGTGTTTTAAACGCATTCCTACTGCTAACTCTTATATTAGTCTCTAGGTCTGGAAATTGTTGTTTCTACATTCTCCAAAGAAATGGTTTCTAAACTGCTGCAAACACACATCTGTTGAACTCTGGAAGTTGAAAACACACACTCACAACCATTCTGCTAGATAGCTCCGTTTTGGTTTTAGAGCAAGATATTTCTCTTTACAGCTTGTTCTCTTTTCCACTCTGGAATGTCCAAACGCAGCTTTTAGAAGAAACGTGTTTCTACCTTGGTGAATCTAAACATAGATGCAACTTCCTAAAGGGAACCAACACACAAAATATCAGTCTGTAGGAAGCGGGTCTTCTGTGTTTTAAACGCATTCTTACTGCTAACTCTTAAATGCGTCTCTAGATCTGGAAATGACTGTTTCTACATTCTCCAAAGAAAGGGTTTCTGAACTGCTGCAAACACACATCAGTTTAACTCTGGAAGTTGAAAACACACATTGACAACCATTCTCCTAGATAGCTCCGTTTTGGTTTTAGAGCAAGGTATTTCTCTTTACAGCCTGTTCTCCCATCCAGTCTGGAATGTCCAAACGCAGCTTTTAGAAAAAACGTGTTTCTAACTCGCTGAATCTAAACATAGTTGCAACTTCCTAAAAGGTACCAACACACAGAAAATCAGTTTGTAGGAAGCGGGTTTTCTGTGTTTTAAACGCATTCTTACTCCTAACTCTTATATGCGTCTCTAGATCTGGAAATGACTGTTTCTACATTCTCCAAAGAAAGGGTTTCTGAACTGCTGCAAACACACATCAGTTTAATTCTAGAAGTTGAAAACACACATTGACAACCATTCTGCTAGATAGCTCCGTTTTGGTTTTAGAGCAAGATATTTCTCTTTACAACCTGTTCTCTTTTCCACTCTGGAATGTCCAAACGCAGCTTTTAGAAGAAACGTGTTTCTAACTCGCTGAATCTAAACTTAGGTGCAACTTCCTAAAAGGTACCAACACACAGAAAATCAGTTTGTAGGAAGCGGGTTTTTTGTGTTTTAAACGCATTCTTACTACTAACTCTTATATGCGTCTCTAGATCTGGAAATGACTGTTTCTACATTCTCCAAAGAAAGGGTTTCTGAACTGCTGCAAACACACATCAGTTTAACTCTAGAAGTTGAAAACACACATTGACAATCATTCTGCTAGATGGCTCCGTTTTGGTTTTAGAGCTAGATATTTCTCTTTACAGTCTGTTCTCCCTTAAACTCTGGAATCTCCAAACGCAGCTTTTAGAAGAAACGTGTTTCTACCTCGCTGAATCTAAACATAGATGCAACTTCCTAAAAGGTACCGACACACAGAAAATCTGTTTGTAGGAAGCGGGTTTTCTGTGTTTTAAACGCATTCTTAATGCTAACTCTTCTATGAGTCTCTAGATCTGGAAATGACTGTTTCTACATTCCCCAAAGAGAGGGTTTCTAAACTGCTGCAAACACACATCAGTTTAACTCTAGACGTTGAAAACACACATTGACAACCATTCTGCTAGATAGCTCCGTTTTGGTTTTAGAGCAAGATATTTCTCTTTACAGCCTGTTCTGTTTTCCACTCTGGAATGTCCAAACGCAGCTTTTAGAAGAAACGTGTTTCTACCTTGGTGAATCTAAACATAGATGCAATTTCCTAAAGGGAACCAACACACAGAAGATCAGTTTGTAGGAAGCGGGTTTTCTGTGTTTTAAACGCATTCCTACTGCTAACTCTTATATGAGTCTCTAGGTCTGGAAATGATTGTTTCTACATTCTCCAAAGAAAGGGTTTCTAAACTGCTGCAAACACACATCTGTTGAACTCTGGAAGTTGAAAACACACACTCACAACCATTCTGCTAGATAGCTCCTTTTTGGTTTTAGAGCAAGATATTTCTCTTTACAGCCTTTTCTCTTTTCCACTCTGGAATGTGCAAACGCAGCTTTTAGAAGAAACGTGTTTCTACCTTGGTGAATCTAAACATAGATGCAACTTCCTAAAGGGAACCAACACACAGAAGATCAGTTTGTAGGAAGCGGGTCTTCTGTGTTTTAAACGCATTCTTACTGCTAACTCTTACATGCGTCTCTAGATCTGGAAATTACTGCTTCTACATTCTCCAAAGAAAGGGTTTCTGAACTGCTGCAGACACACATCAGTTTAACTCTGGAAGTTGAAAATACACATTGACAATCATTCTGCTAGATAGCTCCGTTTTGGTTTTAGTGCAAGATATTTCTCTTTACACCCTGTTCTCCCTTCCACTCTGGAATGTCCAAACGCAGCTTTTAGAAGAAACGTGTTTCTACCTTGGTGAATCTAAACATAGATGCAACTTCCTAAAGGGAACCAACACACATAATATCAGTTTGTAGGAAGCGGGTCTTCTGTGTTTTAAACGCATTCTTACTGCTAACTCTTATATGCGTCTCTAGATCTGGAAATGACTGTTTCTACATTCTCCAAAGAAAGGGTTTCTGAACTGCTGAAAACACACATCAGTTTAACTCTGGAAGTTGAATATGCACATTGACAACCATTCTGCTAGATAGCTCCGTTTTGGTTTTAGAGCAAGGTATTTCTCTTTACAGCCTGTTCTCCCATCCAGTCTGGAATGTCCAAACGCAGCTTTTAGAAGAAACGTGTTTCTAACTCGCTGAATCTAAACTTAGGTGCAACTTCCTAAAAGGTACCATGACACAGAAAATCAGTTTGTAGGAAGCGGGTTTTTTGTGTTTTAAACGCATTCTTACTACTAACTCTTTTATGCGTCTCTAGATCTGGAAATGACAGGTTCTACATTCTCCAAAGAAAGGGTTTCTGAACTGCTGCAAACACACATCAGTTTAACTCTGGAAGTTGAAAACACACATTGACAATCATTCTGCTAGATAGCTCCGTTTTGGTTTTAGAGCAAGATATTTCCCTTTAGAGCCTGTTCTCCCATAAACTCTGGAATGTCCAAACGCAGCTTTAAGAAGAAACGTGTTTCTACCTGGCTGAATGTAAACATAGATGCAACTTCCAAAAAGGAACCAACACACAGAAGATCAGTTTGTAGGAAGCAGGTTTTTTGTGTTTTAAAAGCATTCTTACTGCTAACACTTATATGCGTCTCTAGGGCTCGAAATGACTGCTTCTACATTCTCCAAAGAAAGGGTTTCTGAACTGCTGCAAACACACATCAGTTTAACTCTGGAAGTTGAAAACACACATTGACAACCATTCTGCTAGATAGCTCCATTTTGGTTTTAGGGCTAGATATTTCTCTTTACAGCCTGTTTTCCCATCCACTCTGGAATGTCCAAACGCAGCTTTTAGAAGAAACCTGCTTCTAACTCGCTGAATCTAAACATAGATGCAACTTCCTAAAAGGAACCAACACAGAGAAGATCAGTGTGTAGGAAGCGGGTCTTCTGTGTTTTCAACGCATTCTTACTGCTAACTCTTATATACGTCTCTAGATCTGGAAATGACTGTTTCTACATTCTCCAAAGAAAGGGTTTCTGAACTGCTGCAAACACACATCAGTTTAACTCTGGAAGTTGAATAAACGCATTGACAAACATTCTCCCAGATAGCTCCGTTTTGGTTTTAGAGCAAGGTGTTTTTCTTTACAGCCTGTTTTCCCATCCACTCTGGAATGTCCAAACGCAGCTTTTAGAAGAAACGTGTTTCTACCTCGCTGAAACTAAACATAGATGCAACTTCCTAAAGGGAAACAACACACAGAAAATCAGTTTGTAGGAAGCGGGTCTTCTGTGTTTTAAACGCATTCTTAATGCTAACTCTTATATGCATCTCTAGATCGGGAAATGACTGTTTCTACATTCTCCAAAGAAAGGGTTTCTGAACTGCTGCAAACACACATCAGTTTAACTCTGGAAGTTGAAAACACACATTGACAACCATTCTGCTAGATAGCTCCGTTTTGGTTTTAGAGCTAGATATTTCTCTTTACAGCCTGTTCTCCCTTAAACTCTGGAATCTCCAAACGCAGCTTTTAGAAGAAACGTGTTTCTACCTCGCTGAATCTAAACATAGATGCAACTTCCTAAAAGGTACCAACACACAGGAAATCTGTCTGTAGGAAGCGGGTTTTCTGTGTTTTAAACGCATTCTTAATGCTAACTCTTATATGCGTCTCTAGATCTGGAAATGACTGTTTCTACATTCCCCAAAGAGAGGGTTTCTAAACTGCTGCAAACACACATCAGGTTAACTCTAGAAGTTGAAAACACACATTGACAACCATTCTGCTAGATAGCTCCGTTTTGGTTTTAGAGGAAGATATTTCTCTTTACAGCCTGTTCTGTTTTCCACTCTGGAATGTCCAAACGCAGCTTTTAGAAAAAACGTGTTTCTACCTTGGTGAATCTAAACATAGATGCAACTTCTTAAAGGGAATCAACACAAAGAAGATCCGTTTGTAGGAAGCGGGTTTTCTGTGTTTTAAACGCATTCCTACTGCTAACTCTTATATGAGTCTCTAGATCTGGAAATGATTGTTTCTACATTCTCCAAAGAAAGGGTTTCTAAACTGCTGCAAACACACATCTATTGAACTCTGGAAGTTAAAAACACACACTCACAACCATTCTGCTAGATAGCTCCTTTTTGGTTTTAGAGCAAGATATTTCTCTATACAGCCTGTTCTCTTTTCCACTCTGGAATGTGCAAACTCAGCTTTTAGAAGAAACGTGTTTCTACCTTGGTGAATCTAAACATAGATGCAACTTCCTAAAGGGAACCAACAAACAGAAGATCAGTTTGTAGGAAGCGGGTCTTCTGTGTTAAACGCATTCTTACTGCTAACTCTTATATGCGTCTCTAGATCTGGAAATTACTGCTTCTACATTCTCCAAAGAAAGGGTTTCTGAACTGCTGCAAACACACATCAGATTAACTCTGGAAGTTGAATACACACATTGGCAACCATTCTGCTAGATAGCTCCGTTTTGGTTTTGAGCAAGGTATTTCTCTTTACAGCCTGTTCTCCCATGCACTCTGGAATGTATAAACGCAGCTTTTAGAAGAAACGTGTTTCTACCTCGCTGAATGTAAACATAGATGCAACTTCCTAAAAGGAACCAATACACAGAAGATCAGTTTGTAGAAAGCTTGTTTTTTGTGTTTTAAACGCATTCTTACTGCTAACACTTATATGCGTCTCTAGGGCTGGAAATGACTGTTTCTACATTCCCCAAAGAGAGGGTTTTTAAGCTGCTGCAAACACACATCAGTTTAACTCTAGAAGTTGAAAACACACATTGACAACCATTCTGCTAGATAGCTCCGTTTTGGTTTTAGAGCAAGATATTTCTCTTTACAGCCTGTTCTGTTTTCCACTCTGGAATGTCCAAACGCAGCTTTTAGAAGAAACGTGTTTCTACCTTGGTGAATCTAAACATAGATGCAACTTCCTAAAGGGAACCAACACACAGAAGATCAGTTTGTAGGAAGCGGGTTTTCTGTGTTTTAAACGCATTCCTACTGCTAACTCTTATATGAGTCTCTAGGTCTGGAAATTGTTGTTTCTACATTCTCCAAAGAAAGGGTTTCTAAACTGCTGCAAACACACATCTGTTGAACTCTGGAAGTTGAAAACACACACTCACAACCATTCTGCTAGATAGCTCCGTTTTGGTTTTAGAGCAAGATATTTCTCTTTACAGCTTGTTCTCTTTTCCACTCTGGAATTTCCAAACGCAGCTTTTAGAAGAAACGTGTTTCTAACTTGGTGAATCTAAACATAGATGCAACTTCCTAAAGGGAACCAACACACATAATATCAGTTTGTAGGAAGCGGGTCTTCTGTGTTTTAAACGCATTCTTACTGCTAACTCTTATATGCGTCTCTAGATCTGGAAATGACTGTTTCTACATTCTCCAAAGAAAGGGTTTCTGAACTGCTGAAAACACACATCAGTTTAACTCTGGAAGTTGAATATGCACATTGACAACCATTCTGCTAGATAGCTCCGTTTTGGTTTTAGAGCAAGGTATTTCTCTTTACAGCCTGTTCTCCCATCCAGTCTGGAATGTCCAAACGCAGCTTTTAGAAGAAACGTGTTTCTAACTCGCTGAATCTAAACTTAGGTGCAACTTCCTAAAAGGTACCATGACACAGAAAATCAGTTTGTAGGAAGCGGGTTTTTTGTGTTTTAAACGCATTCTTACTACTAACTCTTTTATGCGTCTCTAGATCTGGAAATGACAGGTTCTACATTCTCCAAAGAAAGGGTTTCTGAACTGCTGCAAACACACATCAGTTTAACTCTGGAAGTTGAAAACACACATTGACAATCATTCTGCTAGATAGCTCCGTTTTGGTTTTAGAGCAAGATATTTCCCTTTAGAGCCTGTTCTCCCATAAACTCTGGAATGTCCAAACGCAGCTTTAAGAAGAAACGTGTTTCTACCTGGCTGAATGTAAACATAGATGCAACTTCCAAAAAGGAACCAACACACAGAAGATCAGTTTGTAGGAAGCAGGTTTTTTGTGTTTTAAAAGCATTCTTACTGCTAACACTTATATGCGTCTCTAGGGCTCGAAATGACTGCTTCTACATTCTCCAAAGAAAGGGTTTCTGAACTGCTGCAAACACACATCAGTTTAACTCTGGAAGTTGAAAACACACATTGACAACCATTCTGCTAGATAGCTCCATTTTGGTTTTAGGGCTAGATATTTCTCTTTACAGCCTGTTTTCCCATCCACTCTGGAATGTCCAAACGCAGCTTTTAGAAGAAACCTGCTTCTAACTCGCTGAATCTAAACATAGATGCAACTTCCTAAAAGGAACCAACACAGAGAAGATCAGTGTGTAGGAAGCGGGTCTTCTGTGTTTTCAACGCATTCTTACTGCTAACTCTTATATACGTCTCTAGATCTGGAAATGACTGTTTCTACATTCTCCAAAGAAAGGGTTTCTGAACTGCTGCAAACACACATCAGTTTAACTCTGGAAGTTGAATAAACGCATTGACAAACATTCTCCCAGATAGCTCCGTTTTGGTTTTAGAGCAAGGTGTTTTTCTTTACAGCCTGTTTTCCCATCCACTCTGGAATGTCCAAACGCAGCTTTTAGAAGAAACGTGTTTCTACCTCGCTGAAACTAAACATAGATGCAACTTCCTAAAGGGAAACAACACACAGAAAATCAGTTTGTAGGAAGCGGGTCTTCTGTGTTTTAAACGCATTCTTAATGCTAACTCTTATATGCATCTCTAGATCGGGAAATGACTGTTTCTACATTCTCCAAAGAAAGGGTTTCTGAACTGCTGCAAACACACATCAGTTTAACTCTGGAAGTTGAAAACACACATTGACAACCATTCTGCTAGATAGCTCCGTTTTGGTTTTAGAGCTAGATATTTCTCTTTACAGCCTGTTCTCCCTTAAACTCTGGAATCTCCAAACGCAGCTTTTAGAAGAAACGTGTTTCTACCTCGCTGAATCTAAACATAGATGCAACTTCCTAAAAGGTACCAACACACAGGAAATCTGTCTGTAGGAAGCGGGTTTTCTGTGTTTTAAACGCATTCTTAATGCTAACTCTTATATGCGTCTCTAGATCTGGAAATGACTGTTTCTACATTCCCCAAAGAGAGGGTTTCTAAACTGCTGCAAACACACATCAGGTTAACTCTAGAAGTTGAAAACACACATTGACAACCATTCTGCTAGATAGCTCCGTTTTGGTTTTAGAGGAAGATATTTCTCTTTACAGCCTGTTCTGTTTTCCACTCTGGAATGTCCAAACGCAGCTTTTAGAAAAAACGTGTTTCTACCTTGGTGAATCTAAACATAGATGCAACTTCTTAAAGGGAATCAACACAAAGAAGATCCGTTTGTAGGAAGCGGGTTTTCTGTGTTTTAAACGCATTCCTACTGCTAACTCTTATATGAGTCTCTAGATCTGGAAATGATTGTTTCTACATTCTCCAAAGAAAGGGTTTCTAAACTGCTGCAAACACACATCTATTGAACTCTGGAAGTTAAAAACACACACTCACAACCATTCTGCTAGATAGCTCCTTTTTGGTTTTAGAGCAAGATATTTCTCTATACAGCCTGTTCTCTTTTCCACTCTGGAATGTGCAAACTCAGCTTTTAGAAGAAACGTGTTTCTACCTTGGTGAATCTAAACATAGATGCAACTTCCTAAAGGGAACCAACAAACAGAAGATCAGTTTGTAGGAAGCGGGTCTTCTGTGTTAAACGCATTCTTACTGCTAACTCTTATATGCGTCTCTAGATCTGGAAATTACTGCTTCTACATTCTCCAAAGAAAGGGTTTCTGAACTGCTGCAAACACACATCAGATTAACTCTGGAAGTTGAATACACACATTGGCAACCATTCTGCTAGATAGCTCCGTTTTGGTTTTGAGCAAGGTATTTCTCTTTACAGCCTGTTCTCCCATGCACTCTGGAATGTATAAACGCAGCTTTTAGAAGAAACGTGTTTCTACCTCGCTGAATGTAAACATAGATGCAACTTCCTAAAAGGAACCAATACACAGAAGATCAGTTTGTAGAAAGCTTGTTTTTTGTGTTTTAAACGCATTCTTACTGCTAACACTTATATGCGTCTCTAGGGCTGGAAATGACTGTTTCTACATTCCCCAAAGAGAGGGTTTTTAAGCTGCTGCAAACACACATCAGTTTAACTCTAGAAGTTGAAAACACACATTGACAACCATTCTGCTAGATAGCTCCGTTTTGGTTTTAGAGCAAGATATTTCTCTTTACAGCCTGTTCTGTTTTCCACTCTGGAATGTCCAAACGCAGCTTTTAGAAGAAACGTGTTTCTACCTTGGTGAATCTAAACATAGATGCAACTTCCTAAAGGGAACCAACACACAGAAGATCAGTTTGTAGGAAGCGGGTTTTCTGTGTTTTAAACGCATTCCTACTGCTAACTCTTATATGAGTCTCTAGGTCTGGAAATTGTTGTTTCTACATTCTCCAAAGAAAGGGTTTCTAAACTGCTGCAAACACACATCTGTTGAACTCTGGAAGTTGAAAACACACACTCACAACCATTCTGCTAGATAGCTCCGTTTTGGTTTTAGAGCAAGATATTTCTCTTTACAGCTTGTTCTCTTTTCCACTCTGGAATTTCCAAACGCAGCTTTTAGAAGAAACGTGTTTCTAACTTGGTGAATCTAAACATAGATGCAACTTCCTAAAGGGAACCAACACACATAATATCAGTTTGTAGGAAGCTTGTCTTCTGTGTTTTAAACGCATTCTTACTGCTAACTCTTATATGCATCTCTAGATCTGGAAATGACTGTTTCTACATTCTCCAAAGAAAGGGTTTCTGAACTGCTGCAAACACACATCAGTTTAACTCTTGAAGTTGAAAACACACATTGAAAACCATTCTGCTAGATAGCTCCGTTTTGGTTTTAGAGCAAGGTATTTCTCTTTACAGCCTGTTCTCCCATCCACTCTGGAATGTCCAAACGCAGCTTTTAGAAGAAACGTGTTTCTAACTCGCTGAATCTAAACATAGTTGCAACTTCCTAAAAGGTACCAACACACAGAAAATCAGTTTGTAGGAAGCGGGTTTTCTGTGTTTTAAACGCATTCTTACTGCTAACTCTTATATGCGTCTCTAGATCTGGAAATGACTGTTTCTACATTCTCCAAAGAAAGGGTTTCTGAACTGCTGCAAACACACATCAGTTTAATTCTAGAAGTTGAATAAACACATTGACAACCATTCTGCTAGATAGCTCCGTTTTGGTTTCAGAGCAAGATATTTCTCTTTACAACCTGTTCTCTTTTCCACTCTGGAATGTCCAAACGCAGCTTTTAGAAGAAACGTGTTTCTAACTCGCTGAATCTAAACTTAGGTGCAACTTCCTAAAAGGTACCATCACACAGAAAATCAGTTTGTAGGAAGCGGGTTTTTTGTGTTTTAAACGCATTCTTACTACTAACTCTTATATGCGTCTCTAGATCTGGAAATGACTGTTTCTACATTCTCAAAAGAAAGGGTTTCTGAACTGCTGCAAACACACATCAGTTTAACTCTAGAAGTTGAAAACACACATTGACAATCATTCTGCTAGATAGCTCCGTTTTGGTTTTAGAGCTAGATATTTCTCTTTACAGCCTGTTCTCCCTTAAACTCTGGAATCTCCAAACGCAGCTTTTAGAAGAAACGTGTTTCTACCTCGCTGAATCTAAACATAGATGCAACTTCCTAAAAGGTACCGACACACAGAAAATCTGTTTGTAGGAAGCGGGTTTTCTGTGTTTTAAATGCATTCTTAATGCTAACTCTTCTATGCGTCTCTAGATCTGGAAATGACTGTTTCTATATTCCCCAAAGAGAGGGTTTCTAAACTGCTGCAAACACACATCAGTTTAACTCTAGACGTTGAAAACACACATTGACAACCATTCTGCTAGATAGCTCCGTTTTGGTTTTAGAGCAAGATATTTCTCTTTACAGCCTGTTCTGTTTTCCACTCTGGAATGTCGAAACGCAGCTTTTAGAAGAAACGTGTTTCTACCTTGGTGAATCTAAACATAGATGCAACTTCCTAAAGGGAACCAACACACGGAAGATCAGTTTGTAGGAAGCGGGTTTTTTGTGTTTTAAACGCATTCCTACTGCTAACTTTTATATGAGTCTCTAGGTCTGGAAATGATTGTTTCTACATTCTCCAAAGAAAGGGTTTCTAAACTGCTGCAAACACACATCTGTTGAACTCTGGAAGTTGAAAACACACACTCACAACCATTTTGCTAGATAGCTCCTTTTTGGTTTTAGAGCAAGATATTTCTCTTTACAGCCTTTTCTCTTTTCCACTCTGGAATGTGCAAACGCAGCTTTTAGAAGAAACGTGTTTCTACCTTGGTGAATCTAAACATAGATGCAACTTCCTAAAGGGAACCAACACACAGAAGATCAGTTTGTAGGAAGCGGGTCTTCTGTGTTTTAAACGCATTCTTACTGCTAACTCTTACATGCGTCTCTAGATCTGGAAATTACTGCTTCTACATTCTCCAAAGAAAGGGTTTCTGAACTGCTGCAAACATACATCAGTTTAACTCTGGAAGTTGAATACACACATTCACAACCATTTTGTTAGAGAGCTCCATTTTGGTTTTAGAGCAAGGTATTTCTCTTTACAGCCTGTTCTCCCATGCACTCTGGAATGTATAAACGCAGCTTTTAGAAGAAACGTGTTTCTACCTTGGTGAATCTAAACATAGATGCAACTTCCTAAAGGGAACCAACACACATAATATCAGTTTGTAGGAAGCGGGTCTTCTGTGTTTTAAACGCATTCTTACTGCTAACTATTATATGCGTCTCTAGATCTGGAAATGACTGTTTCTACATTCTCCAAAGAAAGGGTTTCTGAACTGCTGCAAACACACATCAGTTTAACTCTGGAAGTTGAATATGCACATTGACAACCATTCTGCTAGATAGCTCCGTTTTGGTTTTAGAGCAAGGCTTTTCTCTTTACAGCCTGTTCTCCCATCCAGTCTGGAATGTCCAAACGCAGCTTTTAGAAGAAACGTGTTTCTAACTCGCTGAAACTAAACTTAGGTGCAACTTCCTAAAAGGTACCATGACACAGAAAATCAGTTTGTAGGAAGCGGGTTTTTTGTGTTTTAAACGCATTCTTACTACTAACTCTTTTATGCGTCTCTAGATCTGGAAATGACAGGTTCTACATTCTCCAAAGAAAGGGTTTCTGAACTGCTGCAAACACACATCAGTTTAACTCTGGAAGTTGAAAACACACATTGACAATCATTCTGCTAGATAGCTCCGTTTTGGTTTTAGAGCAAGATATTTCCCTCTAGAGCCTGTTCTCCCATAAACTCTGGAATGTCCAAACGCAGCTTTAAGAAGAAACGTGTTTCTATCTCGCTGAATGTAAACATAGATGCAACTTCCAAAAAGGAACCAACACACAGAAGATCAGTTTGTAGGAAGCGGGTTTTTTGTGTTTTAAAAGCATTCTTACTGCTAACACTTATATGCGTCTCTAGGGCTCGAAATGACTGCTTCTACATTCTCCAAAGAAAGGGTTTCTGAACTGCTGCAAACACACATCAGTTTAACTCTGGAAGTTGAAAACACACATTGACAACCATTCTGCTGGATAGCTCCATTTTGGTTTTAGAGCAAGATATTTCTCTTTACAGCCTGTTCTCTTTTCCACTCTGGAATGTCCAAACGCAGCTTTTAGATGAAACGTGTTTCTAACTTGGTGAATCTAAACATAGATGCAACTTCCTAAAGGGAACCAACACACAGAAGATCAGTTTGTAGGAAGCGGGTTTTCTGTGTTTTAAACGCATTCCTACTGCTAACTCTTATATGAGTCTCTAGGTCGGAAATGATTGTTTCTACATTCTCCAAAGAAAGGGTTTCTAAACTGCTGCAAACACACATCTGTTGAACTCTGGAAGTTGAAAACACACACTCACAACCATTCCGCTAGATAGCTCCTTTTTGGTTTTAGAGCAAGATATTTCTCTTTACAGCCTGTTCTCTTTTCCACTCTGGAATGTGCAAACGCCCCTTTTAGAAGAAATGTTTTCCTACCTTGGTGAATCTAAACATAGATGCAACTTCCTAAAGGGAACCAACACACAGAAGATCAGTTTGTAGGAAGCGGGTCTTCTGTGTTTTAAACGCATTCTTACTGCTAACTCTTATATGCGTCTCTAGATCTGGAAATGACTGCTTCTACATTCTCCAAAGAAAGGGTTTCTGAACTGCTGCAAACACACATCAGTTTAACTCTGGAAGTTGAATACACACATTCACAACCATTCTGTTAGAGAGCTCCGTTTTGGTTTTAGAGCAAGGTATTTCTCTTTACAGCCTGTTCTCCCATGCACTCTGGAATGTGCAAACGCAGCTTTTAGAAGAAACGTGTTTCTACCTCGCTGAATGTAAACATAGATGCAACTTCCTAAAAGGAACCAATACACAGAAGATCAGTTTGTAGGAAGCGGGTTTTTTGTGTTTTAAACGCATTCTTACTGCTAACACTTATATGCGTCTCTAGGGCTGGAAATGACTGTTTCTACATTCTCCAAAGAAAGGGTTTCTGAACTGCTGCAAACACACATCAGTTTATCTCTGGAAGTTGAAAACACACATTGACAATCATTCTGCTAGATAGCACCGTTTTGGTTTTAGAGCAAGTTATTTCTCTTTACACCCTGTTCTCCCTTCCACTCTGGAATGTCCAAACGCAGCTTTTAGAAGAAACGTGTTTCTACCTTGGTGAATCTAAACATAGATGCATCTACCTAAAGGAACCAACACACAGAAGATCAGTTTGTAGGAAGCGGGTTTTTTGTGTTTTAAACGCATTCTTACTGCTAACACTTATATGCGTCTCTAGGGTTGGAAATCACTGTTTCTACATTCTCCAAAGAAAGAGTTTCTGAACTGCTGCAAACAAACATCTGTTGAACTCTGGAAGTGAAAAACACACATTGCCAATCATCCTGCTAGATAGCTCCGTGTTGGTTTTAGAGCAAGATATTTCTCTTTACAGCTTGTTCTCTTTTCCACTCTGGAATGTCCAAACGCAGCTTTTAGAAGAAACGTGTTTCTACCTTGGTGAATCTAAACATAGAGCAACTTCCTAAAGGGAACCAACACACATAATATCAGTTTGTAGGAAGCGGGTCTTCTGTGTTTTAAACGCATTCTTACTGCTAACTCTTATATGCGTCTCTAGATCTGGAAATGACTGTTTCTACATTCTCCAAAGAAAGGGTTTCTGAACTGCTGCAAACACACGTCAGTTTACCTCTGGAAGTTGAATATGCACATTGACAACCATTCTGCTAGATAGCTCCGTTTTGGTTTTAGAGCAAGGTATTTCTCTTTACAGCCTGTTCTCCCATCCAGTCTGGAATGTCCAAACGCAGCTTTTAGAAGAAATGTGTTTCTACCTCGCTGAATCTAAACCTAGATGCAACTTCCTAAAAGGTACCAACACACAGAAAATCTGTTTGTAGGAAGCGGGTTTCTGTGTTTTAAACGCATTCTTAATGCTAACTCTTCTATGCGTCTCTAGATCTGGAAATGACTGTTTCTACATTCTCCAAAGAAAGGGTTTCTGAACTGCTGCAACACACGTCAGTTTACCTCTGGAAGTTGAATATGCACATTGACAACCATTCTGCTAGATAGCTCCGTTTTGGTTTTAGAGCAAGTAATTTCTCTTTACAGCCTGTTCTCCCATCCAGTCTGGAATGTCCAAACGGAGCTTTTAGAAGAAACGTGTTTCTACCTCGCTGAATGTAAACATAGATGCAACTTCCTAAAAGGTACCAACACACAGAAAATCTGTTTGTAGGAAGCGGGTTTTCTGTGTTTTAAACGCATTCTTAATGCTAACTCTTCTATGCGTCTCTAGATCTGGAAATGACTGTTTCTACATTCCCCAAAAAGAGGGTTTCTAAACTGCTGCAAACACACATCAGTTTAACTCTAGAAGTTGAAAACACACATTGACAACCATTCTGCTAGATAGCTCCGTTTTGGTTTTAGAGCAAGATATTTCTCTTTACAGCCTGTTCTGTTTTCCACTCTGGAATGTCCAAACGCAGCTTTTAGAAGAAACCTGTTTCTACCTTGGTGAATCTAAACATAGATGCAACTTCCTAAAGGGAACCAACACACAGAAGATCAGTTTGTAGGAAGCGGGTTTTCTGTGTTTTAAACTCATTCCTACTGCTAACTCTTATATGAGTCTCTAGGTCTGGAAATGATTGTTTCTACATTCTCCAAAGAAAGGGTTTCTAAACTGCTGCAAACACACATCTGTTGAACTCTGGAAGTTGAAAACACACACTCACAACCATTCTGCTAGATAGCTCCTTTTTGGTTTTAGAGCAAGATATTTGTCTTTACAGCCTGTTCTCTTTTCCACTCTGGAATGTGCAAACGCAGCTTTTAGAAGAAACGTGTTTCTACCTTGGTGAATCTAAACATAGATGCAACTTCCTAAAGGGAACCAACACACAGAAGATCAGTTTGTAGGAAGCGGGTCTTCTGTGTTTTAAACGCATTCTTACTGCTAACTCTTATATTCGTCTCTAGATCTGGAAATGACTGTTTCTACATTCTCCAAAGAAAGGGTTTCTGAACTGCTGCAAACACACATCAGTTTAACTCTGGAAGTTGAATACACACATTCACAAACATTCTGTTAGAGAGCTCCGTTTTGATTTTAGAGAAAGGTATTTCTCTTTACAGCCTGTTCTCCCATCCACTCTGGAATGTCCAAACGCAGCTTTTAGAAGAAACCTGCTTCTAACTCGCTGAATCTAAACCTAGATGCAACTTCCTAAAAGGAACCAACACACAGAAGATCAGTGTGTAGGAAGCGGGTCTTCTGTGTTTTAAACGCATTCTTACTGCTAACTCTTATATACGACTCTAGATCTGGAAATGACTGTTTCTACATTCTCCAAAGAAAGGGTTTCTGAACTGCTGCAAACACACATCAGTTTAACTCTGGAAGTTGAATAAACACATTGACAAACATTCTCCCAGATAGCTCCGTTTTGGTTTTAGAGCAAGGTATTTTTCTTTACAGCCTGTTTTCCCATCCACTCTGGAATGTCCAAACGCAGCTTTTAGAAGAAACGTGTTTCTACCTCGCTGAAACTAAACATAGATGCAACTTCCTAAAGGGAAACAACACACAGAAAATCAGCTTGTAGGAAGCGGGTCTTCTGTGTTTTAAACGCATTCTTACTGCTAACTCTTATATGCGTCTCTAGATTGGGAAATGACTGTTTCTAAATTCTCCAAAGAAAGGGTTTCTGAACTGCTGCAAACACACATCAGTTTAACTCTGTAAGTTAAAAACACACATTGACAATCAATCTGCTAGATAGCTCCGTTTTGGTTTTAGAGCAAGATATTTCCCTTTAGAGCCTGTTCTCCCATAAACTCTGGAATGTCCAAACGCAGCTTTAAGAAGAAACGTGTTTCTACCTCGCTGAATGTAAACATAGATGCAACTTCCAAAAAGGAAACAACACACAGAAGATCAGTTTGTAGGAAGCGGGTTTTTTGTGTTTTAAACGCATTCTTACTGCTAACACTTATATGCGTCTCTAGGGCTCGAAATGACTGCTTCTACATTCTCCAAAGAAAGGGTTTCTGAACTGCTGCCAACACACATCAGTTTACCTCTGGAAGTTGAAAACACACATTGACAACCATTCTGCTAGATAGCTCCATTTTGGTTTTAGAGCTAGATATTTCTCTTTACAGCCTGTTCTCCCATACACTCTGGAATGTCCAAACGCAGCTTTTAGAAGAAACCTGTTTCTAACTCGCTGAATCTAAACATAGATGTAACATCCTAAAAGGAACCAACACACAGAAGATCAGTGTGTAGGAAGCAGGTCTTCTGTGTTTTAAACG
The DNA here is from genome assembly GCF_048565385.1 of Saimiri boliviensis. NCBI lineage: Eukaryota > Metazoa > Chordata > Mammalia > Primates > Cebidae > Saimiri > Saimiri boliviensis. Next base: position 103,654,501 of record NC_133455.1, read on the forward strand.
CATTCTTACTGCTAACTGTTATATGCGTCTCTAGATCTGGAAATGACTGTTTCTACATTCTCCAAAGAAAGGGTTTCTGAACTGCTGCAAACAAACATTAGTTTAACTCTGGAAGTTGAATAAACACATTGACAGTCATTCTCCCAGATAGCTCCGTTTTGGTTTTAGAGCAAGGTATTTTTCTTTACAGCCTGTTTTCCCATCCACTCTGGAATGTCCAAACGCAGCTTTTAGAAGAAACGTGTTTCTACCTTGGTGAATCTAAACGTAAATGCAACTTCCTAAAGGGAACCAACACAGATAATATCAGTTTGTAGGAAGCGGGTCTTCTGTGTTTTAAACGCATTCTTACTGCTAACTCTTATATGCGTCTCTAGATCTGGAAATGACTGTTTCTACATTCTCCAAAGAAAGGGTTTCTGAACTGCTGCAAACACACATCAGTTTAACTCTGGAAGTTGAATACGCACATTTACAACCATTCTGCTAGATAGCTTCGTTTTGGTTTTAGAGCAAGGTATTTCTCTTTACAGCCTGTTCTCCCATCCAGTCTGGAATGTCCAAACGCAGCTTTTAGAAGAAACGTGTTTCTAACTCGCTGAATCTAAACATAGTTGAAACTTCCTAAAAGGTACCAACACACAGAAAATCAGTTTGTAGGAAGTGGGTTTTTTGTGTTTTAAACGCATTCTTACTACTAACTCTTTTATGCGTCTCTAGATCTGGAAATGACTGTTTCCACATTCTCCAAAGAAAGGGTTTCTGAACTGCTGCAAACACACATCAGTTTGACTCTGGAAGTTGAATACACACATTCACAACCATTCTGCTAGATAGCTCCCTTTTGGTTTTAGAGCAAGATATTTCTATTTACAGCCTGTTCTCTTTTCCACTCTGGAATGTGCAAACGCAGCTTTTAGAAGAAACGTGTTTCTACCTTGGTGAATCTAAACATAGATGCAACTTCCTAAAGGGAACCAACACACAGAAGATCAGTTTGAAGGAAGCGTGTCTTCTGTGTCTTAAACGCATTCTTACTGCTAACTCTTATATGCGTCTCTAGATCTGGAAATGATTGCTTCTACATTCTCCAAAGAAAGGGTTTCTGAACTGCTGCAAACACACATCAGTTTAACTCTGGAAGTTGAACACACACATTCACAACCATTCTGTTAGAGAGCTCCGTTTTGGTTTTAGAGCAAGGTATTTCTCTTTACAGCCTGTTCTCCCATGCACTCTGGAATGTATAAACGCAGCTGTTAGAAGAAACGTGTTTCTACCACGCTGAATGTAAACATAGATGCAACTTCCTAAAAGGAACCAATACACAGAAGATCAGTTTGTAGGAAGCGGGTTTTTTGTGTTTTAAACGCATTCTTACTGCTAACTCTTTTATGCGTCTCTAGATCTGAAAATGACAGGTTCTACATTCTCCAAAGAAAGGGTTTCTGAACTGCTGCAAACACACATCAGTTTAACTCTGGAAGTTGAATACACACATTGACCATCATTCTACAAGATAGCTCCGTTTTGGTTTTAGAGCAAGATATTTCCCTTTAGAGCCTTTTCTCCCATAAACTCTGGAATGTCCAAACGCAGCTTTAAGAAGAAACGTGTTTCTACCTCGCTGAATGTAAACATAGATGCAACTTCCAAAAAGGAACCAACACACAGAAGATCAGTTTGTAGGAAGCGGTTTTTTTGTGTTTTAAAAGCATTCTTACTGCTAACACTTATATGCGTCTCTAGGGCTCGAAATGACTGCTTCTACATTCTCCAGAGAAAGGGTTTCTGAACTGCTGCAAACACACATCAGTTTAACTCTGGAAGTTGAAAACACACATTGACAACCATTCTGCTAGATAGCTCCATTTTGGTTTTAGAGCTAGATATTTCTCTTTACAGCCTGTTTTCCCATCCACTCTGGAATGTCCAAACGCAGCTTTTAGAAGAAACCTGCTTCTACTCGCTGAATCTAAACATAGATGCAACTTCCTAAAAGGAACCAACACAGAGAAGTTCAGTGTGTAGGAAGCGGGTCTTCTGTGTTTTAAACGCATTCTTACTGCTAACTCTTATATGCGTCTCTAGATCGGGAAATGACTGTTTCTACATTCTCCAAAGAAAGGGTTTCTGAACTGCTGCAAACACACATCAGTTTAACTCTGGAAGTTGAAAACACACATTGACAACCATTCTGCTAGATAGCTCCGTTTTGGTTTTAGAGCTAGATATTTCTCTTTACAGCCTGTTCTCTTTTCCACTCGGGAATGTGCAAATGCAGCTTTTAGAAGAAACGTGTTTCTACCTCGCTGAATGTAAACATAGATGCAACTTCCTAAAAGGAACCAACACACAGAAGATCAGTTTGTAGGAAGCTTGTTTTTTGTGTTTTAAACGCATTCTCACTGCTAACACTTATATGCGTCTCTAGGGCTGGAAATGACTGTTTCTACATTCCCCAAAGAGAGGGTTTCTAAGCTGCTGCAAACACACATCAGTTTAACTCTAGAAGTTGAAAACACACATTGACAACCATTCTGCTAGATAGCTCCGTTTTGGTTTTAGAGCAAGATATTTCTCTTTACAGCCTGTTCTGTTTTCCACTCTGGAATTTCCAAACGCAGCTTTTAGAAGAAACGTGTTTCAACCTTGGTGAATCTAAACATAGATGCAACTTCCTAAAGGGAACCAACACACAGAAGATCAGTTTGTAGGAAGCGGGTTTTCTGTGTTTTAAACGCATTCCTACTGCTAAATCTTATATGAGTCTCTAGGTCTGGAAATTGTTGTTTCTACATTCTCCAAAGAAAGGGTTTCTAAACTGCTGCAAACACACATCTGTTGAACTCTGGAAGTTGAAAACACACACTCACAACCATTCTGCTAGATAGCTCCGTTTTGGTTTTAGAGCAAGATATTTCTCCTTACAGCTTGTTCTCTTTTCCACTCTGGAATGTCCAATCGCAGCTTTTAGAAAAAACGTGTTTCTACCTTGGTGAATCTAAACATAGATGCAACTTCCTAAAGGGAACCAACACACATAATATCAGTTGGTAGGAAGCGGGTCTTCTGTGTTTTAAACGCATTCTTACTGCTAACTCTTATATGCGTCTCTAGATCTGGAAATGAGTGTTTCTACATTCTCCAAAGAAAGGGTTTCTGAACTGCTGCAAACACACATCAGTTTAACTCTGGAAGTTGAATAAGCACATTGACAACCATTCTGTTAGAGAGCTCCGTTTTGGTTTTAGAGCAAGGTATTTCTCTTTACAGCCTGTTCTCCCATGCACTCTGGAATGTATAAACGCAGCTTTTAGAAGAAACGTGTTTCTACCTCGCAGAATGTAAACATAGATGCAACTTCCTAAAAGGAACCAATACACAGAAGATCAGTTTGTAGGAAGCGGGTTTTTTGTGTTTTAAACGCATTCTTACTGCTAACACTTATATACTTCTCTAGGGCTGGAAATGACTGTTTCTACATTCTCCAAAGAAAGGGTTTCTGAACTGCTGCAGACACACATCAGTTTAACTCTGGAAGTTGAAAACACACATTGACAATCATTCTGCTAGATAGCTCCGTTTTGGTTTTAGAGCAAGATATTTCTCTTTACAACCTGTTCTCTTTTCCACTCTGGAATGTCCAAACGCAGCTTTTAGATGAAACGTGTTTCTACCTCGCTGAATGTAAACATAGATGCAACTTCCTAAAAGGAACCAATACACAGAAGATCAGTTTGTAGGAAGCGGGTTTTTTGTGTTTTAAACGCATTCTTACTGCTAACACTTATATGCGTCTCTAGGGCTGGAAATGACTGTTTCTACATTCTCCAAAGAAAGGGTTTCTGAACTGCTGCAGACACACATCAGTTTAACTCTGGAAGTTGAAAACACACATTGACAATCATTCTGCTAGATAGCTCCGTTTTGGTTTTAGAGCAAGATATTTCTCTTTACACCCTGTTCTCCCTTCCACTCTGGAATGTCCAAACGCAACTTTTAGAAGAAACGTGTTTCTAACTCGCTGAATCTAAACATAGATGCAACTTCCTAAAGGGAACCAACATACATAATATCAGTTTGTAGGAAGCGGGTCTTCTGTGTTTTAAACGCATTCTTACTGCTAACTCTTATATGCGTCTCTAGATCTGGAAATGACTGTTTCTACATTCTCCAAAGAAAGGATTTCTGAACTGCTGCAAACACACATCAGTTTAACTCTGGAAGTTGAATATGCACATTGACAACCATTCTGCTAGATAGCTCCGTTTTGGTTTTAGAGCAAAGTATTTCTCTTTACATCCTGTTCTCCCATCCAGTCTGGAATGTCCAAACGCAGCTTTTAGAAGAAACGTGTTTCTAACTCGCTGAATCTAAACTTAGGTGCAACTTCCTAAAAGGTAACATGACACAGAAAATCAGTTTGTAGGAAGCGGGTTTTTTTGTGTTTTAAACGCATTCTTACTACTAACTCTTTTATGCGTCTCTAGATCTGGAAATGACAGGTTCTACATTCTCCAAAGAAAGGGTTTCTGAACTGCTGCAAACACACGTCAGTTTAACTCTGGAAGTTGAAAACACACATTGACAATCATTCTGCTAGATAGCTCCGTTTTGGTTTTAGAGCAAGATATTTCCCTTTAGACACTGTTCTCCCATAAACTCTGGAATGTCCAAACGCAGCTTTAAGAAGAAATGTGTTTCTACCTCGCTGAATGTAAACATAGATGCAACTTCTAAAAAGGAACCAACACACAGAAGATCAGTTTGTAGGAAGCGGGTTTTTTGTGTTTTAAAAGCATTCTTACTGCTAACACTTATATGCGTCTCTAGGGCTCGAAATGACTGCTTCTACATTCTCCAAAGAAAGGGTTTCTGAACTGCTGCAAACACACATCAGTTTAACTCTGGAAGTTGAAAACACACATTGACAACCATTCTTCTAGATAGCTCCATTTTGGTTTTAGAGCTAGATATTTCTCTTTACAGCCTGTTTTCCCATCCACTCTGGAATGTCCAAACGCAGCTTTTAGAAGAAACCTGCTTCTACTCGCTGAATCTAAACATAGATGCAACTTCCTAAAAGGAACCAACACACAGAAGATCAGTGTGTAGGAAGCGGGTCTTCTGTGTTTTAAACGCATTCTTACTGCTAACTCTTATATGCCTCTCTAGATCTGGAAATGACTGTTTCTACATTCTCCAAAGAAAGGGTTTCTGAACTGCTGCAAACACACGTCAGTTTACCTCTGGAAGTTGAATATGCACATTGACAACCATTCTGCTAGATAGCTCCGTTTTGGTTTTAGAGCAAGGTATTTCTCTTTACAGCCTGTTCTCCCATCCAGTCTGGAATGTCCAAACGCAGCTTTTAGAAGAAACGTGTTTCTACCTCGCTGAATCTAAACATAGATGCAACTTCCTAAAAGGTACCAACACACAGAAAATCTGTTTGTAGGAAGCGGGTTTTCTGTGTTTTAAACGCATTCTTAATGCTAACTCTTCTATGCGTCTCTAGATCTGGAAATGACTGTTTCTACATTCCCCAAAGAGAGAGTTTCTAAACTGCTGCAAACACACATCAGTTTAACTCTGGAAGTTGAAAACACACATTGACAACCATTCTGCTAGATAGCTCCGTTTTGGTTTTAGAGCAAGATATTTCTCTTTACAGCCTGTTCTCTTTTCCACTCTGGAATGTCCAAACGCAGCTTTTAGAAGAAACCTGTTTCTACCTTGGTGAATCTAAACATAGATGCAACTTTCTAATGGGAACCAACACACAGAAGATCAGTTTGTAGGAAGCGGGTTTTCTGTGTTTTAAACTCATTCCTACTGCTAACTCTTATATGAGTCTCTAGGTCTGGAAATGATTGTTTCTACATTCTCCAAAGAAAGGGTTTCTAAACTGCTGCAAACACACATCTGTTGAACTCTGGAAGTTGAAAACACACACTCACAACCATTCTGCTAGATAGCTCCTTTTTGGTTTTAGAGCAAGATATTTCTCTTTACAGCCTGTTCTCTTTTCCACTCTGGAATGTGCAAACGCAGCTTTTAGAAGAAACGTGTTTCTACCTTGGTGAATCTAAACATAGATGCAACTTCCTAAAGGGAACCAACACACAGAAGATCAGTTTGTAGGAAGCGGGTCTTCTGTGTTTTAAACGCATTCTTACTGCTAACTCTTACATGCGTCTCTAGATCTGGAAATTACTGCTTCTACATTCTCCAAAGAAAGGGTTTCTGAACTGCTGCAAACACATATCAGTTTATCTCTGGAAGTTGAATACACACATTCACAACCATTGTGTTAGAGAGCTCCGTTTTGGTTTTAGAGCAAGGTATTTCTCTTTACAGCCTGTTCTCCCATGCACTCTGGAATGTATAAACGCAGCTTTTAGAAGAAACGTGTTTCTACCTCGCTGAATGTAAACATAGATGCAACTTCCTAAAAGGAACCAATACACAGAAGATCAGTTTGTAGGAAGCGGGTTTTTTGTGTTTTAAACGCAATTTTACTGCTAACACTTATATGTGTCTCTAGGGCTGGAAATGACTGTTTCTACATTCTCCAAATAAAGGGTTTCTGAACTGCTGCAGACACACTTCAGTTTAACTCTGGAAGTTGAAAACACACATTGACAATCATTCTGCTAGAGAGCTCCGTTTTGGTTTTAGAGCAAGATATTTCTCTTTACACCCTGTTCTTTCTTCCACTCTGGAATGTCCAAACGCAGCTTTTAGAAGAAACGTGTTTCTACCTTGGTGAATCTAAATATAGATGCAACTTCCTAAAGGGAACCAACACACATAATATCAGTTTGTAGGAAGCGGGTCTTCTGTGTTTTAAACGCATTCTTACTGCTAACTCTTATATGCCTCTCTAGATCTGGAAATGACTGCTTCTACATTCTCCAAAGAAAGGGTTTCTGAACTGCTGCAAACACATATCAGTTTATCTCTGGAAGTTGAAAACACACATTGACAACCATTCTGCTAGATAGCTCCGTTTTGGTTTTAGAGGTAAATATTTCTCTTTACATCCTTTTCTCCCATCCAGTCTGGAATGTCCAAACGCAGCTTTTAGAAGAAACGTGTTTCTAACTCGCTGAATCTAAACTTAGGTGCAACTTCCTAAAAGGTACCATGCCACAGAAAATCAGTTTGTAGGAAGCGGGTTTATTGTGTTTTAAACGCATTCTTACTATAACTCTTTTATGCGTCTCTAGCTCTGGAAATGACAGGTTCTACATTCTCCAAAGAAAGGGTTTCTGAACTGCTGCAAACACACATCAGTTTAACTCTGGAAGTTGAAAACACACATTGACAATCATTCTGCTAGATAGCTCCGTTTTGGTTTTAGAGCAAGATATTTCCCTTTAGAGCCTGTTCTCCCATAAACTCTGGAATGTCCAAACGCAGCTTTAAGAAGAAACGTGTTTCTACCTCGCTGAATCTAAAGATAGATGCAACTTCCAAAAAGGAACCAACACACAGAAGATCAGTTTGTAGGAAGCGGGTTTTTTGTGTTTTAAATGCATTCTTACTGCTAACACTTATATGCGTCTCTAGGGCTCGAAATGACTGCTTCTACATTCTCCAAAGAAAGGGTTTCTGAACTGCTGCAAACACACATCAGTTTAACTCTGGAAGTTGAAAACACACATTGACAACCATTCTGCTGGATAGCTCCATTTTGGTTTTAGAGCTAGATATTTCTCTTTACAGCCTGTTTTCCCATCCACTCTGGAATGTCCAAACGCAGCTTTTAGAAGAAACCTGCTTCTAACTCGCTGAATCTAAACATAGATGCAACTTCCTAAAAGGAACCAACACACAGAAGATCAGTGTGTAGGAAGTGGGTCTTCTGTGTTTTAAACGCATTCTTACTGCTAACTCTTATATACGTCTCTAGATCTGGAAATGACTGTTTCTACATTCTCCAAAGAAAGGGTTTCTGAACTGCTGCAAACACACATCAGTTTAACTCTGGAAGTTGAATAAACACATTGACAAACATTCTCCCAGATAGCTTCGTTTTGGTTTTAGAGCAAGGTATTTTTCTTTACAGCCTGTTTTCCCATCCACTCTGGAATGTCCAAACGCAGCTTTTAGAAGAAACGTGTTTCTACCTCGCTGAAACTAAACATAGATTCAACTTCCTAAAGGGAAACAACACACAGAAAATCAGTTTGTAGGAAGCGGGTCTTCTGTGTTTTAAACGCATTCTTACTGCTAACTCTTATATGCGTCTCTAGATTGGGAAATGACTGTTTCTACATTCTCCAAAGAAAGGGTTTCTGAACTGCTGCCAACACACATCAGTTTAACTCTGGAAGTTGAAAAAACACATTGACAATCAATCTGCTAGATAGCTCCGTTTTGGTTTTAGAGCAAGATATTTCCCTTTAGAGCCTGTTCTCCCATAAACTCTGGAATGTCCAAACGCAGCTTTAAGAAGAAACGTGTTTCTACCTCGCTGAATGTAAACATAGATGCAACTTCCAAAAAGGAAACAACACACAGAAGATCAGTTTGTGGGAAGCGGGTTTTTTGTGTTTTAAACGCATTCTTACTGCTAACACTTATATGCGTCTCTAGGCCTCGAAATGACTGCTTCTACATTCTCCAAAGAAAGGGTTTCTGAACTGCTGCCAACACACATCAGTTTACCTCTGGAAGTTGAAAACACACATTGACAACCATTCTGCTAGATAGCTCCATTTTGGTTTTAGAGCTAGATATTTCTCTTTACAGCCTGTTCTCCCATACACTCTGGAATGTCCAAACGCAGCTTTTAGAAGAAACCTGTTTCTAACTCGCTGAATCTAAACATAGATGCAACTTCCTAAAAGGAACCAACACACAGAAGATCAGTGTGTAGGAAGCGGGTCTTCTGTGTTTTAAACGCATTCTTACTGCTAACTCTTATATGCGTCTCTAGATCTGGAAATGACTGTTTCTACATTCTCCAAAGAAAGGGTTTCTGAACTGCTGCAAACACACATCAGTTTAACTCTGGAAGTTGAATAAACACATTGACAATCATTCTCCCAGATAGCTCCGTTTTGGTTTTAGAGCAAGGTATTTTTCTTTACAGCCTGTTTTCCCATCCACTCTGGAATGTCCAAACGCAGCTTTTAGAAGAAACGTGTTTCTACCTTGGTGAATCTAAACATAGATGCAACTTCCTAAAGGGAACCATCACACATAATATCAGTTTGTAGGAAGCGGGTCTTCTGTGTTTTAAACGCATTCTTACTGCTAACTCTTATATGCGTCTCTAGATCTGGAAATGACTGTTTCTACATTCTCCAAAGAAAGGGTTTCTGAACTGCTCCAAACACACATCAGTTTAACTCTGGAAGTTGAATATGCACATTGACAACCATTCTGCTAGATAGCTCCGTTTTGGTTTTAGAGCAAGGTATTTCTCTTTACAGCCTGTTCTCCCATCCAGTCTGGAATGTCCAAACGCAGCTTTTAGAAGAAACGTGTTTCTACCTCGCTGAATCTAAACATAGATGCAACTTCCTAAAAGGTACCAACACACAGAAAATCTGTTTGTAGGAAGCGGGTTTTCTGTGTTTTAAACGCATTCTTAATGCTAACTCTTCTATGCGTCTCTAGATCTGGAAATGACTGTTTCTACATTCTCCAAAGAAAGGGTTTCTGAACTGCTGCAAACACACGTCAGTTTACCTCTGGAAGTTGAATACGCACATTGACAACCATTCTGCTAGATAGCTCCGTTTTGGTTTTAGAGCAAGGTATTTCTCTTTACATCCTGTTCTCCCATCCAGTCTGGAATGTCCAAACGCAGCTTTTAAAAAAACGTGTTTCTACCTCGCTGAATCTAAACATAGATGCAACTTCCTAAAAGGTACCAACACACAGAAAATCTGTTTGAAGGAAGCGGGTTTTCTGTGTTTTAAACGCATTCTTAATGCTAACTCATATATGCGTCTCTAGATCTGGAAATGACTGTTTCTACATTCCCCAAAGAGAGGGTTTCTAAACTGCTGCAAACACACATCAGTTTAACTCTGGAAGTTGAAAACACACATTGACAACCATTCTGCTAGATAGCTCCGTTTTGGTTTTAGAGCAAGATATTTCTCTTTACAGCCTGTTCTGTTTTCCACTCTGGAATGTCCAAACGCAGCTTTTAGAAGAAACGTGTTTCTACCTTGGTGAATCTAAACATAGATGCAACTTCTTAAAGGGAACCAACACACAGAAGATCAGTTTGTAGGAAGCGGGTTTTCTGTGTTTTAAACTCATTCCTACTGCTAACTCTTATATGAGTCTCTAGGTCTGGAAATGATTGTTTCTACATTCTCCAAAGAAAGGGTTTCTAAACTGCTGCAAACACACATCTGTTGAACTCTGGAAGTTGAAAACACACACTCACAACCATTCTGCTAGATAGCTCCTTTTTGGTTTTAGAGCAAGATATTTCTCTTTACAGCCTGTTCTCTTTTCCACTCTGGAATGTCCAAACGCAGCTTTTAGAAGAAACGTGTTTCTACCTTGGTGAATCTAAACATAGATGCAACTTCCTAAAGGGAACCAACACACATAATATCAGTTTGTAGGAAGCGGGTCTTCTGTGTTTTAAACGCATTCTTACTGCTAACCCTTACATGCCTCTCTAGATCTGGAAATGACTGTTTCTACATTCTCCAAAGAAAGGGTTTCTGAACTGCTGCAAACACACATCAGTTTAACTCTGGAAGTTGAATATGCACATTGACAACCATTCTGCTAGATAGCTCCGTTTTGGTTTTAGAGCAAGGTATTTCTCTTTACATCCTGTTCTCCCATCCAGTCTGGAATGTCCAAACGCAGCTTTTAGAAGAAACGTGTTTCTAACTCGCTGAATCTAAACATAGATGCAACTTCCTAAAAGGAACCAACACACAGAAGATCAGTGTGTAGGAAGCGGGTCTTCTGTGTTTTAAACGCATTCTTACTATAACTCTTTTATGCGTCTCTAGCTCTGGAAATGACAGGTTCTACATTCTCCAAAGAAAGGGTTTCTGAGCTGCTGCAAACACACATCAGTTTAACTCTGGAAGTTGAAAACACACATTGACAATCATTCTGCTAGATAGCTCCGTTTTGGTTTTAGAGCAAGATATTTCCCTTTAGAGCCTGTTCTCCCATAAACTCTGGAATGTCCAAACGCAGCTTTAAGAAGAAACGTGTTTCTACCTCGCTGAATGTAAAGATAGATGCAACTTCCAAAAAGGAACCAACACACAGAAGATCAGTTTGTAGGAAGCGGGTTTTTTGTGTTTTAAAAGCATTCTTACTGCTAACACTTATATGCGTCTCTAGGGCTCGAAATGACTGCTTCTACATTCTCCAAAGAAAGGGTTTCTGAACTGCTGCAAACACACATCAGTTTAACTCTGGAAGTTGAAAACACACATTGACAACCATTCTGCTAGATAGCTCCATTTTGGTTTTAGAGCTAGATATTTCTCTTTACAGCCTGTTCTCCATCCACTCTGGAATGTCCAAACGCAGCTTTTAGAAGAAACCTGCTTCTAACTCGCTGAATCTAAACATAGATGCAACTTCCTAAAAGGAACCAACACACAGAAGATCAGTGTGTAGGAAGCGGGTCTTCTGTGTTTTAAACGCATTCTTACTGCTAACTCTTATATACGTCTCTAGATCTGGAAATGACTGTTTCTACATTCTCCAAAGAAAGGGTTTCTGAACTGCTGCAAACACACATCAGTTTAACTCTGGAAGTTGAATAAACACATTGACAAACATTCTCCCAGATAGCTCCGTTTTGGTTTTAGAGCAAGGTATTTTTCTTTACAGCCTGTTTTCCCATCCACTCTGGAATGTCCAAACGCAGCTTTTAGAAAAACGTGTTTCTACCTCGCTGAAACTAAACATAGACGCAACTTCCTAAAGGGAAACAACACACAGAAGATCAGTTTGTAGGAAGCGGGTCTTCTGTGTTTTAAACGCATTCTTACTGCTCACTCTTATATGCGTCTCTAGATTGGGAAATGACTGTTTCTACATTCTCCAAAGAAAGGGTTTCTGAACTGCTGCAAACACACATCAGTTTAACTCTGGAAGTTGAAAACACACATTGACAATCAATCTGCTAGATAGCTCCGTTTTGGTTTTAGAGCAAGATATTTCCCTTTAGAGCCTGTTCTCCCATAAACTCTGGAATGTCCAAACGAAGCTTTAAGAAGAAACGTGTTTCTACCTCGCTGAATGTAAACATAGATGCAACTTCCAAAAAGGAAACAACACACAGAAGATCAGTTTGTAGGAAGCGGGTTTTTTGTGTTTTAAACGCATTCTTACTGCTAACACTTATATGCGTCTCTAGGGCTCGAAATGACTGCTTCTACATTCTCCAAAGAAAGGGTTTCTGAACTGCTGCCAACACACATCAGTTTAACTCTGGAAGTTGAATAAACACATTGACAATCATTCTCCCAGATAGCTCCGTTTTGGTTTTAGAGCAAGGTATTTTTCTTTACAGCCTGTTTTCCCATCCACTCTGGAATGTCCAAACGCAGCTTTTAGAAGAAACGTGTTTCTACCTTGGTGAATCTAAACATAGATGCAACTTCCTAAAGGGAACCAACACACATAATATCAGTTTGTAGGAAGCGGGTCTTCTGTGTTTTAAACGCATTCTTACTGCTAACTCTTATATGCGTCTCTAGATCTGGAAATGACTGTTTCTACATTCTCCAAAGAAACGGTTTCTGAACTGCTGCAAACACACATCAGTTTAACTCTGGAAGTTGAATATGCACATTGACAACCATTCTGCTAGATAGCTCCGTTTTGGTTTTAGAGCAAGGTATTTCTCTTTACAGCCTGTTGTCCCATCCAGTCTGGAATGTCCAAACGCAGCTTTTAGAAGAAACGTGTTTCTAACTCGCTGAATATAAACATAGTTGCAACTTCCTAAAAGGTACCAACACACAGAAAATTAGTTTGTAGGAAGCGGGTTTTCTGTGTTTTAAAGGCATTCTTACTGCTAACTCTTATATGCGTCTCTAGATCTGGAAATGACTGTTTCTACATTCTCCAAAGAAAGGGTTTCTGAACTGCTGCAAACACACATCAGTTTAATTCTAGAAGTTTAAAACACACATTGACAACCATTCTGCTAGATAGCTCCGTTTTGGTTTTAGAGCAAGATATTTCTCTTTACAACCTGTTCTCTTTTCCACTCTGGAATGTCCAAACGCAGCTTTTAGATGAAACGTGTTTCTACCTTGATGAATCTAAACATAGATGCAACTTCCTACAGGGAACCAACACACAGAAGATCAGTGTGTAGGAAGCGGGTCTTCTGTGTTTTAAACGCATTCTTCCTGCTAACACTTATATGCGTCTCTAGGGCTGGAAATGACTGTTTCTACATTCTACAAAGAAAGAGTTTCTGAAATGCTGCAAACACATCAGTTTGACTCTGGAAGTTGAATACACACATTCACAACCATTCTGCTAGATAGCTCCCTTTTGGTTTTAGAGCAAGATATTTCTCTTTACAGCCTGTTCTCTTTTCCACTCTGGAATGTGCAAACGCAGCTTTTAGAAGAAAAGTGTTTCTACCTTGGTGAATCTAAACATAGATGCAACTTCCTAAAGGGAACCAACACACAGAAGATCAGTTTGTAGGAAGCGTGTCTTCTGTGTTTTAAACGCATTCTTACTGCTAACTCTTATATGCGTCTCTAGATCTGGAAATGACTGTTTCTACATTCTCCAAAGAAATGGTTTCTGAACTGCTGCAAACACACATCAGTTTAACTCTGGAAGTTGAATAAACACATTGACAATCATTCTCCCAGATAGCTCCGTTTTGGTTTTAGAGCAAGGTATTTTTCTTTACAGCCTGTTTTCCCATCCACTCTGGAATGTCCAAACGCAGCTTTTAGAAGAAACGTGTTTCTACCTTGGTGAATCTAAACATAGATGCAACTTCCTAAAGGGAACCAACACACAGAAAATCAGTTTGTAGGAAGCGGGTCTTCTGTGTTTTAAACGCATTCTTACTGCTAACTCTTATATGCGTCTCTAGATCGGGAAATGACTGTTTCTACATTCTCCAAAAAAAGGGTTTCTGAACTGCTGCAAAAACACATCAGTTTAAGTCTGGAAGTTGAATACACACATTGACAACGATTCTGCTAGATAGCACCGTTTTGGTTTTAGAGCAAGGTATTTCTCTTTACAACCTGTTCTCCAATCCACTCTGGAATGTCCAAACGCAACTTTTAGAAGAAAAGTGTTTCTACTTCGCTGAATGTAAACACAGATGCAACATCCTAAAAGGAACCAATTCACAGAAGATCAGTTTGTGGAAAGCTTGTTTTTTGTGTTTTAAACGCATTCTTACTGCTAACACTTATATGCGTCTCTAGGGCTGGAAATGACTGTTTCTACATTCCCCAAAGAGAGGGTTTCTAAACTGCTGCAAACAAACATCAGTTTAACTCTAGAAGTTGAAAACACACATTGACAACCATTCTGCTAGATAGCACCGTTTTGGTTTTAGAGCAAGATATTTCTCTTTACAGCCTGTTCTGTTTTCCACTCTGGAATGTCCAAACGCAGCTTTTAGAAGAAACGTGTTTCTACCTTGGTGAATCTAAACATAGATGCAACTTCCTAAAGGGAACCAACACACATAATATCAGTTTGTAGGAAGCGGGTCTTCTGTGTTTTAAACGCATTCTTACTGCTAACTCTTATATGCGTCTCTAGATCTGGAAATGACTGTTTCTACATTCTCCAAAGAAAGGGTTTCTGAACTGCTGCAAACACACATCAGTTTAATTCTAGAAGTTGAAAACACACATTGACAACCATTCTGCTAGATAGCTCCGTTTTGGTTTTAGAGCAAGATATTTCTCTTTACAACCTGTTCTCTTTTCCACTCTGGAATATCCAAACGCAGCTTTTAGATGAAATGTGTTTCTACCTTGGTGAATCTAAACATAGATGTAATTTCCTAAAGGGAACCAACACACAGAAGATCAGTTTGTAGGAAGCGGGTCTTCTGTGTTTTAAACGCATTCTTACCGCTAACACTTATATGCCTCTCTAGATCTGGAAATGATTGCTTCTACATTCTCCAAAGAAAGGGTTTCTGAACTGCTGCAAACACAAATCAGTTTAACTCTGGAAGTTGAACACACACATTCACAACCATTCTGTTAGAGAGCTCCGTTTTGGTTTTAGAGCAAGGTATTTCTCTTTACAGCCTTTTCTCCCATGCACTCTGGAATGTATAAACGCAGCTGTTAGAAGAAACGTGTTTCTACCTCGCTGAATGTAAACATAGATGCAACTTCCTAAAAGGAACCAATACACAGAAGATCAGTTTGTAGGAAGCGGGTTTTTTGTGTTTTAAACGCATTCTTACTGCTAACTCTTATATGCGTCTCTAGGGCTGGAAATTACTGTTTCTACATTCTTCAAAGAAAGGGTTTCTGAACTGCTGCAAACACACATCAGTTTAACTCTGGAAGTTGAAAACACACATTGACAATCATTCTGCTAGATAGCTCCGTTTTGGTTTTAGAGCAAGATATTTCTCTTTACACCCTGTTCTCCCTTCCACTCTGGAATGTCCAAACGCAGCTTTTAGAAGAAACGTGTCTCTACCTTGGTGAATATAAACATAGATGCATCTACCTAAAGGAACCAACACACAGAAGATCAGTTTGTAGAAAGCGGGTTTTTTGTGTTTTAAACGCATTCTTACTGCTAACACTTATATGCGTCTCTAGGGCTGGAAATCACTGTTTCTACATTCTCCAAAGAAAGGGTTTCTGAACTGCTGCAAACACACATCAGTTTAACTCTGGAAGTTGAAAACACACATTGCCAACCATTCTGCTAGATAGCTCCGTTTTGGTTTTAGAGCAAGATATTTCTCTTTACAGCTTGTTCTCTTATCCACTCTGGAATGTCCAAACGCAGCTTTTAGAAGAAACGTGTTTCTGCCTTGGTGAATCTAAACATAAATGCAACTTCCTAAGGGGAACCAACACACATAATATCAGTTTGTAGGAAGCGGGTCTTCTGTGTTTTAAACGCATTCTTACTGCTAACTCTTATATGCGTCTCTAGATCTGGAAATGACTGTTTCTACATTCTCCAAAGAAATGGTTTCTGAACTGCTGCAAACACACATCAGTTTAACTCTGGAAGTTGAATAAACACATTGACAATCATTCTCCCAGATAGCTCCGTTTTGGTTTTAGAGCAAGGTATTTTTCTTTACAGCCTGTTTTCCCATCCACTCTGGAATGTCCAAACGCAGCTTTTAGAAGAAACGTGTTTCTACCTTGGTGAATCTAAACATAGATGCAACTTCCTAAAGGGAACCAACACACATAATATCAGTTTGTAGGAAGCGGGTCTTCTGTGTTTTAAACGCATTCTTACTGCTAACTCTTATATGCGTCTCTAGATCTGGAAATGACTGTTTCTACATTCTCCAAAGAAAGGGTTTCTGAACTGCTGCAAACACACATCAGTTTAACTCTGGAAGTTGAATATGCACATTGACAACCATTCTGCTAGATAGCTCCGTTTTGGTTTTAGAGCAAGGTATTTCTCTTTACAGCCTGTTGTCCCATCCAGTCTGGAATGTCCAAACGCAGCTTTTAGAAGAAACGTGTTTCTAACTCGCTGAATCTAAACATAGTTGCAACTTCCTAAAAGGTACCAACACACAGAAAATTAGTTTGTAGGAAGCGGGTTTTCTGTGTTTTAAACGCATTCTTACTGCTAACTCTTATATGTGTCTCTAGATCTGGAAATGACTGTGTCTACATTCTCCAAAGAAAGGGTTTCTGAACTGCTGCAAACACACATCAGTTTAATTCTAGAAGTTTAAAACACACATTGACAACCATTCTGCTAGATAGCTCCGTTTTGGTTTTAGAGCAAGATATTTCTCTTTACAACCTGTTCTCTTTTCCACTCTGGAATGTCCAAACGCAGCTTTTAGATGAAACGTGTTTCTACCTTGGTGAATCTAAACATAGATGCAACTTCCTACAGGGAACCAACACACAGAAGATCAGTGTGTAGGAAGCGGGTCTTCTGTGTTTTAAACGCATTCTTCCTGCTAACACTTATATGCGTCTCTAGGGCTGGAAATGACTGTTTCTACATTCTACAAAGAGAGAGTTTCTGAACTGCTGCAAACACATCAGTTTGACTCTGGAAGTTGAATACACACATTCACAACCATTCTGCTAGATAGCTCCCTTTTGGTTTTAGAGCAAGATATTTCTCTTTACAGCCTGTTCTCTTTTCCACTCTGGAATGTGCAAACGCAGCTTTTAGAAGAAACGTGTTTCTGCCTTGGTGAATCTAAACATAGATGCAACTTCCTAAGGGGAACCAACACACATAATATCAGTTTGTAGGAAGCGGGTCTTCTGTGTTTTAAACACATTCTTACTGCTAACTCTTATATGCGTCTCTAGATCTGGAAATGACTGTTTCTACATTCTCCAAAGAAAGGGTTTCTGAACTGCTGCAAACACACATCAGTTTAATTCTAGAAGTTGAAAACACACATTGACAACCATTCTGCTAGATAGCTCCGTTTTGGTTTTAGAGCAAGATATTTCTCTTTACAACCTGTTCTCTTTTCCACTCTGGAATATCCAAACGCAGCTTTTAGATGAAACGTGTTTCTACCTTGGTGAATCTAAACATAGATGTAATTTCCTAAAGGGAACCAACACACAGAAGATCAGTTTGTAGGAAGCGGGTCTTCTGTGTTTTAAACGCATTCTTACTGCTAACACTTATATGCCTCTCTAGATCTGGAAATGATTGCTTCTACATTCTCCAAAGAAAGGGTTTCTGAACTGCTGCAAACACAAATCAGTTTAACTCTGGAAGTTGAACACACACATTCACAACCATTCTGTTAGAGAGCTCCGTTTTGGTTTTAGAGCAAGGTGTTTTTCTTTACAGCCTGTTTTCCCATCCACTCTGGAATGTCCAAACGCAGCTTTTAGAAGAAACGTGTTTCTACCTCGCTGAAACTAAACATAGATGCAACTTCCTAAAGGGAAACAACACACAGAAAATCAGTTTGTAGGAAGCGGGTCTTCTGTGTTTTAAACGCATTCTTAATGCTAACTCTTATATGCATCTCTAGATCGGGAAATGACTGTTTCTACATTCTCCAAAGAAAGGGTTTCTGAACTGCTGCAAACACACATCAGTTTAACTCTGGAAGTTGAAAACACACATTGACAACCATTCTGCTAGATAGCTCCGTTTTGGTTTTAGAGCTAGATATTTCTCTTTACAGCCTGTTCTCCCTTAAACTCTGGAATCTCCAAACGCAGCTTTTAGAAGAAACGTGTTTCTACCTCGCTGAATCTAAACATAGATGCAACTTCCTAAAAGGTACCAACACACAGGAAATCTGTCTGTAGGAAGCGGGTTTTCTGTGTTTTAAACGCATTCTTAATGCTAACTCTTATATGCGTCTCTAGATCTGGAAATGACTGTTTCTACATTCCCCAAAGAGAGGGTTTCTAAACTGCTGCAAACACACATCAGGTTAACTCTAGAAGTTGAAAACACACATTGACAACCATTCTGCTAGATAGCTCCGTTTTGGTTTTAGAGGAAGATATTTCTCTTTACAGCCTGTTCTGTTTTCCACTCTGGAATGTCCAAACGCAGCTTTTAGAAAAAACGTGTTTCTACCTTGGTGAATCTAAACATAGATGCAACTTCTTAAAGGGAATCAACACAAAGAAGATCCGTTTGTAGGAAGCGGGTTTTCTGTGTTTTAAACGCATTCCTACTGCTAACTCTTATATGAGTCTCTAGATCTGGAAATGATTGTTTCTACATTCTCCAAAGAAAGGGTTTCTAAACTGCTGCAAACACACATCTATTGAACTCTGGAAGTTAAAAACACACACTCACAACCATTCTGCTAGATAGCTCCTTTTTGGTTTTAGAGCAAGATATTTCTCTATACAGCCTGTTCTCTTTTCCACTCTGGAATGTGCAAACTCAGCTTTTAGAAGAAACGTGTTTCTACCTTGGTGAATCTAAACATAGATGCAACTTCCTAAAGGGAACCAACAAACAGAAGATCAGTTTGTAGGAAGCGGGTCTTCTGTGTTAAACGCATTCTTACTGCTAACTCTTATATGCGTCTCTAGATCTGGAAATTACTGCTTCTACATTCTCCAAAGAAAGGGTTTCTGAACTGCTGCAAACACACATCAGATTAACTCTGGAAGTTGAATACACACATTGGCAACCATTCTGCTAGATAGCTCCGTTTTGGTTTTGAGCAAGGTATTTCTCTTTACAGCCTGTTCTCCCATGCACTCTGGAATGTATAAACGCAGCTTTTAGAAGAAACGTGTTTCTACCTCGCTGAATGTAAACATAGATGCAACTTCCTAAAAGGAACCAATACACAGAAGATCAGTTTGTAGAAAGCTTGTTTTTTGTGTTTTAAACGCATTCTTACTGCTAACACTTATATGCGTCTCTAGGGCTGGAAATGACTGTTTCTACATTCCCCAAAGAGAGGGTTTTTAAGCTGCTGCAAACACACATCAGTTTAACTCTAGAAGTTGAAAACACACATTGACAACCATTCTGCTAGATAGCTCCGTTTTGGTTTTAGAGCAAGATATTTCTCTTTACAGCCTGTTCTGTTTTCCACTCTGGAATGTCCAAACGCAGCTTTTAGAAGAAACGTGTTTCTACCTTGGTGAATCTAAACATAGATGCAACTTCCTAAAGGGAACCAACACACAGAAGATCAGTTTGTAGGAAGCGGGTTTTCTGTGTTTTAAACGCATTCCTACTGCTAACTCTTATATGAGTCTCTAGGTCTGGAAATTGTTGTTTCTACATTCTCCAAAGAAAGGGTTTCTAAACTGCTGCAAACACACATCTTTTGAACTCTGGAAGTTGAAAACACACACTCACAACCATTCTGCTAGATAGCTCCGTTTTGGTTTTAGAGCAAGATATTTCTCTTTACAGCTTGTTCTCTTTTCCACTCTGGAATTTCCAAACGCAGCTTTTAGAAGAAACGTGTTTCTAACTTGGTGAATCTAAACATAGATGCAACTTCCTAAAGGGAACCAACACACATAATATCAGTTTGTAGGAAGCTTGTCTTCTGTGTTTTAAACGCATTCTTACTGCTAACTCTTATATGCATCTCTAGATCTGGAAATGACTGTTTCTACATTCTCCAAAGAAAGGGTTTCTGAACTGCTGCAAACACACATCAGTTTAACTCTTGAAGTTGAAAACACACATTGAAAACCATTCTGCTAGATAGCTCCGTTTTGGTTTTAGAGCAAGGTATTTCTCTTTACAGCCTGTTCTCCCATCCACTCTGGAATGTCCAAACGCAGCTTTTAGAAGAAACGTGTTTCTAACTCGCTGAATCTAAACATAGTTGCAACTTCCTAAAAGGTACCAACACACAGAAAATCAGTTTGTAGGAAGCGGGTTTTCTGTGTTTTAAACGCATTCTTACTGCTAACTCTTATATGCGTCTCTAGATCTGGAAATGACTGTTTCTACATTCTCCAAAGAAAGGGTTTCTGAACTGCTGCAAACACACATCAGTTTAATTCTAGAAGTTGAATAAACACATTGACAACCATTCTGCTAGATAGCTCCGTTTTGGTTTCAGAGCAAGATATTTCTCTTTACAACCTGTTCTCTTTTCCACTCTGGAATGTCCAAACGCAGCTTTTAGAAGAAACGTGTTTCTAACTCGCTGAATCTAAACTTAGGTGCAACTTCCTAAAAGGTACCATCACACAGAAAATCAGTTTGTAGGAAGCGGGTTTTTTGTGTTTTAAACGCATTCTTACTACTAACTCTTATATGCGTCTCTAGATCTGGAAATGACTGTTTCTACATTCTCAAAAGAAAGGGTTTCTGAACTGCTGCAAACACACATCAGTTTAACTCTAGAAGTTGAAAACACACATTGACAATCATTCTGCTAGATAGCTCCGTTTTGGTTTTAGAGCTAGATATTTCTCTTTACAGCCTGTTCTCCCTTAAACTCTGGAATCTCCAAACGCAGCTTTTAGAAGAAACGTGTTTCTACCTCGCTGAATCTAAACATAGATGCAACTTCCTAAAAGGTACCGACACACAGAAAATCTGTTTGTAGGAAGCGGGTTTTCTGTGTTTTAAATGCATTCTTAATGCTAACTCTTCTATGCGTCTCTAGATCTGGAAATGACTGTTTCTATATTCCCCAAAGAGAGGGTTTCTAAACTGCTGCAAACACACATCAGTTTAACTCTAGACGTTGAAAACACACATTGACAACCATTCTGCTAGATAGCTCCGTTTTGGTTTTAGAGCAAGATATTTCTCTTTACAGCCTGTTCTGTTTTCCACTCTGGAATGTCGAAACGCAGCTTTTAGAAGAAACGTGTTTCTACCTTGGTGAATCTAAACATAGATGCAACTTCCTAAAGGGAACCAACACACGGAAGATCAGTTTGTAGGAAGCGGGTTTTTTGTGTTTTAAACGCATTCCTACTGCTAACTTTTATATGAGTCTCTAGGTCTGGAAATGATTGTTTCTACATTCTCCAAAGAAAGGGTTTCTAAACTGCTGCAAACACACATCTGTTGAACTCTGGAAGTTGAAAACACACACTCACAACCATTTTGCTAGATAGCTCCTTTTTGGTTTTAGAGCAAGATATTTCTCTTTACAGCCTTTTCTCTTTTCCACTCTGGAATGTGCAAACGCAGCTTTTAGAAGAAACGTGTTTCTACCTTGGTGAATCTAAACATAGATGCAACTTCCTAAAGGGAACCAACACACAGAAGATCAGTTTGTAGGAAGCGGGTCTTCTGTGTTTTAAACGCATTCTTACTGCTAACTCTTACATGCGTCTCTAGATCTGGAAATTACTGCTTCTACATTCTCCAAAGAAAGGGTTTCTGAACTGCTGCAAACATACATCAGTTTAACTCTGGAAGTTGAATACACACATTCACAACCATTTTGTTAGAGAGCTCCATTTTGGTTTTAGAGCAAGGTATTTCTCTTTACAGCCTGTTCTCCCATGCACTCTGGAATGTATAAACGCAGCTTTTAGAAGAAACGTGTTTCTACCTTGGTGAATCTAAACATAGATGCAACTTCCTAAAGGGAACCAACACACATAATATCAGTTTGTAGGAAGCGGGTCTTCTGTGTTTTAAACGCATTCTTACTGCTAACTATTATATGCGTCTCTAGATCTGGAAATGACTGTTTCTACATTCTCCAAAGAAAGGGTTTCTGAACTGCTGCAAACACACATCAGTTTAACTCTGGAAGTTGAATATGCACATTGACAACCATTCTGCTAGATAGCTCCGTTTTGGTTTTAGAGCAAGGCTTTTCTCTTTACAGCCTGTTCTCCCATCCAGTCTGGAATGTCCAAACGCAGCTTTTAGAAGAAACGTGTTTCTAACTCGCTGAAACTAAACTTAGGTGCAACTTCCTAAAAGGTACCATGACACAGAAAATCAGTTTGTAGGAAGCGGGTTTTTTGTGTTTTAAACGCATTCTTACTACTAACTCTTTTATGCGTCTCTAGATCTGGAAATGACAGGTTCTACATTCTCCAAAGAAAGGGTTTCTGAACTGCTGCAAACACACATCAGTTTAACTCTGGAAGTTGAAAACACACATTGACAATCATTCTGCTAGATAGCTCCGTTTTGGTTTTAGAGCAAGATATTTCCCTCTAGAGCCTGTTCTCCCATAAACTCTGGAATGTCCAAACGCAGCTTTAAGAAGAAACGTGTTTCTATCTCGCTGAATGTAAACATAGATGCAACTTCCAAAAAGGAACCAACACACAGAAGATCAGTTTGTAGGAAGCGGGTTTTTTGTGTTTTAAAAGCATTCTTACTGCTAACACTTATATGCGTCTCTAGGGCTCGAAATGACTGCTTCTACATTCTCCAAAGAAAGGGTTTCTGAACTGCTGCAAACACACATCAGTTTAACTCTGGAAGTTGAAAACACACATTGACAACCATTCTGCTGGATAGCTCCATTTTGGTTTTAGAGCAAGATATTTCTCTTTACAGCCTGTTCTCTTTTCCACTCTGGAATGTCCAAACGCAGCTTTTAGATGAAACGTGTTTCTAACTTGGTGAATCTAAACATAGATGCAACTTCCTAAAGGGAACCAACACACAGAAGATCAGTTTGTAGGAAGCGGGTTTTCTGTGTTTTAAACGCATTCCTACTGCTAACTCTTATATGAGTCTCTAGGTCGGAAATGATTGTTTCTACATTCTCCAAAGAAAGGGTTTCTAAACTGCTGCAAACACACATCTGTTGAACTCTGGAAGTTGAAAACACACACTCACAACCATTCCGCTAGATAGCTCCTTTTTGGTTTTAGAGCAAGATATTTCTCTTTACAGCCTGTTCTCTTTTCCACTCTGGAATGTGCAAACGCCCCTTTTAGAAGAAACGTTTTCCTACCTTGGTGAATCTAAACATAGATGCAACTTCCTAAAGGGAACCAACACACAGAAGATCAGTTTGTAGGAAGCGGGTCTTCTGTGTTTTAAACGCATTCTTACTGCTAACTCTTATATGCGTCTCTAGATCTGGAAATGACTGCTTCTACATTCTCCAAAGAAAGGGTTTCTGAACTGCTGCAAACACACATCAGTTTAACTCTGGAAGTTGAATACACACATTCACAACCATTCTGTTAGAGAGCTCCGTTTTGGTTTTAGAGCAAGGTATTTCTCTTTACAGCCTGTTCTCCCATGCACTCTGGAATGTGCAAACGCAGCTTTTAGAAGAAACGTGTTTCTACCTCGCTGAATGTAAACATAGATGCAACTTCCTAAAAGGAACCAATACACAGAAGATCAGTTTGTAGGAAGCGGGTTTTTTGTGTTTTAAACGCATTCTTACTGCTAACACTTATATGCGTCTCTAGGGCTGGAAATGACTGTTTCTACATTCTCCAAAGAAAGGGTTTCTGAACTGCTGCAAACACACATCAGTTTATCTCTGGAAGTTGAAAACACACATTGACAATCATTCTGCTAGATAGCACCGTTTTGGTTTTAGAGCAAGTTATTTCTCTTTACACCCTGTTCTCCCTTCCACTCTGGAATGTCCAAACGCAGCTTTTAGAAGAAACGTGTTTCTACCTTGGTGAATCTAAACATAGATGCATCTACCTAAAGGAACCAACACACAGAAGATCAGTTTGTAGGAAGCGGGTTTTTTGTGTTTTAAACGCATTCTTACTGCTAACACTTATATGCGTCTCTAGGGTTGGAAATCACTGTTTCTACATTCTCCAAAGAAAGAGTTTCTGAACTGCTGCAAACAAACATCTGTTGAACTCTGGAAGTGAAAAACACACATTGCCAATCATCCTGCTAGATAGCTCCGTGTTGGTTTTAGAGCAAGATATTTCTCTTTACAGCTTGTTCTCTTTTCCACTCTGGAATGTCCAAACGCAGCTTTTAGAAGAAACGTGTTTCTACCTTGGTGAATCTAAACATAGAGCAACTTCCTAAAGGGAACCAACACACATAATATCAGTTTGTAGGAAGCGGGTCTTCTGTGTTTTAAACGCATTCTTACTGCTAACTCTTATATGCGTCTCTAGATCTGGAAATGACTGTTTCTACATTCTCCAAAGAAAGGGTTTCTGAACTGCTGCAAACACACGTCAGTTTACCTCTGGAAGTTGAATATGCACATTGACAACCATTCTGCTAGATAGCTCCGTTTTGGTTTTAGAGCAAGGTATTTCTCTTTACAGCCTGTTCTCCCATCCAGTCTGGAATGTCCAAACGCAGCTTTTAGAAGAAATGTGTTTCTACCTCGCTGAATCTAAACCTAGATGCAACTTCCTAAAAGGTACCAACACACAGAAAATCTGTTTGTAGGAAGCGGGTTTCTGTGTTTTAAACGCATTCTTAATGCTAACTCTTCTATGCGTCTCTAGATCTGGAAATGACTGTTTCTACATTCTCCAAAGAAAGGGTTTCTGAACTGCTGCAACACACGTCAGTTTACCTCTGGAAGTTGAATATGCACATTGACAACCATTCTGCTAGATAGCTCCGTTTTGGTTTTAGAGCAAGTAATTTCTCTTTACAGCCTGTTCTCCCATCCAGTCTGGAATGTCCAAACGGAGCTTTTAGAAGAAACGTGTTTCTACCTCGCTGAATGTAAACATAGATGCAACTTCCTAAAAGGTACCAACACACAGAAAATCTGTTTGTAGGAAGCGGGTTTTCTGTGTTTTAAACGCATTCTTAATGCTAACTCTTCTATGTGTCTCTAGATCTGGAAATGACTGTTTCTACATTCCCCAAAAAGAGGGTTTCTAAACTGCTGCAAACACACATCAGTTTAACTCTAGAAGTTGAAAACACACATTGACAACCATTCTGCTAGATAGCTCCGTTTTGGTTTTAGAGCAAGATATTTCTCTTTACAGCCTGTTCTGTTTTCCACTCTGGAATGTCCAAACGCAGCTTTTAGAAGAAACGTGTTTCTACCTTGGTGAATCTAAACATAGATGCAACTTCCTAAAGGGAACCAACACACAGAAGATCAGTTTGTAGGAAGCGGGTTTTCTGTGTTTTAAACTCATTCCTACTGCTAACTCTTATATGAGTCTCTAGGTCTGGAAATGATTGTTTCTACATTCTCCAAAGAAAGGGTTTCTAAACTGCTGCAAACACACATCTGTTGAACTCTGGAAGTTGAAAACACACACTCACAACCATTCTGCTAGATAGCTCCTTTTTGGTTTTAGAGCAAGATATTTGTCTTTACAGCCTGTTCTCTTTTCCACTCTGGAATGTGCAAACGCAGCTTTTAGAAGAAACGTGTTTCTACCTTGGTGAATCTAAACATAGATGCAACTTCCTAAAGGGAACCAACACACAGAAGATCAGTTTGTAGGAAGCGGGTCTTCTGTGTTTTAAACGCATTCTTACTGCTAACTCTTATATTCGTCTCTAGATCTGGAAATGACTGTTTCTACATTCTCCAAAGAAAGGGTTTCTGAACTGCTGCAAACACACATCAGTTTAACTCTGGAAGTTGAATACACACATTCACAAACATTCTGTTAGAGAGCTCCGTTTTGATTTTAGAGAAAGGTATTTCTCTTTACAGCCTGTTCTCCCATCCACTCTGGAATGTCCAAACGCAGCTTTTAGAAGAAACCTGCTTCTAACTCGCTGAATCTAAACCTAGATGCAACTTCCTAAAAGGAACCAACACACAGAAGATCAGTGTGTAGGAAGCGGGTCTTCTGTGTTTTAAACGCATTCTTACTGCTAACTCTTATATACGACTCTAGATCTGGAAATGACTGTTTCTACATTCTCCAAAGAAAGGGTTTCTGAACTGCTGCAAACACACATCAGTTTAACTCTGGAAGTTGAATAAACACATTGACAAACATTCTCCCAGATAGCTCCGTTTTGGTTTTAGAGCAAGGTATTTTTCTTTACAGCCTGTTTTCCCATCCACTCTGGAATGTCCAAACGCAGCTTTTAGAAGAAACGTGTTTCTACCTCGCTGAAACTAAACATAGATGCAACTTCCTAAAGGGAAACAACACACAGAAAATCAGCTTGTAGGAAGCGGGTCTTCTGTGTTTTAAACGCATTCTTACTGCTAACTCTTATATGCGTCTCTAGATTGGGAAATGACTGTTTCTAAATTCTCCAAAGAAAGGGTTTCTGAACTGCTGCAAACACACATCAGTTTAACTCTGTAAGTTAAAAACACACATTGACAATCAATCTGCTAGATAGCTCCGTTTTGGTTTTAGAGCAAGATATTTCCCTTTAGAGCCTGTTCTCCCATAAACTCTGGAATGTCCAAACGCAGCTTTAAGAAGAAACGTGTTTCTACCTCGCTGAATGTAAACATAGATGCAACTTCCAAAAAGGAAACAACACACAGAAGATCAGTTTGTAGGAAGCGGGTTTTTTGTGTTTTAAACGCATTCTTACTGCTAACACTTATATGCGTCTCTAGGGCTCGAAATGACTGCTTCTACATTCTCCAAAGAAAGGGTTTCTGAACTGCTGCCAACACACATCAGTTTACCTCTGGAAGTTGAAAACACACATTGACAACCATTCTGCTAGATAGCTCCATTTTGGTTTTAGAGCTAGATATTTCTCTTTACAGCCTGTTCTCCCATACACTCTGGAATGTCCAAACGCAGCTTTTAGAAGAAACCTGTTTCTAACTCGCTGAATCTAAACATAGATGTAACATCCTAAAAGGAACCAACACACAGAAGATCAGTGTGTAGGAAGCAGGTCTTCTGTGTTTTAAACGCATTCTTACTGCTAACTGTTATATGCGTCTCTAGATCTGGAAATGACTGTTTCTACATTCTCCAAAGAAAGGGTTTCTGAACTGCTGCAAACAAACATTAGTTTAACTCTGGAAGTTGAATAAACACATTGACAGTCATTCTCCCAGATAGCTCCGTTTTGGTTTTAGAGCAAGGTATTTTTCTTTACAGCCTGTTTTCCCATCCACTCTGGAATGTCCAAACGCAGCTTTTAGAAGAAACGTGTTTCTACCTTGGTGAATCTAAACGTAAATGCAACTTCCTAAAGGGAACCAACACAGATAATATCAGTTTGTAGGAAGCGGGTCTTCTGTGTTTTAAACGCATTCTTACTGCTAACTCTTATATGCGTCTCTAGATCTGGAAATGACTGTTTCTACATTCTCCAAAGAAAGGGTTTCTGAACTGCTGCAAACACACATCAGTTTAACTCTGGAAGTTGAATACGCACATTTACAACCATTCTGCTAGATAGCTTCGTTTTGGTTTTAGAGCAAGGTATTTCTCTTTACAGCCTGTTCTCCCATCCAGTCTGGAATGTCCAAACGCAGCTTTTAGAAGAAACGTGTTTCTAACTCGCTGAATCTAAACATAGTTGAAACTTCCTAAAAGGTACCAACACACAGAAAATCAGTTTGTAGGAAGTGGGTTTTTTGTGTTTTAAACGCATTCTTACTACTAACTCTTTTATGCGTCTCTAGATCTGGAAATGACTGTTTCCACATTCTCCAAAGAAAGGGTTTCTGAACTGCTGCAAACACACATCAGTTTGACTCTGGAAGTTGAATACACACATTCACAACCATTCTGCTAGATAGCTCCCTTTTGGTTTTAGAGCAAGATATTTCTATTTACAGCCTGTTCTCTTTTCCACTCTGGAATGTGCAAACGCAGCTTTTAGAAGAAACGTGTTTCTACCTTGGTGAATCTAAACATAGATGCAACTTCCTAAAGGGAACCAACACACAGAAGATCAGTTTGAAGGAAGCGTGTCTTCTGTGTCTTAAACGCATTCTTACTGCTAACTCTTATATGCGTCTCTAGATCTGGAAATGATTGCTTCTACATTCTCCAAAGAAAGGGTTTCTGAACTGCTGCAAACACACATCAGTTTAACTCTGGAAGTTGAACACACACATTCACAACCATTCTGTTAGAGAGCTCCGTTTTGGTTTTAGAGCAAGGTATTTCTCTTTACAGCCTGTTCTCCCATGCACTCTGGAATGTATAAACGCAGCTGTTAGAAGAAACGTGTTTCTACCACGCTGAATGTAAACATAGATGCAACTTCCTAAAAGGAACCAATACACAGAAGATCAGTTTGTAGGAAGCGGGTTTTTTGTGTTTTAAACGCATTCTTACTGCTAACTCTTTTATGCGTCTCTAGATCTGAAAATGACAGGTTCTACATTCTCCAAAGAAAGGGTTTCTGAACTGCTGCAAACACACATCAGTTTAACTCTGGAAGTTGAATACACACATTGACCATCATTCTACAAGATAGCTCCGTTTTGGTTTTAGAGCAAGATATTTCCCTTTAGAGCCTTTTCTCCCATAAACTCTGGAATGTCCAAACGCAGCTTTAAGAAGAAACGTGTTTCTACCTCGCTGAATGTAAACATAGATGCAACTTCCAAAAAGGAACCAACACACAGAAGATCAGTTTGTAGGAAGCGGTTTTTTTGTGTTTTAAAAGCATTCTTACTGCTAACACTTATATGCGTCTCTAGGGCTCGAAATGACTGCTTCTACATTCTCCAGAGAAAGGGTTTCTGAACTGCTGCAAACACACATCAGTTTAACTCTGGAAGTTGAAAACACACATTGACAACCATTCTGCTAGATAGCTCCATTTTGGTTTTAGAGCTAGATATTTCTCTTTACAGCCTGTTTTCCCATCCACTCTGGAATGTCCAAACGCAGCTTTTAGAAGAAACCTGCTTCTACTCGCTGAATCTAAACATAGATGCAACTTCCTAAAAGGAACCAACACAGAGAAGTTCAGTGTGTAGGAAGCGGGTCTTCTGTGTTTTAAACGCATTCTTACTGCTAACTCTTATATGCGTCTCTAGATCGGGAAATGACTGTTTCTACATTCTCCAAAGAAAGGGTTTCTGAACTGCTGCAAACACACATCAGTTTAACTCTGGAAGTTGAAAACACACATTGTCAACCATTCTGCTAGATAGCTCCGTTTTGGTTTTAGAGCTAGATATTTCTCTTTACAGCCTGTTCTCTTTTCCACTCGGGAATGTGCAAATGCAGCTTTTAGAAGAAACGTGTTTCTACCTCGCTGAATGTAAACATAGATGCAACTTCCTAAAAGGAACCAATACACAGAAGATCAGTTTGTAGGAAGCTTGTTTTTTGTGTTTTAAACGCATTCTCACTGCTAACACTTATATGCGTCTCTAGGGCTGGAAATGACTGTTTCTACATTCCCCAAAGAGAGGGTTTCTAAGCTGCTGCAAACACACATCAGTTTAACTCTAGAAGTTGAAAACACACATTGACAACCATTCTGCTAGATAGCTCCGTTTTGGTTTTAGAGCAAGATATTTCTCTTTACAGCCTGTTCTGTTTTCCACTCTGGAATTTCCAAACGCAGCTTTTAGAAGAAACGTGTTTCAACCTTGGTGAATCTAAACATAGATGCAACTTCCTAAAGGGAACCAACACACAGAAGATCAGTTTGTAGGAAGCGGGTTTTCTGTGTTTTAAACGCATTCCTACTGCTAAATCTTATATGAGTCTCTAGGTCTGGAAATTGTTGTTTCTACATTCTCCAAAGAAAGGGTTTCTAAACTGCTGCAAACACACATCTGTTGAACTCTGGAAGTTGAAAACACACACTCACAACCATTCTGCTAGATAGCTCCGTTTTGGTTTTAGAGCAAGATATTTCTCCTTACAGCTTGTTCTCTTTTCCACTCTGGAATGTCCAATCGCAGCTTTTAGAAAAAACGTGTTTCTACCTTGGTGAATCTAAACATAGATGCAACTTCCTAAAGGGAACCAACACACATAATATCAGTTGGTAGGAAGCGGGTCTTCTGTGTTTTAAACGCATTCTTACTGCTAACTCTTATATGCGTCTCTAGATCTGGAAATGAGTGTTTCTACATTCTCCAAAGAAAGGGTTTCTGAACTGCTGCAAACACACATCAGTTTAACTCTGGAAGTTGAATAAGCACATTGACAACCATTCTGTTAGAGAGCTCCGTTTTGGTTTTAGAGCAAGGTATTTCTCTTTACAGCCTGTTCTCCCATGCACTCTGGAATGTATAAACGCAGCTTTTAGAAGAAACGTGTTTCTACCTCGCAGAATGTAAACATAGATGCAACTTCCTAAAAGGAACCAATACACAGAAGATCAGTTTGTAGGAAGCGGGTTTTTTGTGTTTTAAACGCATTCTTACTGCTAACACTTATATACTTCTCTAGGGCTGGAAATGACTGTTTCTACATTCTCCAAAGAAAGGGTTTCTGAACTGCTGCAGACACACATCAGTTTAACTCTGGAAGTTGAAAACACACATTGACAATCATTCTGCTAGATAGCTCCGTTTTGGTTTTAGAGCAAGATATTTCTCTTTACAACCTGTTCTCTTTTCCACTCTGGAATGTCCAAACGCAGCTTTTAGATGAAACGTGTTTCTACCTCGCTGAATGTAAACATAGATGCAACTTCCTAAAAGGAACCAATACACAGAAGATCAGTTTGTAGGAAGCGGGTTTTTTGTGTTTTAAACGCATTCTTACTGCTAACACTTATATGCGTCTCTAGGGCTGGAAATGACTGTTTCTACATTCTCCAAAGAAAGGGTTTCTGAACTGCTGCAGACACACATCAGTTTAACTCTGGAAGTTGAAAACACACATTGACAATCATTCTGCTAGATAGCTCCGTTTTGGTTTTAGAGCAAGATATTTCTCTTTACACCCTGTTCTCCCTTCCACTCTGGAATGTCCAAACGCAACTTTTAGAAGAAACGTGTTTCTAACTCGCTGAATCTAAACATAGATGCAACTTCCTAAAGGGAACCAACATACATAATATCAGTTTGTAGGAAGCGGGTCTTCTGTGTTTTAAACGCATTCTTACTGCTAACTCTTATATGCGTCTCTAGATCTGGAAATGACTGTTTCTACATTCTCCAAAGAAAGGATTTCTGAACTGCTGCAAACACACATCAGTTTAACTCTGGAAGTTGAATATGCACATTGACAACCATTCTGCTAGATAGCTCCGTTTTGGTTTTAGAGCAAAGTATTTCTCTTTACATCCTGTTCTCCCATCCAGTCTGGAATGTCCAAACGCAGCTTTTAGAAGAAACGTGTTTCTAACTCGCTGAATCTAAACTTAGGTGCAACTTCCTAAAAGGTAACATGACACAGAAAATCAGTTTGTAGGAAGCGGGTTTTTTTGTGTTTTAAACGCATTCTTACTACTAACTCTTTTATGCGTCTCTAGATCTGGAAATGACAGGTTCTACATTCTCCAAAGAAAGGGTTTCTGAACTGCTGCAAACACACGTCAGTTTAACTCTGGAAGTTGAAAACACACATTGACAATCATTCTGCTAGATAGCTCCGTTTTGGTTTTAGAGCAAGATATTTCCCTTTAGACACTGTTCTCCCATAAACTCTGGAATGTCCAAACGCAGCTTTAAGAAGAAATGTGTTTCTACCTCGCTGAATGTAAACATAGATGCAACTTCTAAAAAGGAACCAACACACAGAAGATCAGTTTGTAGGAAGCGGGTTTTTTGTGTTTTAAAAGCATTCTTACTGCTAACACTTATATGCGTCTCTAGGGCTCGAAATGACTGCTTCTACATTCTCCAAAGAAAGGGTTTCTGAACTGCTGCAAACACACATCAGTTTAACTCTGGAAGTTGAAAACACACATTGACAACCATTCTTCTAGATAGCTCCATTTTGGTTTTAGAGCTAGATATTTCTCTTTACAGCCTGTTTTCCCATCCACTCTGGAATGTCCAAACGCAGCTTTTAGAAGAAACCTGCTTCTACTCGCTGAATCTAAACATAGATGCAACTTCCTAAAAGGAACCAACACACAGAAGATCAGTGTGTAGGAAGCGGGTCTTCTGTGTTTTAAACGCATTCTTACTGCTAACTCTTATATGCCTCTCTAGATCTGGAAATGACTGTTTCTACATTCTCCAAAGAAAGGGTTTCTGAACTGCTGCAAACACACGTCAGTTTACCTCTGGAAGTTGAATATGCACATTGACAACCATTCTGCTAGATAGCTCCGTTTTGGTTTTAGAGCAAGGTATTTCTCTTTACAGCCTGTTCTCCCATCCAGTCTGGAATGTCCAAACGCAGCTTTTAGAAGAAACGTGTTTCTACCTCGCTGAATCTAAACATAGATGCAACTTCCTAAAAGGTACCAACACACAGAAAATCTGTTTGTAGGAAGCGGGTTTTCTGTGTTTTAAACGCATTCTTAATGCTAACTCTTCTATGCGTCTCTAGATCTGGAAATGACTGTTTCTACATTCCCCAAAGAGAGAGTTTCTAAACTGCTGCAAACACACATCAGTTTAACTCTGGAAGTTGAAAACACACATTGACAACCATTCTGCTAGATAGCTCCGTTTTGGTTTTAGAGCAAGATATTTCTCTTTACAGCCTGTTCTCTTTTCCACTCTGGAATGTCCAAACGCAGCTTTTAGAAGAAACCTGTTTCTACCTTGGTGAATCTAAACATAGATGCAACTTTCTAATGGGAACCAACACACAGAAGATCAGTTTGTAGGAAGCGGGTTTTCTGTGTTTTAAACTCATTCCTACTGCTAACTCTTATATGAGTCTCTAGGTCTGGAAATGATTGTTTCTACATTCTCCAAAGAAAGGGTTTCTAAACTGCTGCAAACACACATCTGTTGAACTCTGGAAGTTGAAAACACACACTCACAACCATTCTGCTAGATAGCTCCTTTTTGGTTTTAGAGCAAGATATTTCTCTTTACAGCCTGTTCTCTTTTCCACTCTGGAATGTGCAAACGCAGCTTTTAGAAGAAACGTGTTTCTACCTTGGTGAATCTAAACATAGATGCAACTTCCTAAAGGGAACCAACACACAGAAGATCAGTTTGTAGGAAGCGGGTCTTCTGTGTTTTAAACGCATTCTTACTGCTAACTCTTACATGCGTCTCTAGATCTGGAAATTACTGCTTCTACATTCTCCAAAGAAAGGGTTTCTGAACTGCTGCAAACACATATCAGTTTATCTCTGGAAGTTGAATACACACATTCACAACCATTGTGTTAGAGAGCTCCGTTTTGGTTTTAGAGCAAGGTATTTCTCTTTACAGCCTGTTCTCCCATGCACTCTGGAATGTATAAACGCAGCTTTTAGAAGAAACGTGTTTCTACCTCGCTGAATGTAAACATAGATGCAACTTCCTAAAAGGAACCAATACACAGAAGATCAGTTTGTAGGAAGCGGGTTTTTTGTGTTTTAAACGCAATTTTACTGCTAACACTTATATGTGTCTCTAGGGCTGGAAATGACTGTTTCTACATTCTCCAAATAAAGGGTTTCTGAACTGCTGCAGACACACTTCAGTTTAACTCTGGAAGTTGAAAACACACATTGACAATCATTCTGCTAGAGAGCTCCGTTTTGGTTTTAGAGCAAGATATTTCTCTTTACACCCTGTTCTTTCTTCCACTCTGGAATGTCCAAACGCAGCTTTTAGAAGAAACGTGTTTCTACCTTGGTGAATCTAAATATAGATGCAACTTCCTAAAGGGAACCAACACACATAATATCAGTTTGTAGGAAGCGGGTCTTCTGTGTTTTAAACGCATTCTTACTGCTAACTCTTATATGCCTCTCTAGATCTGGAAATGACTGCTTCTACATTCTCCAAAGAAAGGGTTTCTGAACTGCTGCAAACACATATCAGTTTATCTCTGGAAGTTGAAAACACACATTGACAACCATTCTGCTAGATAGCTCCGTTTTGGTTTTAGAGGTAAATATTTCTCTTTACATCCTGTTCTCCCATCCAGTCTGGAATGTCCAAACGCAGCTTTTAGAAGAAACGTGTTTCTAACTCGCTGAATCTAAACTTAGGTGCAACTTCCTAAAAGGTACCATGCCACAGAAAATCAGTTTGTAGGAAGCGGGTTTATTGTGTTTTAAACGCATTCTTACTATAACTCTTTTATGCGTCTCTAGCTCTGGAAATGACAGGTTCTACATTCTCCAAAGAAAGGGTTTCTGAACTGCTGCAAACACACATCAGTTTAACTCTGGAAGTTGAAAACACACATTGACAATCATTCTGCTAGATAGCTCCGTTTTGGTTTTAGAGCAAGATATTTCCCTTTAGAGCCTGTTCTCCCATAAACTCTGGAATGTCCAAACGCAGCTTTAAGAAGAAACGTGTTTCTACCTCGCTGAATCTAAAGATAGATGCAACTTCCAAAAAGGAACCAACACACAGAAGATCAGTTTGTAGGAAGCGGGTTTTTTGTGTTTTAAATGCATTCTTACTGCTAACACTTATATGCGTCTCTAGGGCTCGAAATGACTGCTTCTACATTCTCCAAAGAAAGGGTTTCTGAACTGCTGCAAACACACATCAGTTTAACTCTGGAAGTTGAAAACACACATTGACAACCATTCTGCTGGATAGCTCCATTTTGGTTTTAGAGCTAGATATTTCTCTTTACAGCCTGTTTTCCCATCCACTCTGGAATGTCCAAACGCAGCTTTTAGAAGAAACCTGCTTCTAACTCGCTGAATCTAAACATAGATGCAACTTCCTAAAAGGAACCAACACACAGAAGATCAGTGTGTAGGAAGTGGGTCTTCTGTGTTTTAAACGCATTCTTACTGCTAACTCTTATATACGTCTCTAGATCTGGAAATGACTGTTTCTACATTCTCCAAAGAAAGGGTTTCTGAACTGCTGCAAACACACATCAGTTTAACTCTGGAAGTTGAATAAACACATTGACAAACATTCTCCCAGATAGCTCCGTTTTGGTTTTAGAGCAAGGTATTTTTCTTTACAGCCTGTTTTCCCATCCACTCTGGAATGTCCAAACGCAGCTTTTAGAAGAAACGTGTTTCTACCTCGCTGAAACTAAACATAGATTCAACTTCCTAAAGGGAAACAACACACAGAAAATCAGTTTGTAGGAAGCGGGTCTTCTGTGTTTTAAACGCATTCTTACTGCTAACTCTTATATGCGTCTCTAGATTGGGAAATGACTGTTTCTACATTCTCCAAAGAAAGGGTTTCTGAACTGCTGCCAACACACATCAGTTTAACTCTGGAAGTTGAAAAAACACATTGACAATCAATCTGCTAGATAGCTCCGTTTTGGTTTTAGAGCAAGATATTTCCCTTTAGAGCCTGTTCTCCCATAAACTCTGGAATGTCCAAACGCAGCTTTAAGAAGAAACGTGTTTCTACCTCGCTGAATGTAAACATAGATGCAACTTCCAAAAAGGAAACAACACACAGAAGATCAGTTTGTGGGAAGCGGGTTTTTTGTGTTTTAAACGCATTCTTACTGCTAACACTTATATGCGTCTCTAGGCCTCGAAATGACTGCTTCTACATTCTCCAAAGAAAGGGTTTCTGAACTGCTGCCAACACACATCAGTTTACCTCTGGAAGTTGAAAACACACATTGACAACCATTCTGCTAGATAGCTCCATTTTGGTTTTAGAGCTAGATATTTCTCTTTACAGCCTGTTCTCCCATACACTCTGGAATGTCCAAACGCAGCTTTTAGAAGAAACCTGTTTCTAACTCGCTGAATCTAAACATAGATGCAACTTCCTAAAAGGAACCAACACACAGAAGATCAGTGTGTAGGAAGCGGGTCTTCTGTGTTTTAAACGCATTCTTACTGCTAACTCTTATATGCGTCTCTAGATCTGGAAATGACTGTTTCTACATTCTCCAAAGAAAGGGTTTCTGAACTGCTGCAAACACACATCAGTTTAACTCTGGAAGTTGAATAAACACATTGACAATCATTCTCCCAGATAGCTCCGTTTTGGTTTTAGAGCAAGGTATTTTTCTTTACAGCCTGTTTTCCCATCCACTCTGGAATGTCCAAACGCAGCTTTTAGAAGAAACGTGTTTCTACCTTGGTGAATCTAAACATAGATGCAACTTCCTAAAGGGAACCATCACACATAATATCAGTTTGTAGGAAGCGGGTCTTCTGTGTTTTAAACGCATTCTTACTGCTAACTCTTATATGCGTCTCTAGATCTGGAAATGACTGTTTCTACATTCTCCAAAGAAAGGGTTTCTGAACTGCTCCAAACACACATCAGTTTAACTCTGGAAGTTGAATATGCACATTGACAACCATTCTGCTAGATAGCTCCGTTTTGGTTTTAGAGCAAGGTATTTCTCTTTACAGCCTGTTCTCCCATCCAGTCTGGAATGTCCAAACGCAGCTTTTAGAAGAAACGTGTTTCTACCTCGCTGAATCTAAACATAGATGCAACTTCCTAAAAGGTACCAACACACAGAAAATCTGTTTGTAGGAAGCGGGTTTTCTGTGTTTTAAACGCATTCTTAATGCTAACTCTTCTATGCGTCTCTAGATCTGGAAATGACTGTTTCTACATTCTCCAAAGAAAGGGTTTCTGAACTGCTGCAAACACACGTCAGTTTACCTCTGGAAGTTGAATACGCACATTGACAACCATTCTGCTAGATAGCTCCGTTTTGGTTTTAGAGCAAGGTATTTCTCTTTACATCCTGTTCTCCCATCCAGTCTGGAATGTCCAAACGCAGCTTTTAAAAAAACGTGTTTCTACCTCGCTGAATCTAAACATAGATGCAACTTCCTAAAAGGTACCAACACACAGAAAATCTGTTTGAAGGAAGCGGGTTTTCTGTGTTTTAAACGCATTCTTAATGCTAACTCATATATGCGTCTCTAGATCTGGAAATGACTGTTTCTACATTCCCCAAAGAGAGGGTTTCTAAACTGCTGCAAACACACATCAGTTTAACTCTGGAAGTTGAAAACACACATTGACAACCATTCTGCTAGATAGCTCCGTTTTGGTTTTAGAGCAAGATATTTCTCTTTACAGCCTGTTCTGTTTTCCACTCTGGAATGTCCAAACGCAGCTTTTAGAAGAAACGTGTTTCTACCTTGGTGAATCTAAACATAGATGCAACTTCTTAAAGGGAACCAACACACAGAAGATCAGTTTGTAGGAAGCGGGTTTTCTGTGTTTTAAACTCATTCCTACTGCTAACTCTTATATGAGTCTCTAGGTCTGGAAATGATTGTTTCTACATTCTCCAAAGAAAGGGTTTCTAAACTGCTGCAAACACACATCTGTTGAACTCTGGAAGTTGAAAACACACACTCACAACCATTCTGCTAGATAGCTCCTTTTTGGTTTTAGAGCAAGATATTTCTCTTTACAGCCTGTTCTCTTTTCCACTCTGGAATGTCCAAACGCAGCTTTTAGAAGAAACGTGTTTCTACCTTGGTGAATCTAAACATAGATGCAACTTCCTAAAGGGAACCAACACACATAATATCAGTTTGTAGGAAGCGGGTCTTCTGTGTTTTAAACGCATTCTTACTGCTAACCCTTACATGCCTCTCTAGATCTGGAAATGACTGTTTCTACATTCTCCAAAGAAAGGGTTTCTGAACTGCTGCAAACACACATCAGTTTAACTCTGGAAGTTGAATATGCACATTGACAACCATTCTGCTAGATAGCTCCGTTTTGGTTTTAGAGCAAGGTATTTCTCTTTACATCCTGTTCTCCCATCCAGTCTGGAATGTCCAAACGCAGCTTTTAGAAGAAACGTGTTTCTAACTCGCTGAATCTAAACTTAGGTGCAACTTCCTAAAAGGTACCATGCCACAGAAAATCAGTTTGTAGGAAGCGGGTTTTTTGTGTTTTAAACGCATTCTTACTATAACTCTTTTATGCGTCTCTAGCTCTGGAAATGACAGGTTCTACATTCTCCAAAGAAAGGGTTTCTGAGCTGCTGCAAACACACATCAGTTTAACTCTGGAAG
Source organism: Saimiri boliviensis (assembly GCF_048565385.1). NCBI lineage: Eukaryota > Metazoa > Chordata > Mammalia > Primates > Cebidae > Saimiri > Saimiri boliviensis. The sequence continues at coordinate 103,693,009 of NC_133455.1, forward strand.
TTGAAAACACACATTGACAATCATTCTGCTAGATAGCTCCGTTTTGGTTTTAGAGCAAGATATTTCCCTTTAGAGCCTGTTCTCCCATAAACTCTGGAATGTCCAAACGCAGCTTTAAGAAGAAACGTGTTTCTACCTCGCTGAATGTAAAGATAGATGCAACTTCCAAAAAGGAACCAACACACAGAAGATCAGTTTGTAGGAAGCGGGTTTTTTGTGTTTTAAAAGCATTCTTACTGCTAACACTTATATGCGTCTCTAGGGCTCGAAATGACTGCTTCTACATTCTCCAAAGAAAGGGTTTCTGAACTGCTGCAAACACACATCAGTTTAACTCTGGAAGTTGAAAACACACATTGACAACCATTCTGCTAGATAGCTCCATTTTGGTTTTAGAGCTAGATATTTCTCTTTACAGCCTGTTCTCCATCCACTCTGGAATGTCCAAACGCAGCTTTTAGAAGAAACCTGCTTCTAACTCGCTGAATCTAAACATAGATGCAACTTCCTAAAAGGAACCAACACACAGAAGATCAGTGTGTAGGAAGCGGGTCTTCTGTGTTTTAAACGCATTCTTACTGCTAACTCTTATATACGTCTCTAGATCTGGAAATGACTGTTTCTACATTCTCCAAAGAAAGGGTTTCTGAACTGCTGCAAACACACATCAGTTTAACTCTGGAAGTTGAATAAACACATTGACAAACATTCTCCCAGATAGCTCCGTTTTGGTTTTAGAGCAAGGTATTTTTCTTTACAGCCTGTTTTCCCATCCACTCTGGAATGTCCAAACGCAGCTTTTAGAAAAACGTGTTTCTACCTCGCTGAAACTAAACATAGACGCAACTTCCTAAAGGGAAACAACACACAGAAGATCAGTTTGTAGGAAGCGGGTCTTCTGTGTTTTAAACGCATTCTTACTGCTCACTCTTATATGCGTCTCTAGATTGGGAAATGACTGTTTCTACATTCTCCAAAGAAAGGGTTTCTGAACTGCTGCAAACACACATCAGTTTAACTCTGGAAGTTGAAAACACACATTGACAATCAATCTGCTAGATAGCTCCGTTTTGGTTTTAGAGCAAGATATTTCCCTTTAGAGCCTGTTCTCCCATAAACTCTGGAATGTCCAAACGAAGCTTTAAGAAGAAACGTGTTTCTACCTCGCTGAATGTAAACATAGATGCAACTTCCAAAAAGGAAACAACACACAGAAGATCAGTTTGTAGGAAGCGGGTTTTTTGTGTTTTAAACGCATTCTTACTGCTAACACTTATATGCGTCTCTAGGGCTCGAAATGACTGCTTCTACATTCTCCAAAGAAAGGGTTTCTGAACTGCTGCCAACACACATCAGTTTAACTCTGGAAGTTGAATAAACACATTGACAATCATTCTCCCAGATAGCTCCGTTTTGGTTTTAGAGCAAGGTATTTTTCTTTACAGCCTGTTTTCCCATCCACTCTGGAATGTCCAAACGCAGCTTTTAGAAGAAACGTGTTTCTACCTCGCTGAATCTAAACATAGATGCAACTTCCTAAAGGGAACCAACACACATAATATCAGTTTGTAGGAAGCGGGTCTTCTGTGTTTTAAACGCATTCTTACTGCTAACTCTTATATGCGTCTCTAGATCTGGAAATGACTGTTTCTACATTCTCCAAAGAAACGGTTTCTGAACTGCTGCAAACACACATCAGTTTAACTCTGGAAGTTGAATATGCACATTGACAACCATTCTGCTAGATAGCTCCGTTTTGGTTTTAGAGCAAGGTATTTCTCTTTACAGCCTGTTGTCCCATCCAGTCTGGAATGTCCAAACGCAGCTTTTAGAAGAAACGTGTTTCTAACTCGCTGAATATAAACATAGTTGCAACTTCCTAAAAGGTACCAACACACAGAAAATTAGTTTGTAGGAAGCGGGTTTTCTGTGTTTTAAAGGCATTCTTACTGCTAACTCTTATATGCGTCTCTAGATCTGGAAATGACTGTTTCTACATTCTCCAAAGAAAGGGTTTCTGAACTGCTGCAAACACACATCAGTTTAATTCTAGAAGTTTAAAACACACATTGACAACCATTCTGCTAGATAGCTCCGTTTTGGTTTTAGAGCAAGATATTTCTCTTTACAACCTGTTCTCTTTTCCACTCTGGAATGTCCAAACGCAGCTTTTAGATGAAACGTGTTTCTACCTTGATGAATCTAAACATAGATGCAACTTCCTACAGGGAACCAACACACAGAAGATCAGTGTGTAGGAAGCGGGTCTTCTGTGTTTTAAACGCATTCTTCCTGCTAACACTTATATGCGTCTCTAGGGCTGGAAATGACTGTTTCTACATTCTACAAAGAAAGAGTTTCTGAAATGCTGCAAACACATCAGTTTGACTCTGGAAGTTGAATACACACATTCACAACCATTCTGCTAGATAGCTCCCTTTTGGTTTTAGAGCAAGATATTTCTCTTTACAGCCTGTTCTCTTTTCCACTCTGGAATGTGCAAACGCAGCTTTTAGAAGAAAAGTGTTTCTACCTTGGTGAATCTAAACATAGATGCAACTTCCTAAAGGGAACCAACACACAGAAGATCAGTTTGTAGGAAGCGTGTCTTCTGTGTTTTAAACGCATTCTTACTGCTAACTCTTATATGCGTCTCTAGATCTGGAAATGACTGTTTCTACATTCTCCAAAGAAATGGTTTCTGAACTGCTGCAAACACACATCAGTTTAACTCTGGAAGTTGAATAAACACATTGACAATCATTCTCCCAGATAGCTCCGTTTTGGTTTTAGAGCAAGGTATTTTTCTTTACAGCCTGTTTTCCCATCCACTCTGGAATGTCCAAACGCAGCTTTTAGAAGAAACGTGTTTCTACCTTGGTGAATCTAAACATAGATGCAACTTCCTAAAGGGAACCAACACACAGAAAATCAGTTTGTAGGAAGCGGGTCTTCTGTGTTTTAAACGCATTCTTACTGCTAACTCTTATATGCGTCTCTAGATCGGGAAATGACTGTTTCTACATTCTCCAAAAAAAGGGTTTCTGAACTGCTGCAAAAACACATCAGTTTAAGTCTGGAAGTTGAATACACACATTGACAACGATTCTGCTAGATAGCACCGTTTTGGTTTTAGAGCAAGGTATTTCTCTTTACAACCTGTTCTCCAATCCACTCTGGAATGTCCAAACGCAACTTTTAGAAGAAAAGTGTTTCTACTTCGCTGAATGTAAACACAGATGCAACATCCTAAAAGGAACCAATTCACAGAAGATCAGTTTGTGGAAAGCTTGTTTTTTGTGTTTTAAACGCATTCTTACTGCTAACACTTATATGCGTCTCTAGGGCTGGAAATGACTGTTTCTACATTCCCCAAAGAGAGGGTTTCTAAACTGCTGCAAACAAACATCAGTTTAACTCTAGAAGTTGAAAACACACATTGACAACCATTCTGCTAGATAGCACCGTTTTGGTTTTAGAGCAAGATATTTCTCTTTACAGCCTGTTCTGTTTTCCACTCTGGAATGTCCAAACGCAGCTTTTAGAAGAAACGTGTTTCTACCTTGGTGAATCTAAACATAGATGCAACTTCCTAAAGGGAACCAACACACATAATATCAGTTTGTAGGAAGCGGGTCTTCTGTGTTTTAAACGCATTCTTACTGCTAACTCTTATATGCGTCTCTAGATCTGGAAATGACTGTTTCTACATTCTCCAAAGAAAGGGTTTCTGAACTGCTGCAAACACACATCAGTTTAATTCTAGAAGTTGAAAACACACATTGACAACCATTCTGCTAGATAGCTCCGTTTTGGTTTTAGAGCAAGATATTTCTCTTTACAACCTGTTCTCTTTTCCACTCTGGAATATCCAAACGCAGCTTTTAGATGAAATGTGTTTCTACCTTGGTGAATCTAAACATAGATGTAATTTCCTAAAGGGAACCAACACACAGAAGATCAGTTTGTAGGAAGCGGGTCTTCTGTGTTTTAAACGCATTCTTACCGCTAACACTTATATGCCTCTCTAGATCTGGAAATGATTGCTTCTACATTCTCCAAAGAAAGGGTTTCTGAACTGCTGCAAACACAAATCAGTTTAACTCTGGAAGTTGAACACACACATTCACAACCATTCTGTTAGAGAGCTCCGTTTTGGTTTTAGAGCAAGGTATTTCTCTTTACAGCCTTTTCTCCCATGCACTCTGGAATGTATAAACGCAGCTGTTAGAAGAAACGTGTTTCTACCTCGCTGAATGTAAACATAGATGCAACTTCCTAAAAGGAACCAATACACAGAAGATCAGTTTGTAGGAAGCGGGTTTTTTGTGTTTTAAACGCATTCTTACTGCTAACTCTTATATGCGTCTCTAGGGCTGGAAATTACTGTTTCTACATTCTTCAAAGAAAGGGTTTCTGAACTGCTGCAAACACACATCAGTTTAACTCTGGAAGTTGAAAACACACATTGACAATCATTCTGCTAGATAGCTCCGTTTTGGTTTTAGAGCAAGATATTTCTCTTTACACCCTGTTCTCCCTTCCACTCTGGAATGTCCAAACGCAGCTTTTAGAAGAAACGTGTCTCTACCTTGGTGAATATAAACATAGATGCATCTACCTAAAGGAACCAACACACAGAAGATCAGTTTGTAGAAAGCGGGTTTTTTGTGTTTTAAACGCATTCTTACTGCTAACACTTATATGCGTCTCTAGGGCTGGAAATCACTGTTTCTACATTCTCCAAAGAAAGGGTTTCTGAACTGCTGCAAACACACATCAGTTTAACTCTGGAAGTTGAAAACACACATTGCCAACCATTCTGCTAGATAGCTCCGTTTTGGTTTTAGAGCAAGATATTTCTCTTTACAGCTTGTTCTCTTATCCACTCTGGAATGTCCAAACGCAGCTTTTAGAAGAAACGTGTTTCTGCCTTGGTGAATCTAAACATAAATGCAACTTCCTAAGGGGAACCAACACACATAATATCAGTTTGTAGGAAGCGGGTCTTCTGTGTTTTAAACGCATTCTTACTGCTAACTCTTATATGCGTCTCTAGATCTGGAAATGACTGTTTCTACATTCTCCAAAGAAATGGTTTCTGAACTGCTGCAAACACACATCAGTTTAACTCTGGAAGTTGAATAAACACATTGACAATCATTCTCCCAGATAGCTCCGTTTTGGTTTTAGAGCAAGGTATTTTTCTTTACAGCCTGTTTTCCCATCCACTCTGGAATGTCCAAACGCAGCTTTTAGAAGAAACGTGTTTCTACCTTGGTGAATCTAAACATAGATGCAACTTCCTAAAGGGAACCAACACACATAATATCAGTTTGTAGGAAGCGGGTCTTCTGTGTTTTAAACGCATTCTTACTGCTAACTCTTATATGCGTCTCTAGATCTGGAAATGACTGTTTCTACATTCTCCAAAGAAAGGGTTTCTGAACTGCTGCAAACACACATCAGTTTAACTCTGGAAGTTGAATATGCACATTGACAACCATTCTGCTAGATAGCTCCGTTTTGGTTTTAGAGCAAGGTATTTCTCTTTACAGCCTGTTGTCCCATCCAGTCTGGAATGTCCAAACGCAGCTTTTAGAAGAAACGTGTTTCTAACTCGCTGAATCTAAACATAGTTGCAACTTCCTAAAAGGTACCAACACACAGAAAATTAGTTTGTAGGAAGCGGGTTTTCTGTGTTTTAAACGCATTCTTACTGCTAACTCTTATATGTGTCTCTAGATCTGGAAATGACTGTGTCTACATTCTCCAAAGAAAGGGTTTCTGAACTGCTGCAAACACACATCAGTTTAATTCTAGAAGTTTAAAACACACATTGACAACCATTCTGCTAGATAGCTCCGTTTTGGTTTTAGAGCAAGATATTTCTCTTTACAACCTGTTCTCTTTTCCACTCTGGAATGTCCAAACGCAGCTTTTAGATGAAACGTGTTTCTACCTTGGTGAATCTAAACATAGATGCAACTTCCTACAGGGAACCAACACACAGAAGATCAGTGTGTAGGAAGCGGGTCTTCTGTGTTTTAAACGCATTCTTCCTGCTAACACTTATATGCGTCTCTAGGGCTGGAAATGACTGTTTCTACATTCTACAAAGAGAGAGTTTCTGAACTGCTGCAAACACATCAGTTTGACTCTGGAAGTTGAATACACACATTCACAACCATTCTGCTAGATAGCTCCCTTTTGGTTTTAGAGCAAGATATTTCTCTTTACAGCCTGTTCTCTTTTCCACTCTGGAATGTGCAAACGCAGCTTTTAGAAGAAACGTGTTTCTGCCTTGGTGAATCTAAACATAGATGCAACTTCCTAAGGGGAACCAACACACATAATATCAGTTTGTAGGAAGCGGGTCTTCTGTGTTTTAAACACATTCTTACTGCTAACTCTTATATGCGTCTCTAGATCTGGAAATGACTGTTTCTACATTCTCCAAAGAAAGGGTTTCTGAACTGCTGCAAACACACATCAGTTTAATTCTAGAAGTTGAAAACACACATTGACAACCATTCTGCTAGATAGCTCCGTTTTGGTTTTAGAGCAAGATATTTCTCTTTACAACCTGTTCTCTTTTCCACTCTGGAATATCCAAACGCAGCTTTTAGATGAAACGTGTTTCTACCTTGGTGAATCTAAACATAGATGTAATTTCCTAAAGGGAACCAACACACAGAAGATCAGTTTGTAGGAAGCGGGTCTTCTGTGTTTTAAACGCATTCTTACTGCTAACACTTATATGCCTCTCTAGATCTGGAAATGATTGCTTCTACATTCTCCAAAGAAAGGGTTTCTGAACTGCTGCAAACACAAATCAGTTTAACTCTGGAAGTTGAACACACACATTCACAACCATTCTGTTAGAGAGCTCCGTTTTGGTTTTAGAGCAAGGTATTTCTCTTTACAGCCTTTTCTCCCATGCACTCTGGAATGTATAAACGCAGCTGTTAGAAGAAACGTGTTTCTACCTCGCTGAATGTAAACATAGATGCAACTTCCTAAAAGGAACCAATACACAGAAGATCAGTTTGTAGGAAGCGGGTTTTTTGTGTTTTAAACGCATTCTTACTGCTAACTCTTATATGCGTCTCTAGGGCTGGAAATGACTGTTTCTACATTCTCCAAAGAAAGGGTTTCTGAACTGCTGCAAACACACATCAGTTTAACTCTGGAAGTTGAAAACACACATTGACAATCATTCTGCTAGATAGCTCCGTTTTGGTTTTAGAGCAAGATATTTTTCTTTACACCCTGTTCTCCCTTCCACTCTGGAATGTCCAAACGCAGCTTTTAGAAGAAACGTGTTTCTACCTTGGTGAATCTAAACATAGATGCATCTACCTAAAGGAACCAACACACAGAAGATCAGTTTGTAGAAAGCGGGTTTTTTGTGTTTTAAACGCATTCTTACTGCTAACACTTATATGCGTCTCTAGGGCTGGAAATCACTGTTTCTACATTCTCCAAAGAAAGGGTTTCTGAACTGCTGCAAACACACATCAGTTTAACTCTGGAAGTTGAAAACACACATTGCCAACCATTCTGCTAGATAGCTCCGTTTTGGTTTTAGAGCAAGATATTTCTCTTTACAGCTTGTTCTCTTTTCCACTCTGGAATGTCCAAACGCAGCTTTTAGAAGAAACGTGTTTCTGCCTTGGTGAATCTAAACATAGATGCAACTTCCTAAGGGGAACCAACACACATAATATCAGTTTGTAGGAAGCGGGTCTTCTGTGTTTTAAACGCATTATTACTGCTAACTCTTATATGCGTCCCTAGATCTGGAAATGACTGTTTCTACATTCTCCAAAGAAATGGTTTCTGAACTGCTGCAAACACACATCAGTTTAACTCTGGAAGTTGAATAAACACATTGACAATCATTCTCCCAGATAGCTCCGTTTTGGTTTTAGAGCAAGGTATTTTTCTTTACAGCCTGTTTTCCCATCCACTCTGGAATGTCCAAACGCAGCTTTTAGAAGAAACGTGTTTCTACCTTGGTGAATCTAAACATAGATGCAACTTCCTAAAGGGAACCAACACACATAATATCAGTTTGTAGGAAGCGGGTCTTCTGTGTTTTAAACGCATTCTTAATGCTAACTCTTATATGCGTCTCTAGATCTGGAAATGACTGTTTCTACATTCTCCAAAGAAAGGGTTTCTGAACTGCTGCAAACACACATCAGTTTACCTCTGGAAGTTGAATATGCACATTGACAACCATTCTGCTAGATAGCTCCGTTTTGGTTTTAGAGCAAGGTATTTCTCTTTACAGCCTGTTGTCCCATCCAGTCTGGAATGTCCAAACGCAGCTTTTAGAAGAAACGTGTTTCTAACTCGCTGAATCTAAACATAGTTGCAACTTCCTAAAAGGTACCAACACACAGAAAATTAGTTTGTAGGAAGCGGGTTTTCTGTGTTTTAAACGCATTCTTACTGCTAACTCTTATATGTGTCTCTAGATCTGGAAATGACTGTTTCTACATTCTCCAAAGAAAGGGTTTCTGAACTGCTGCAAACACACATCAGTTTAATTCTAGAAGTTTAAAACACACATTGACAACCATTCTGCTAGATAGCTCCGTTTTGGTTTTAGAGCAAGATATTTCTCTTTACAACCTGTTCTCTTTTCCACTCTGGAATGTCCAAACGCAGCTTTTAGATGAAACGTGTTTCTACCTTGGTGAATCTAAACATAGATGCAACTTCCTACAGGGAACCAACACACAGAAGATCAGTGTGTAGGAAGCGGGTCTTCTGTGTTTTAAACGCATTGTTCCTGCTAACACTTATATGCGTCTCTAGGGCTGGAAATGACTGTTTCTACATTCTACAAAGAAAGAGTTTCTGAACTGCTGCAAACACATCAGTTTGACTCTGGAAGTTGAATACACACATTGACAACCATTCTGCTAGATAGCTCCCTTTTGGTTTTAGAGCAAGATATTTCTGTTTACAGCCTGTTCTCTTTTCCACTCTGGAATGTGCAAACGCAGCTTTTAGAAGAAACGTGTTTCTGCCTTGGTGAATCTAAACATAGATGCAACTTCCTAAGGGGAACCAACACACATAATATCAGTTTGTAGGAAGCGGGTCTTCTGTGTTTTAAACACATTCTTACTGCTAACTCTTATATGCGTCTCTAGATCTGGAAATGACTGTTTCTACATTCTCCAAAGAAATGGTTTCTGAACTGCTGCAAACACACATGAGTTTAACTCTGGAAGTTGAATAAACACATTGACAATCATTCTCCCAGATAGCTCCGTTTTGGTTTTAGAGCAAGGTATTTTTCTTTACAGCATGTTTTCCCATCCACTCTGGAATGTCCAAACGCAGCTTTTAGAAGAAACGTGTTTCTACCTTGGTGAATCTAAACATAGATGCAACTTCCTAAAGGGAACCAACACACATAATATCAGTTTGTAGGAAGCGGGTCTTCTGTGTTTTAAACGCATTCTTACTGCTAACTCTTATATGCGTCTCTAGATCTGGAAATGACTGTTTCTACATTCTCCAAAGAAAGGGTTTCTGAACTGCTGCAAACACACATCAGTTTAACTCTGGAAGTTGAATATGCACATTGACAACCATTCTGCTAGATAGCTCCGTTTTGGTTTTAGAGCAAGGTATTTCTCTTTACAGCCTGTTGTCCCATCCAGTCTGGAATGTCCAAACGCAGCTTTTAGAAGAAACGTGTTTCTAACTCGCTGAATCTAAACATAGTTGCAACTTCCTAAAAGGTACCAACACACAGAAAATTAGTTTGTAGGAAGCGGGTTTTCTGTGTTTTAAACGCATTCTTACTGCTAACTCTTATATGTGTCTCTAGATCTGGAAATGACTGTTTCTACATTCTCCAAAGAAAGGGTTTCTGAACTGCTGCAAACACACATCAGTTTAATTCTAGAAGTTTAAAACACACATTGACAACCATTCTGCTAGATAGCTCCGTTTTGGTTTTAGAGCAAGATATTTCTCTTTACAACCTGTTCTCTTTTCCACTCTGGAATGTCCAAACGCAGCTTTTAGATGAAACGTGTTTCTACCTTGGTGAATCTAAACATAGATGCAACTTCCTACAGGGAACCAACACACAGAAGATCAGTGTGTAGGAAGCGGGTCTTCTGTGTTTTAAACGCATTCTTCCTGCTAACACTTATATGCGTCTCTAGGGCTGGAAATGACTGTTTCTACATTCTACAAAGAGAGAGTTTCTGAACTGCTGCAAACACATCAGTTTGACTCTGGAAGTTGAATACACACATTCACAACCATTCTGCTAGATAGCTCCCTTTTGGTTTTAGAGCAAGATATTTCTCTTTACAGCCTGTTCTCTTTTCCACTCTGTAATGTGCAAACGCAGCTTTTAGAAGAAAAGTGTTTCTACCTTGGTGAATCTAAACATAGATGCAACTTCCTAAAGGGAACCAACACACAGAAGATCAGTTTGTAGGAAGCGTGTCTTCTGTGTTTTAAACGCATTCTTACTGCTAACTCTTATATGCGTCTCTAGATCTGGAAATGATTGCTTCTACATTCTCCAAAGAAAGGGTTTCTGAACTGCTGCAAACACACATCAGTTTAACTCTGGAATTTGAATACACACATTCACAACCATTCTGTTAGAGAGCTCCGTTTTGGTTTTAGAGCAAGGTATTTCTCTTTACAGCCTGTTCTCCCATGCACTCTGGAATGTATAAACGCAGCTGTTAGAAGAAACGTGTTTCTACCTCGCTGAATGTAAACATAGATGCAACTTCCTAAAAGGAACCAATACACAGAAGATCAGTTTGTAGGAAGCGGGTTTTTTGTGTTTTAAACGCATTCTTACTGCTAACACTTATATGCGTCTCTAGGGCTGGAAATGACTGTTTCTACATTCTCCAAAGAAAGGGTTTCTGAACTGCTGCAAACACACATCAGTTTAACTCTGGAAGTTGAAAACACACGTTGACAATCATTCTGCTAGAGAGCTCCGTTTTGGTTTTAGAGCAAGATATTTCTCTTTACAACCTGTTCTCTTTTCCACTCTGGAATATCCAAACGCAGCTTTTAGATGAAACGTGTTTCTACCTTGGTGAATCTAAACATAGATGTAATTTCCTAAAGGGAACCAACACACAGAAGATCAGTTTGTAGGAAGCGGGTCTTCTGTGTTTTAAACGCATTCTTACTGCTAACTCTTATATGCGTCTCTAGATTGGGAAATGACTGTTTCTACATTCTCCAAAGAAAGGGTTTCTGAACTGCTGCAAACACACATCAGTTTAACTCTGGAAGTTGAAAACACACATTGACAATCAATCTGCTAGATAGCTCCGTTTTGGTTTTAGAGCAAGATATTTCCCTTTAGAGCCTGTTCTCCCATAAACTCTGGAATGTCCAAACGCAGCCTTAAGAAGAAACGTGTTTCTACATCGCTGAATGTAAATATAGATGCAACTTCCAAAAACGAAACAACACACAGAAGATCAGTTTGTAGGAAGCGGGTTTTTTGTGTTTTAAACGCATTCTTACTGCTAACACTTATATGCGTCTCTGGGGCTCGAAATGACTGCTTCTACATTCTCCAAAGAAAGGGTTTCTGAACTGCTGCCAACACACATCAGTTTACCTCTGGAAGTTGAAAACACACATTGACAACCATTCTGTTAGATAGCTCCATTTTGGTTTTAGAGCTAGATATTTCTTTTTACAGCCTGTTCTCCCATTCACTCTGGAATGTCCAAACGCAGCTTTTAGAAGAAACCTGTTTCTAACTCGCTGAATCTAAACATAGATGCAACTTCCTAAAAGGAACCAACACACAGAAGATCAGTGTGTAGGAAGCGGGTCTTCTGTGTTTTAAACGCATTCTTACTGCTAACTCTTATATGCGTCTCTAGATCTGGAAATGACTGTTTCTACATTCTCCAAAGAAATGGTTTCTGAACTGCTGCAAACACACATCAGTTTAACTCTGGAAGTTGAATAAACACATTGACAATCATTCTCCCAGATAGCTCCGTTTTGGTTTTAGAGCAAGGTATTTTTCTTTACAGCCTGTTTTCCCATCCACTCGGGAATGTCCAAACGCAGCTTTTAGAAGAAACGTGTTTCTACCTTGGTGAATCTAAACATAGATGCAACTTCCTAAAGGGAACCAACACACATAATATCAGTTTGTAGGAAGCGGGTCTTCTGTGTTTTGAACGCATTCTTACTGCTAACTCTTATATGCGTCTCTAGATCGGGAAATGACTGTTTCTACATTCTCCAAAGAAAGGGTTTCTGAACTGCTGCAAACACACATCAGTTTAACTCTGGAAGTTGAATACACACATTGACAACGATTCTGCTAGATAGCACCGTTTTGGTTTTAGAGCAACGTATTTCTCTTTACAGCCTGTTCTCCAATCCACTCTGGAATGTCCAAACGCAACTTTTAGAAGAAAAGTGTTTCTAAATCTCTGAATGTAAACACAGATGCAACATCCTAAAAGGAACCAATTCACAGAAGATCAGTTTGTAGGAAGCGGGTTTTTTGTGTTTTAAACGCATTCTTACTGCTAACACTTATATGCGTCTCTAGGGCTGGAAATGACTGTTTCTACATTCTCCAAAGAAAGGGTTTCTGAACTGCTGCAAACACACATCAGTTTAACTCTGGAAGTTGAAAACACACGTTGACAATCATTCTGCTAGAGAGCTCCGTTTTGGTTTTAGAGCAAGATATTTCTCTTTACAACCTGTTCTCTTTTCCACTCTGGAATATCCAAACGCAGCTTTTAGATGAAACGTGTTTCTACCTTGATGAATCTAAACATAGATGTAATTTCCTAAAGGGAACCAACACACAGAAGATCAGTTTGTAGGAAGCGGGTCTTCTGTGTTTTAAACGCATTCTTACTGCTAACTCTTATATGCGTCTCTAGATCTGGAAATGACTGTTTCTACATTCTCCAAAGAAAGGGTTTCTGAACTGCTGCAAACACACATCAGTTTAACTCTGGAAGTTGAATACGCACATTGACAACCATTCTGCTAGATAGCTCAGTTTTGGTTTTAGAGCAAGATATTTCCCTTTAGAGCCTGTTCTCCCATAATCTCTGGAATGCCCAAACGCAGCTTTAAGAAGAAACGTGTTTCTACCTCGCTGAATGTAAACATACATGCAACTTCCAAAAAGGAACCAACACACTGAAGATCAGTTTGTAGGAAGCGGGTTTTTTGTGTTTTAAACGCATTCTTACTGCTAACACTTATATGCGTCTCTAGGGCTCGAAATGACTGCTTCTACATTCTCCAAAGAAAGGGTTTCTGAACTGCTGCAAACACACATCAGTTTAACTCTGGAAGTTGAAAACACACATTGACAACCATTCTGCTAGATAGCTCCATTTTGGTTTTAGAGCTAGATATTTCTCTTTACAGCCTGTTTTCCCATACACTCTGGAATGTCCAAACGCAGCTTTTAGAAGAAACCTGTTTCTAACTTGCTGAATCTAAACATAGATGCAACTTCCTAAAAGGAACCAACACACAGAAGATCAGTGTGTAGGAAGCGGGTCTTCTGTGTTTTAAACGCATTCTTACTGCTAACTCTTATATGCGTCTCTAGATCTGGAAATGACTGTTTCTACATTCTCCAAAGAAAGGGTTTCTGAACCGCTGCAAACACACATCAGTTTAACTCTGGAAGTTGAATAAACACATTGACAATCATTCTCCCAGATAGCTCCGTTTTGGTTTTAGAGCAAGGTATTTTTCTTTACAACCTGTTTTACCATCCACTCTGGAATGTCCAAACGCAGCTTTTAGAAGAAACGTGTTTCTACCTCGCTGAAACTAAACATAGATGCAACTTCCTAAAGGGAACCAACACACAGAAGATCAGTTTGTAGGAAGCGTGTCTTCTGTGTTTTAAACGCATTCTTACTGCTAACTCTTATATGCGTCTCTAGATCTGGAAATGATTGCTTCTACATTCTCCAAAGAAAGGGTTTCTGAACTGCAGCAAACACACATTAGTTTATCTCTGGAAGTTGAACACACACATTCACAACCATTCTGTGAGAGAGCTCCGTTTTGGTTTTAGAGCAAGGTATTTCTGTTTACAGCCTGTTCTCCCATGCACTCTGGAATGTATAAACGCAGCTGTTAGAAGAAACGTGTTTCTACCTCGCTGAATGTAAACATAGATGCAACTTCCTAAAAGGAACCAATACACAGAAGATCAGTTTGTAGGAAGCGGGTTTTTTGTGTTTTAAACGCATTCTTAATGCTAACTCTTATATGCGTCTCTAGGGCTGGAAATTACTGTTTCTACATTCTCCAAAGAAAGGGTTTCTGAACTGCTGCAAACACACATCAGTTTAACTCTGGAAGTTGAAAACACACATTGACAATCATTCTGCTAGATAGCTCCGTTTTGGTTTTAGAGCAAGATATTTCTCTTTACACCCTGTTCTCCCTTCCACTCTGGAATGTCCAAACGCAGCTTTTAGAAGAAACGTGTTTCTACCTTGGTGAATCTAAACATAGATGCATCTACCTAAAGGAACCAACACACAGAAGATCAGTTTGTAGAAAGCGGGTTTTTTGTGTTTTAAACGCATTCTTACTGCTAACACTTATATGCGTCTCTAGGGCTGGAAATCACTCTTTCTACATTCTCCAAAGAAAGGGTTTCTGAACTGCTGCAAACACACATCAGTTTAACTCTGGAAGTTGAAAACACACATTGCCAACCATTCTGCTACATAGCTCCGTTTTGGTTTTAGAGCAAGATATTTCTCTTTACAGCTTGTTCTCTTTTCCACTCTGGAATGTCCAAACGCAGCTTTTAGAAGAAACGTGTTTCTACCTTGGTGAATCTAAACATAGATGCAACTTCCTAAACGGAACCAACACACAGAAGATCAGTTTGTAGGAAGCGGGTCTTCTGTGTTTTAAACGCATTCTTACTGCTAACTCTTATATGCGTCTCTAGATCTGGAAATGACTGTTTCTACATTCTCCAAAGAAAGGGTTTCTGAACTGCTGCAAACACACATCAGTTTAACTCTGGAAGTTGAATATGCACATTGACAACCATTCGGCTAGATAGCTCCGTTTTGATTTTAGAGCAAGGTATTTCTCTTTACAGAATGTTCTCCCATCCAGTCTGGAATGTCCAAACGCAGCTTTTAGAAGAAACGTGTTTCTAACTCGCTGAATCTAAACTTAGGTGCAACTTCCTAAAATGTACCATGCCACAGAAAATCAGTTTGTAGGAAGCGGGTTTTTTGTGTTTTAAACGCATTCTTACTATAACTCTTTTATGCGTCTCTAGCTCTGGAAATGACAGGTTCTACATTCTCCAAAGAAAGGGTTTCTGAGCTGCTGCAAACACACATCAGTTTAACTCTGGAAGTTGAATAAACACATTGACAAACATTCTCCCAGATAGCTCCGTTTTGGTTTTAGAGCAAGGTATTTTTCTTTACAGCCTGTTTTCCCATCCACTCTGGAATGTCCAAACGCAGCTTTTAGAAGAAACGTGTTTCTACCTCGCTGAAACTAAACATAGATGCAACTTCCTAAAGGGAAACAACACACAGAAAATCAGTTTGTAGGAAGCGGGTTTTTTGTGTTTTAAACGCATTCTTACTATAACTCTTTTATGCCTCTCTAGCTCTGGAAATGACAGGTTCTACATTCTCCAAAGAAAGGGTTTCTTAGCTGCTGCAAACACACATCAGTTTAACTCTGGAAGTTGAAAACACACATTGACAATCATTCTGCTAGATAGCTCCGTTTTGGTTTTAGAGCAAGATATTTCCCTTTAGAGCCTGTTCTCCCATAAACTCTGGAATGTCCAAACGCAGCTTTAAGAAGAAACGTGTTTCTACCTCGCTGAATGTAAACATAGATGCAACTTCCAAAAAGGAACCAACACACAGAAGATCAGTTTGTAGGAAGCGGGTTTTTTGTGTTTTAAAAGCATTCTTACTGCTAACACTTATATGCGTCTCTAGGGCTCGAAATGACTGCTTCTACATTCTCCAAAGAAAGGGTTTCTGAACTGCTGCAAACACACATCAGTTTAACTCTGGAAGTTGAAAACACACATTGACAACCATTCTGCTAGATAGCTCCATTTTGGTTTTAGAGCTAGATATTTCTCTTTACAGCCTGTTTTCCCATCCACTCTGGAATGTCCAAACGCAGCTTTTAGAAGAAACCTGCTTCTAACTCGCTGAATCTAAACATAGATGCAACTTCCTAAAAGGAACCAACACACAGAAGATCAGTGTGTAGGAAGCGGGTCTTCTGTGTTTTAAACGCATTCTTACTGCTAACTCTTATATACTTCTCTAGATCTGGAAATGACTGTTTCTACATTCTCCAAAGAAAGGGTTTCTGAACTGCTGCAAACACACATCAGTTTAACTCTGGAAGTTGAATAAACACATTGACAAACATTCTCCCAGATAGCTCCGTTTTGGTTTTAGAGCAAGGTATTTTTCTTTACAGCCTGTTTTCCCATCCACTCTGGAATGTCCAAACGCAGCTTTTAGAAGAAACGTGTTTCTAACTCGCTGAATCTAAACATAGTTGCAACTTCCTAAAAGGTACCAACACACAGAAAATTAGTTTGTAGGAAGCGGGTTTTCTGTGTTTTAAACGCATTCTTACCGCTAACTCTTATATGCGTCTCTAGATCTGGAAATGACTGTTTCTACATTCTCCAAAGAAAGGGTTTCTGAACTGCTGCAAACAAACATCAGTTTAATTCTAGAAGTTTAAAACACACATTGACAACAATTCTGCTAGATAGCTCCGTTTTGGTTTTAGAGCAAGATATTTCTCTTTACAACCTGTTCTCTTTTCCACTCTGGAATGTCCAAACGCAGCTTTTAGATGAAACGTGTTTCTACCTTGGTGAATCTAAACATAGATGCAACTTCCTACAGGGAACCAACACACAGAAGATCAGTGTGTAGGAAGCGGGTCTTCTGTGTTTTAAACGCATTCTTCCTGCTAACACTTATATGCGTCTCTAGGGCTGGAAATGACTGTTTCTACATTCTACAAAGAAAGAGTTTCTGAACTGCTGCAAACACATCAGTTTGACTCTGGAAGTTGAATACACACATTCACAACCATTCTGCTAGATAGCTCCCTTTTGGTTTTAGAGCAAGATATTTCTCTTTACAGCCTGTTCTCTTTTCCACTCTGGAATGTGCAAACGCAGCTTTTAGAAGAAATGTGTTTCTACCTTGGCGAATCTAAACATAGATGCAACTTCCTAAAGGGAACCAACACACAGAAGATCAGTTTGTAGGAAGCGTGTCTTCTGTGTTTTAAACGCATTCTTACTGCTAACTCTTATATGCCTCTCTAGATCTGGAAAGGATTGCTTCTACATTCTCCAAAGAAAGGGTTTCTGAACTGCTGCAAACACACATCAGTTTAACTCTGGAATTTGAATACACACATTCACAACCATTCTGTTAGAGAGCTCCGTTTTGGTTTTAGAGCAAGGTATTTCTCTTTACAGCCTGTTCTCCCATGCACTCTGGAATGTATAAACGCAGCTGTTAGAAGAAACGTGTTTCTACCTCGCTGAATGTAAACATAGATGCAACTTCCTAAAAGGAACCAATACACAGAAGATCAGTTTGTAGGAAGCGGGTTTTTTGTGTTTTAAACGCATTCTTACGGCTAACACTTATATGCGTCTCTAGGGCTCGAAATGACTGCTTCTACATTCTCCAAAGAAAGGGTTTCTGAACTGCTGCAAACACACATCAGTTTAACTCTGGAAGTTGAAAACACACATTGACAACCATTCTGCTAGATAGCTCCATTTTGGTTTTAGAGCTAGATATTTCTCTTTACAGCCTGTTTTCCCATACACTCTGGAATGTCCAAACGCAGCTTTTAGAAGAAACCTGTTTCTAACTCGCTGAATCTAAACATAGATGCAACTTCCTAAAAGGAACCAACACACAGAAGATCAGTGTGTAGGAAGCGGGTCTTCTGTGTTTTAAACGGATTCTTTCTGCTAACTCTTATATGCGTCTCTAGATCTGGAAATGACTGTTTCTACATTCTCCAAAGAAAGGGTTTCTGAACTGCTGCAAACACACATCAGTTTAACTCTGGAAGCTGAATAAACGCATTGACAAACATTCTCCCAGATAGCTCCGTTTTGGTTTTAGAGCAAGGTATTTTTATTTACAGCCTGTTTTCCCATCCACTCTGGAATGTCCAAACGCAGCTTTTAGAAGAAACGTGTTTCTACCTCGCTGAAACTAAACATAGATGCAACTTCCTAAAGGGAAACAACACACAGAAAATCAGTTTGTAGGAAGCGGGTCTTCTGTGTTTTGAACGCATTCTTACTGCTAACTCTTATATGCGTCTCTAGATCGGGAAATGACTGTTTCTACATTCTCCAAAGAAAGGGTTTCTGAACTGCTGCAAACACACATCAGTTTAGCTCTGGAAGTTGAATACACACATTGACAACGATTCTGCTAGATAGCACCGTTTTGGTTTTAGAGCAACGTATTTCTCTTTACAGCCTGTTCTCCAATCCACTCTGGAATGTCCAAACGCAACTTTTAGAAGAAAAGTGTTTCTAAATCTCTGAATGTAAACACAGATGCAACATCCTAAAAGGAACCAATTCACAGAAGATCAGTTTGTAGGAAGCGGGTTTTTTGTGTTTTAAACGCATTCTTACTGCTAACACTTATATGCGTCTCTAGGGCTGGAAATGACTGTTTCTACATTCTCCAAAGAAAGGGTTTCTGAACTGCTGCAAACACACATCAGTTTAACTCTGGAAGTTGAAAACACACGTTGACAATCATTCTGCTAGAGAGCGCCGTTTTGGTTTTAGAGCAAGATATTTCTCTTTACAACCTGTTCTCTTTTCCACTCTGGAATATCCAAACGCAGCTTTTAGATGAAACGTGTTTCTACCTTGGTGAATCTAAACATAGATGTAATTTCCTAAAGGGAACCAACACACAGAAGATCAGTTTTTAGGAAGCGGGTCTTCTGTGTTTTAAATGCATTCTTACTGCTAACTCTTATATGCGTCTCTAGATCTGGAAATGACTGTTTCTACATTCTCCAAAGAAAGGGTTTCTGAACTGCTGCAAACACACATCAGTTTAACTCTGGAAGTTGAAAACACACATTGACAATCATTCTGCTAGATAGCTCCGTTTTGGTTTTAGAGCAAGATATTTCCCTTTAGAGCCTGTTCTCCCATAAACTCTGGAATGTCCAAACGCAGCTTTAAGAAGAAACGTGTTTCTACCTGGCTGAATGTAAACATAGATGCAACTTCCAAAAAGGAACCAACACACAGAAGATCAGTTTGTAGGAAGCAGGTTTTTTGTGTTTTAAAAGCATTCTTACTGCTAACACTTATATGCGTCTCTAGGGCTCGAAATGACTGCTTCTACATTCTCCAAAGAAAGGGTTTCTGAACTGCTGCAAACACACATCAGTTTAACTCTGGAAGTTGAAAACACACATTGACAACCATTCTGCTAGATAGCTCCATTTTGGTTTTAGGGCTAGATATTTCTCTTTACAGCCTGTTTTCCCATCCACTCTGGAATGTCCAAACGCAGCTTTTAGAAGAAACCTGCTTCTAACTCGCTGAATCTAAACATAGATGCAACTTCCTAAAAGGAACCAACACACAGAAGATCAGTGTGTAGGAAGCGGGTCTTCTGTGTTTTCAACGCATTCTTACTGCTAACTCTTATATACGTCTCTAGATCTGGAAATGACTGTTTCTACATTCTCCAAAGAAAGGGTTTCTGAACTGCTGCAAACACACATCAGTTTAACTCTGGAAGTTGAATAAACGCATTGACAAACATTCTCCCAGATAGCTCCGTTTTGGTTTTAGAGCAAGGTGTTTTTCTTTACAGCCTGTTTTCCCATCCACTCTGGAATGTCCAAACGCAGCTTTTAGAAGAAACGTGTTTCTACCTCGCTGAAACTAAACATAGATGCAACTTCCTAAAGGGAAACAACACACAGAAAATCAGTTTGTAGGAAGCGGGTCTTCTGTGTTTTAAACGCATTCTTAATGCTAACTCTTATATGCGTCTCTAGATCGGGAAATGACTGTTTCTACATTCTCCAAAGAAAGGGTTTCTGAACTGCTGCAAACACACATCAGTTTAACTCTGGAAGTTGAAAACACACATTGACAACCATTCTGCTAGATAGCTCCGTTTTGGTTTTAGAGCAAGATATTTCTCTTTACAGCCTGTTCTCCCTTAAACTCTGGAATCTCCAAACGCAGCTTTTAGAAGAAACGTGTTTCTACCTCGCTGAATCTAAACATAGATGCAACTTCCTAAAAGGTACCAACACACAGGAAATCTGTCTGTAGGAAGCGGGTTTTCTGTGTTTTAAACGCATTCTTAATGCTAACTCTTATATGCCTCTCTAGATCTGGAAATGACTGTTTCTACATTCCCCAAAGAGAGGGTTTCTAAACTGCTGCAAACACACATCAGGTTAACTCTAGAAGTTGAAAACACACATTGACAACCATTCTGCTAGATAGCTCCGTTTTGGTTTTAGAGGAAGATATTTCTCTTTACAGCCTGTTCTGTTTTCCACTCTGGAATGTCCAAACGCAGCTTTTAGAAAAAACGTGTTTCTACCTTGGTGAATCTAAACATAGATGCAACTTCTTAAAGGGAATCAACACAACGAAGATCCGTTTGTAGGAAGCGGGTTTTCTGTGTTTTAAACGCATTCCTACTGCTAACTCTTATATGAGTCTCTAGATCTGGAAATGATTGTTTCTACATTCTCCAAAGAAAGGGTTTCTAAACTGCTGCAAACACACATCTATTGAACTCTGGAAGTTAAAAACACACACTCACAACCATTCTGCTAGATAGCTCCTTTTTGGTTTTAGAGCAAGATATTTCTCTATACAGCCTGTTCTCTTTTCCACTCTGGAATGTGCAAACTCAGCTTTTAGAAGAAACGTGTTTCTACCTTGGTGAATCTAAACATAGATGCAACTTCCTAAAGGGAACCAACAAACAGAAGATCAGTTTGTAGGAAGCGGGTCTTCTGTGTTAAACGCATTCTTACTGCTAACTCTTATATGCGTCTCTAGATCTGGAAATTACTGCTTCTACATTCTCCAAAGAAAGGGTTTCTGAACTGCTGCAAACACACATCAGATTAACTCTGGAAGTTGAATACACACATTGGCAACCATTCTGCTAGATAGCTCCGTTTTGGTTTTGAGCAAGGTATTTCTCTTTACAGCCTGTTCTCCCATGCACTCTGGAATGTATAAACGCAGCTTTTAGAAGAAACGTGTTTCTACCTCGCTGAATGTAAACATAGATGCAACTTCCTAAAAGGAACCAATACACAGAAGATCAGTTTGTAGAAAGCTTGTTTTTTGTGTTTTAAACGCATTCTTACTGCTAACACTTATATGCGTCTCTAGGGCTGGAAATGACTGTTTCTACATTCCCCAAAGAGAGGGTTTTTAAGCTGCTGCAAACACACATCAGTTTAACTCTAGAAGTTGAAAACACACATTGACAACCATTCTGCTAGATAGCTCCGTTTTGGTTTTAGAGCAAGATATTTCTCTTTACAGCCTGTTCTGTTTTCCACTCTGGAATGTCCAAACGCAGCTTTTAGAAGAAACG
Source organism: Saimiri boliviensis (assembly GCF_048565385.1). Taxonomy (NCBI): domain Eukaryota; kingdom Metazoa; phylum Chordata; class Mammalia; order Primates; family Cebidae; genus Saimiri; species Saimiri boliviensis. The sequence continues at coordinate 103,714,725 of NC_133455.1, forward strand.
TGTTTCCACCTTGGTGAATCTAAACATAGATGCAACTTCCTAAAGGGAACCAACACACAGAAGATCATTTTGTAGGAAGCGGGTTTTCTGTGTTTTAAACGCATTCCTACTGCTAACTCTTATATGAGTCTCTAGGTCTGGAAATTGTTGTTTCTACATTCTCCAAAGAAAGGGTTTCTAAACTGCTGCAAACACACATCTGTTGAACTCTGGAAGTTGAAAACACACACTCACAACCATTCTGCTAGATAGCTCCGTTTTGGTTTTAGAGCAAGATATTTCTCTTTACAGCTTGTTCTCTTTTCCACTCTGGAATTTCCAAACGCAGCTTTTAGAAGAAACGTGTTTCTAACTTGGTGAATCTAAACATAGATGCAACTTCCTAAAGGGAACCAACACACATAATATCAGTTTGTAGGAAGCTTGTCTTCTGTGTTTTAAACGCATTCTTACTGCTAACTCTTATATGCGTCTCTAGATCTGGAAATGACTGTTTCTACTTTCTCCAAAGAAAGGGTTTCTGAACTGCTGCAAACACACATCAGTTTAACTCTTGAAGTTGAAAACACACATTGAAAACCATTCTGCTAGATAGCTCCGTTTTGGTTTTAGAGCAAGGTATTTCTCTTTACAGCCTGTTCTCCCATCCACTCTGGAATGTCCAAACGCAGCTTTTAGAAGAAACGTGTTTCTAACTCGCTGAATCTAAACATAGTTGCAACTTCCTAAAAGGTACCAACACACAGAAAATCAGTTTGTAGGAAGCGGGTTTTCTGTGTTTTAAACGCATTCTTACTGCTAACTCTTATATGCGTCTCTAGATCTGGAAATGACTGTTTCTACATTCTCCAAAGAAAGGGTTTCTGAACTGCTGCAAACACACATCAGTTTAATTCTAGAAGTTGAATAAACACATTGACAACCATTCTGCTAGATAGCTCCGTTTTGGTTTCAGAGCAAGATATTTCTCTTTACAACCTGTTCTCTTTTCCACTCTTGAATGTCCAAACGCAGCTTTTAGAAGAAACGTGTTTCTAACTCGCTGAATCTAAACTTAGGTGCAACTTCCTAAAAGGTACCATCACACAGAAAATCAGTTTGTAGGAAGCGGGTTTTTTGTGTTTTAAACGCATTCTTACTACTAACTCTTATATGCGTCTCTAGATCTGGAAATGACTGTTTCTACATTCTCAAAAGAAAGGGTTTCTGAACTGCTGCAAACACACATCAGTTTAACTCTAGAAGTTGAAAACACACATTGACAATCATTCTGCTAGATAGCTCCGTTTTGGTTTTAGAGCTAGATATTTCTCTTTACAGCCTGTTCTCCCTTAAACTCTGGAATCTCCAAACGCAGCTTTTAGAAGAAACGTGTTTCTACCTCGCTGAATCTAAACATAGATGCAACTTCCTAAAAGGTACCGACACACAGAAAATCTGTTTGTAGGAAGCGGGTTTTCTGTGTTTTAAATGCATTCTTAATGCTAACTCTTCTATGCGTCTCTAGATCTGGAAATGACTGTTTCTATATTCCCCAAAGAGAGGGTTTCTAAACTGCTGCAAACACACATCAGTTTAACTCTAGACGTTGAAAACACACATTGACAACCATTCTGCTAGATAGCTCCGTTTTGGTTTTAGAGCAAGATATTTCTCTTTACAGCCTGTTCTGTTTTCCACTCTGGAATGTCGAAACGCAGCTTTTAGAAGAAACGTGTTTCTACCTTGGTGAATCTAAACATAGATGCAACTTCCTAAAGGGAACCAACACACGGAAGATCAGTTTGTAGGAAGCGGGTTTTTTGTGTTTTAAACGCGTTCCTACTGCTAACTTTTATATGAGTCTCTAGGTCTGGAAATGATTGTTTCTACGTTCTCCAAAGAAAGGGTTTCTAAACTGCTGCAAACACACATCTGTTGAACTCTGGAAGTTGAAAACACACACTCACAACCATTCTGCTAGATAGCTCCTTTTTGGTTTTAGAGCAAGATATTTCTCTTTACAGCCTTTTCTCTTTTCCACTCTGGAATGTGCAAACGCAGCTTTTAGAAGAAACGTGTTTCTACCTTGGTGAATCTAAACATAGATGCAACTTCCTAAAGGGAACCAACACACAGAAGATCAGTTTGTAGGAAGCGGGTCTTCTGTGTTTTAAACGCATTCTTACTGCTAACTCTTACATGCGTCTCTAGATCTGGAAATTACTGCTTCTACATTCTCCAAAGAAAGGGTTTCTGAACTGCTGCAAACATACATCAGTTTAACTCTGGAAGTTGAATACACATTCACAACCATTCTGTTAGAGAGCTCCATTTTGGTTTTAGAGCAAGGTATTTCTCTTTACAGCCTGTTCTCCCATGCACTCTGGAATGTATAAACGCAGCTTTTAGAAGAAACGTGTTTCTACCTTGGTGAATCTAAACATAGATGCAACTTCCTAAAGGGAACCAACACACATAATATCAGTTTGTAGGAAGCGGGTCTTCTGTGTTTTAAACGCATTCTTACTGCTAACTCTTATATGCGTCTCTAGATCTGGAAATGACTGTTTCTACATTCTCCAAAGAAAGGGTTTCTGAACTGCTGCAAACACACATCAGTTTAACTCTGGAAGTTGAATACGCACATTGACAACCATTCTGCTAGATAGCTCCGTTTTGGTTTTAGAGCAAGGCTTTTCTCTTTACAGCCTGTTCTCCCATCCAGTCTGGAATGTCCAAACGCAGCTTTTAGAAGAAACGTGTATCTAACTCGCTGAAACTAAACTTAGGTGCAACTTCCTAAAAGGTACCATGACACAGAAAATCAGTTTGTAGGAAGCGGGTTTTTTGTGTTTTAAACGCATTCTTACTACTAACTCTTTTATGCGTCTCTAGATCTGGAAATGACAGGTTCTACATTCTCCAAAGAAAGGGTTTCTGAACTGCTGCAAACACACATCAGTTTAACTCTGGAAGTTGAAAACACACATTGACAATCATTCTGCTAGATAGCTCCGTTTTGGTTTTAGAGCAAGATATTTCCCTCTAGAGCCTGTTCTCCCATAAACTCTGGAATGTCCAAACGCAGCTTTAAGAAGAAACGTGTTTCTATCTCGCTGAATGTAAACATAGATGCAACTTCCAAAAAGGAACCAACACACAGAAGATCAGTTTGTAGGAAGCGGGTTTTTTGTGTTTTAAAAGCATTCTTACTGCTAACACTTATATGCGTCTCTAGGGCTCGAAATGACTGCTTCTACATTCTCCAAAGAAAGGGTTTCTGAACTGCTGCAAACACACATCAGTTTAACTCTGGAAGTTGAAAACACACATTGACAACCATTCTGCTAGATAGCTCCTTTTTCGTTTTAGAGCAAGATATTTCTCTTTACAGCCTGTTCTCTTTTCCACTCTGGAATGTGCAAACACCCCTTTTAGAAGAAACGTTTTCCTACCTTGGTGAATCTAAACATAGATGCAACTTCCTAAAGGGAACCAACACACAGAAGATCAGTTTGTAGGAAGCGGGTCTTCTGTGTTTTAAACGCATTCTTACTGCTAACTCTTATATGCGTCTCTAGATCTGGAAATGACTGCTTCTACATTCTCCAAAGAAAGGGTTTCTGAACTGCTGCAAACACACATCAGTTTAACTCTGGAAGTTGAATACACACATTCACAACCATTCTGTTAGAGAGCTCCGTTTTGGTTTTAGAGCAAGGTATTTCTCTTTACAGCCTGTTCTCCCATGCACTCTGGAATGTATAAACGCAGCTTTTAGAAGAAACGTGTTTCTACCTCGCTGAATGTAAACATAGATGCAACTTCCTAAAAGGAACCAATACACAGAAGATCAGTTTGTAGGAAGCGGGTTTTTTGTGTTTTAAACGCATTCTTACTGCTAACACTTATATGCGTCTCTAGGGCTGGAAATGACTGTTTCTACATTCTCCAAAGAAAGGGTTTCTGAACTGCTGCAAACACACATCAGTTTATCTCTGGAAGTTGAAAACACACATTGACAATCATTCTGCTAGATAGCACCGTTTTGGTTTTAGAGCAAGATATTTCTCTTTACACCCTGGTCTCCCTTCCACTCTGGAATGTCCAAACGCAGCTTTTAGAAGAAACGTGTTTCTACCTTGGTGAATCTAAACATAGATGCATCTACCTAAAGGAACCAACACACAGAAGATCAGTTTGTAGGAAGCGGGTTTTTTGTGTTTTAAACGCATTCTTACTGCTAACACTTATATGCGTCTCTAGGGTTGGAAATCACTGTTTCTACATTCTCCAAAGAAAGGGTTTCTGAACTGCTGCAAACAAACATCTGTTGAACTCTGGAAGTGAAAAACACACATTGCCAATCATCCTGCTAGATAGCTCCGTGTTGGTTTTAGAGCAAGATATTTCTCTTTACAGCTTGTTCTCTTTTCCACTCTGGAATGTCCAAACGCAGCTTTTAGAAGAAACGTGTTTCTACCTTGGTGAATCTAAACATAGAGCAACTTCCTAAAGGGAACCAACACACATAATATCAGTTTGTAGGAAGCGGGTCTTCTGTGTTTTAAACGCATTCTTACTGCTAACTCTTATATGCGTCTCTAGATCTGGAAATGACTGTTTCTACATTCTCCAAAGAAAGGGTTTCTGAACTGCTGCAAACACACGTCAGTTTACCTCTGGAAGTTGAATATGCACATTGACAACCATTCTGCTAGATAGCTCCGTTTTGGTTTTAGAGCAAGGTATTTCTCTTTACAGCCTGTTCTCCCATCCAGTCTGGAATGTCCAAACGCAGCTTTTAGAAGAAATGTGTTTCTACCTCGCTGAATCTAAACCTAGATGCAACTTCCTAAAAGGTACCAACACACAGAAAATCTGTTTGTAGGAAGCGGGTTTCTGTGTTTTAAACGCATTCTTAATGCTAACTCTTCTATGCGTCTCTAGATCTGGAAATGACTGTTTCTACATTCTCCAAAGAAAGGGTTTCTGAACTGCTGCAACACACGTCAGTTTACCTCTGGAAGTTGAATATGCACATTGACAACCATTCTGCTAGATAGCTCCGTTTTGGTTTTAGAGCAAGTAATTTCTCTTTACAGCCTGTTCTCCCATCCAGTCTGGAATGTCCAAACGGAGCTTTTAGAAGAAACGTGTTTCTACCTCGCTGAATGTAAACATAGATGCAACTTCCTAAAAGGTACCAACACACAGAAAATCTGTTTGTAGGAAGCGGGTTTTCTGTGTTTTAAACGCATTCTTAATGCTAACTCTTCTATGCGTCTCTAGATCTGGAAATGACTGTTTCTACATTCCCCAAAGAGAGGGTTTCTAAACTGCTGCAAACACACATCAGTTTAACTCTAGAAGTTGAAAACACACATTGACAACCATTCTGCTAGATAGCTCCGTTTTGGTTTTAGAGCAAGATATTTCTCTTTACAGCCTGTTCTGTTTTCCACTCTGGAATGTCCAAACGCAGCTTTTAGAAGAAACCTGTTTCTACCTTGGTGAATCTAAACATAGATGCAACTTCCTAAAGGGAACCAACACACAGAAGATCAGTTTGTAGGAAGCGGGTTTTCTGTGTTTTAAACTCATTCCTACTGCTAACTCTTATATGAGTCTCTAGGTCTGGAAATGATTGTTTCTACATTCTCCAAAGAAAGGGTTTCTAAACTGCTGCAAACACACATCTGTTGAACTCTGGAAGTTGAAAACACACACTCACAACCATTCTGGTAGATAGCTCCTTTTTGGTTTTAGAGCAAGATATTTGTCTTTACAGCCTGTTCTCTTTTCCACTCTGGAATGTGCAAACGCAGCTTTTAGAAGAAACGTGTTTCTACCTTGGTGAATCTAAACATAGATGCAACTTCCTAAAGGGAACCAACACACAGAAGATCAGTTTGTAGGAAGCGGGTCTTCTGTGTTTTAAACGCATTCTTACTGCTAACTCTTATATTCGTCTCTAGATCTGGAAATGACTGTTTCTACATTCTCCAAAGAAAGGGTTTCTGAACTGCTGCAAACACACATCAGTTTAACTCTGGAAGTTGAATACACACATTCACAACCATTCTGTTAGAGAGCTCCGTTTTGATTTTAGAGAAAGGTATTTCTCTTTACAGCCTGTTCTCCCATCCACTCTGGAATGTCCAAACGCAGCTTTTAGAAGAAACCTGCTTCTAACTCGCTGAATCTAAACCTAGATGCAACTTCCTAAAAGGAACCAACACACAGAAGATCAGTGTGTAGGAAGCGGGTCTTCTGTGTTTTAAACGCATTCTTACTGCTAACTCTTATATACGACTCTAGATCTGGAAATGACTGTTTCTACATTCTCCAAAGAAAGGGTTTCTGAACTGCTGCAAACACACATCAGTTTAACTCTGGAAGTTGAATAAACACATTGACAAACATTCTCCCAGATAGCTCCGTTTTGGTTTTAGAGCAAGGTATTTTTCTTTACAGCCTGTTTTCCCATCCACTCTGGAATGTCCAAACGCAGCTTTTAGAAGAAACGTGTTTCTACCTCGCTGAAACTAAACATAGATGCAACTTCCTAAAGGGAAACAACACACAGAAAATCAGCTTGTAGGAAGCGGGTCTTCTGTGTTTTAAACGCATTCTTACTGCTAACTCTTATATGCGTCTCTAGATTGGGAAATGACTGTTTCTAAATTCTCCAAAGAAAGGGTTTCTGAACTGCTGCAAACACACATCAGTTTAACTCTGTAAGTTAAAAACACACATTGACAATCAATCTGCTAGATAGCTCCGTTTTGGTTTTAGAGCAAGATATTTCCCTTTAGAGCCTGTTCTCCCATAAACTCTGGAATGTCCAAACGCAGCTTTAAGAAGAAACGTGTTTCTACCTCGCTGAATGTAAACATAGATGCAACTTCCAAAAAGGAAACAACACACAGAAGATCAGTTTGTAGGAAGCGGTTTTTTTGTGTTTTAAACGCATTCTTACTGCTAACACTTATATGCGTCTCTAGGGCTCGAAATGACTGCTTCTACATTCTCCAAAGAAAGGGTTTCTGAACTGCTGCCAACACACATCAGTTTACCTCTGGAAGTTGAAAACACACATTGACAACCATTCTGCTAGATAGCTCCATTTTGGTTTTAGAGCTAGATATTTCTCTTTACAGCCTGTTCTCCCATACACTCTGGAATGTCCAAACGCAGCTTTTAGAAGAAACCTGTTTCTAACTCGCTGAATCTAAACATAGATGTAACATCCTAAAAGGAACCAACACACAGAAGATCAGTGTGTAGGAAGCAGGTCTTCTGTGTTTTAAACGCATTCTTACTGCTAACTGTTATATGCGTCTCTAGATCTGGAAATGACTGTTTCTACATTCTCCAAAGAAAGGGTTTCTGAACTGCTGCAAACAAACATTAGTTTAACTCTGGAAGTTGAATAAACACATTGACAGTCATTCTCCCAGATAGCTCCGTTTTGGTTTTAGAGCAAGGTATTTTTCTTTACAGCCTGTTTTCCCATCCACTCTGGAATGTCCAAACGCAGCTTTTAGAAGAAACGTGTTTCTACCTTGGTGAATCTAAACATAAATGCAACTTCCTAAAGGGAACCAACACAGATAATATCAGTTTGTAGGAAGCGGGTCTTCTGTGTTTTAAACGCATTCTTACTGCTAACTCTTATATGCGTCTCTAGATCTGGAAATGACTGTTTCTACATTCTCCAAAGAAAGGGTTTCTGAACTGCTGCAAACACACATCAGTTTAACTCTGGAAGTTGAATACGCACATTTACAACCATTCTGCTAGATAGCTTCGTTTTGGTTTTAGAGCAAGGTATTTCTCTTTACAGCCTGTTCTCCCATCCAGTCTGGAATGTCCAAACGCAGCTTTTAGAAGAAACGTGTTTCTAACTCGCTGAATCTAAACATAGTTGAAACTTCCTAAAAGGTACCAACAAACAGAAAATCAGTTTGTAGGAAGTGGGTTTTTTGTGTTTTAAACGCATTCTTACTACTAACTCTTTTATGCGTCTCTAGATCTGGAAATGACTGTTTCCACATTCTCCAAAGAAAGGGTTTCTGAACTGCTGCAAACACACATCAGTTTGACTCTGGAAGTTGAATACACACATTCACAACCATTCTGCTAGATAGCTCCCTTTTGGTTTTAGAGCAAGATATTTCTCTTTACAGCCTGTTCTCTTTTCCACTCTGGAATGTGCAAACGCAGCTTTTAGAAGAAACGTGTTTCTACCTTGGTGAATCTAAACATAGATGCAACTTCCTAAAGGGAACCAACACACAGAAGATCAGTTTGAAGGAAGCGTGTCTTCTGTGTTTTAAACGCATTCTTACTGCTAACTCTTATATGCGTCTCTAGATCTGGAAATGATTGCTTCTACATTCTCCAAAGAAAGGGTTTCTGAACTGCTGCAAACACACATCAGTTTAACTCTGGAAGTTGAACACACACATTCACAACCATTCTGTTAGAGAGCTCCGTTTTGGTTTTAGAGCAAGGTATTTCTCTTTACAGCCTGTTCTCCCATGCACTCTGGAATGTATAAACGCAGCTGTTAGAAGAAACGTGTTTCTACCACGCTGAATGTAAACATAGATGCAACTTCCTAAAAGGAACCAATACACAGAAGATCAGTTTGTAGGAAGCGGGTTTTTTGTGTTTTAAACGCATTCTTACTGCTAACTCTTTTATGCGTCTCTAGATCTGAAAATGACAGGTTCTACATTCTCCAAAGAAAGGGTTTCTGAACTGCTGCAAACACACATCAGTTTAACTCTGGAAGTTGAATACACACATTGACCATCATTCTACAAGATAGCTCCGTTTTGGTTTTAGAGCAAGATATTTCCCTTTAGAGCCTTTTCTCCCATAAACTCTGGAATGTCCAAACGCAGCTTTAAGAAGAAACGTGTTTCTACCTCGCTGAATGTAAACATAGATGCAACTTCCAAAAAGGAACCAACACACAGAAGATCAGTTTGTAGGAAGCGGTTTTTTTGTGTTTTAAAAGCATTCTTACTGCTAACACTTATATGCGTCTCTAGGGCTCGAAATGACTGCTTCTACATTCTCCAGAGAAAGGGTTTCTGAACTGCTGCAAACACACATCAGTTTAACTCTGGAAGTTGAAAACACACATTGACAACCATTCTGCTAGATAGCTCCATTTTGGTTTTAGAGCTAGATATTTCTCTTTACAGCCTGTTTTCCCATCCACTCTGGAATGTCCAAACGCAGCTTTTAGAAGAAACCTGCTTCTACTCGCTGAATCTAAACATAGATGCAACTTCCTAAAAGGAACCAACACAGAGAAGTTCAGTGTGTAGGAAGCGGGTCTTCTGTGTTTTAAACGCATTCTTACTGCTAACTCTTATATGCGTCTCTAGATCGGGAAATGACTGTTTCTACATTCTCCAAAGAAAGGGTTTCTGAACTGCTGCAAACACACATCAGTTTAACTCTGGAAGTTGAAAACACACATTGACAACCATTCTGCTAGATAGCTCCGTTTTGGTTTTAGAGCTAGATATTTCTCTTTACAGCCTGTTCTCTTTTCCACTCGGGAATGTGCAAATGCAGCTTTTAGAAGAAACGTGTTTCTACCTCGCTGAATGTAAACATAGATGCAACTTCCTAAAAGGAACCAATACACAGAAGATCAGTTTGTAGGAAGCTTGTTTTTTGTGTTTTAAACGCATTCTCACTGCTAACACTTATATGCGTCTCTAGGGCTGGAAATGACTGTTTCTACATTCCCCAAAGAGAGGGTTTCTAAGCTGCTGCAAACACACATCAGTTTAACTCTAGAAGTTGAAAACACACATTGACAACCATTCTGCTAGATAGCTCCGTTTTGGTTTTAGAGCAAGATATTTCTCTTTACAGCCTGTTCTGTTTTCCACTCTGGAATTTCCAAACGCAGCTTTTAGAAGAAACGTGTTTCAACCTTGGTGAATCTAAACATAGATGCAACTTCCTAAAGGGAACCAACACACAGAAGATCAGTTTGTAGGAAGCGGGTTTTCTGTGTTTTAAACGCATTCCTACTGCTAACTCTTATATGAGTCTCTAGGTCTGGAAATTGTTGTTTCTACATTCTCCAAAGAAAGGGTTTCTAAACTGCTGCAAACACACATCTGTTGAACTCTGGAAGTTGAAAACACACACTCACAACCATTCTGCTAGATAGCTCCGTTTTGGTTTTAGAGCAAGATATTTCTCCTTACAGCTTGTTCTCTTTTCCACTCTGGAATGTCCAATCGCAGCTTTTAGAAGAAACGTGTTTCTACCTTGGTGAATCTAAACATAGATGCAACTTCCTAAAGGGAACCAACACACATAATATCAGTTGGTAGGAAGCGGGTCTTCTGTGTTTTAAACGCATTCTTACTGCTAACTCTTATATGCGTCTCTAGATCTGGAAATGAGTGTTTCTACATTCTCCAAAGAAAGGGTTTCTGAACTGCTGCAAACACACATCAGTTTAACTCTGGAAGTTGAATAAGCACATTGACAACCATTCTGTTAGAGAGCTCCGTTTTGGTTTTAGAGCAAGGTATTTCTCTTTACAGCCTGTTCTCCCATGCACTCTGGAATGTATAAACGCAGCTTTTAGAAGAAACGTGTTTCTACCTCGCAGAATGTAAACATAGATGCAACTTCCTAAAAGGAACCAATACACAGAAGATCAGTTTGTAGGAAGCGGGTTTTTTGTGTTTTAAACGCATTCTTACTGCTAACACTTATATACGTCTCTAGGGCTGGAAATGACTGTTTCTACATTCTCCAAAGAAAGGGTTTCTGAACTGCTGCAGACACACATCAGTTTAACTCTGGAAGTTGAAAACACACATTGACAATCATTCTGCTAGATAGCTCCGTTTTGGTTTTAGAGCAAGATATTTCTCTTTACAACCTGTTCTCTTTTCCACTCTGGAATGTCCAAACGCAGCTTTTAGATGAAACGTGTTTCTACCTCGCTGAATGTAAACATAGATGCAACTTCCTAAAAGGAACCAATACACAGAAGATCAGTTTGTAGGAAGCGGGTTTTTTGTGTTTTAAACGCATTCTTACTGCTAACACTTATATGCGTCTCTAGGGCTGGAAATGACTGTTTCTACATTCTCCAAAGAAAGGGTTTCTGAACTGCTGCAGACACACATCAGTTTAACTCTGGAAGTTGAAAACACACATTGACAATCATTCTGCTAGATAGCTCCGTTTTGGTTTTAGAGCAAGATATTTCTCTTTACACCCTGTTCTCCCTTCCACTCTGGAATGTCCAAACGCAACTTTTAGAAGAAACGTGTTTCTAACTCGCTGAATCTAAACATAGATGCAACTTCCTAAAGGGAACCAACACACATAATATCAGTTTGTAGGAAGCGGGTCTTCTGTGTTTTAAACGCATTCTTACTGCTAACTCTTATATGCGTCTCTAGTGCTGGAAATGACTGTTTCTACATTCTCCAAACAAAGGATTTCTGAACTGCTGCAAACACACATCAGTTTAACTCTGGAAGTTGAATATGCACATTGACAACCATTCTGCTAGATAGCTCCGTTTTGGTTTTAGAGCAAAGTATTTCTCTTTACATCCTGTTCTCCCATCCAGTCTGGAATGTCCAAACGCAGCTTTTAGAAGAAACGTGTTTCTAACTCGCTGAATCTAAACTTAGGTGCAACTTCCTAAAAGGTAACATGACACAGAAAATCAGTTTGTAGGAAGCGGGTTTTTTTGTGTTTTAAACGCATTCTTACTACTAACTCTTTTATGCGTCTCTAGATCTGGAAATGACAGGTTCTACATTCTCCAAAGAAAGGGTTTCTGTACTGCTGCAAACACACGTCAGTTTAACTCTGGAAGTTGAAAACACACATTGACAATCATTCTGCTAGATAGCTCCGTTTTGGTTTTAGAGCAAGATATTTCCCTTTAGACACTGTTCTCCCATAAACTCTGGAATGTCCAAACGCAGCTTTAAGAAGAAATGTGTTTCTACCTCGCTGAATGTAAACATAGATGCAACTTCCAAAAAGGAACCAACACACAGAAGATCAGTTTGTAGGAAGCGGGTTTTTTGTGTTTTAAAAGCATTCTTACTGCTAACACTTATATGCGTCTCTAGGGCTCGAAATGACTGCTTCTACATTCTCCAAAGAAAGGGTTTCTGAACTGCTGCAAACACACATCAGTTTAACTCTGGAAGTTGAAAACACACATTGACAACCATTCTTCTAGATAGCTCCATTTTGGTTTTAGAGCTAGATATTTCTCTTTACAGCCTGTTTTCCCATCCACTCTGGAATGTCCAAACGCAGCTTTTAGAAGAAACCTGCTTCTACTCGCTGAATCTAAACATAGATGCAACTTCCTAAAAGGAACCAACACACAGAAGATCAGTGTGTAGGAAGCGGGTCTTCTGTGTTTTAAACGCATTCTTACTGCTAACTCTTATATGCGTCTCTAGATCTGGAAATGACTGTTTCTACATTCTCCAAAGAAAGGGTTTCTGAACTGCTGCAAACACACGTCAGTTTACCTCTGGAAGTTGAATATGCACATTGACAACCATTCTGCTAGATAGCTCCGTTTTGGTTTTAGAGCAAGGTATTTCTCTTTACAGCCTGTTCTCCCATCCAGTCTGGAATGTCCAAACGCAGCTTTTAGAAGAAACGTGTTTCTACCTCGCTGAATCTAAACATAGATGCAACTTCCTAAAAGGTACCAACACACAGAAAATCTGTTTGTAGGAAGCGGGTTTTCTGTGTTTTAAACGCATTTTTAATGCTAACTCTTCTATGCGTCTCTAGATCTGGAAATGACTGTTTCTACATTCCCCAAAGAGAGAGTTTCTAAACTGCTGCAAACACACATCAGTTTAACTCTGGAAGTTGAAAACACACATTGACAACCATTCTGCTAGATAGCTCCGTTTTGGTTTTAGAGCAAGATCTTTCTCTTTACAGCCTGTTCTCTTTTCCACTCTGGAATGTCCAAACGCAGCTTTTAGAAGAAACCTGTTTCTACCTTGGTGAATCTAAACATAGATGCAACTTTCTAATGGGAACCAACACACAGAAGATCAGTTTGTAGGAAGCGGGTTTTCTGTGTTTTAAACTCATTCCTACTGCTAACTCTTATATGAGTCTCTAGGTCTGGAAATGATTGTTTCTACATTCTCCAAAGAAAGGGTTTCTAAACTGCTGCAAACACACATCTGTTGAACTCTGGAAGTTGAAAACACACACTCACAACCATTCTGCTAGATAGCTCCTTTTTGGTTTTAGAGCAAGATATTTCTCTTTACAGCCTGTTCTCTTTTCCACTCTGGAATGTGCAAATGCAGCTTTTAGAAGAAACGTGTTTCTACCTTGGTGAATCTAAACATAGATGCAACTTCCTAAAGGGAACCAACACACAGAAGATCAGTTTGTAGGAAGCGGGTCTTCTGTGTTTTAAACGCATTCTTACTGCTAACTCTTACATGCGTCTCTAGATCTGGAAATTACTGCTTCTACATTCTCCAAAGAAAGGGTTTCTGAACTGCTGCAAACACATATCAGTTTATCTCTGGAAGTTGAATACACACATTCACAACCATTCTGTTAGAGAGCTCCGTTTTGGTTTTAGAGCAAGGTATTTCTCTTTACAGCCTGTTCTCCCATGCACTCTGGAATGTATAAACGCAGCTTTTAGAAGAAACGTGTTTCTACCTCGCTGAATGTAAACATAGATGCAACTTCCTAAAAGGAACCAATACACAGAAGATCAGTTTGTAGGAAGCGGGTTTTTTGTGTTTTAAACGCAATCTTACTGCTAACACTTATATGTGTCTCTAGGGCTGGAAATGACTGTTTCTACATTCTCCAAATAAAGGGTTTCTGAACTGCTGCAGACACACTTCAGTTTAACTCTGGAAGTTGAAAACACACATTGACAATCATTCTGCTAGAGAGCTCCGTTTTGGTTTTAGAGCAAGATATTTCCCTTTACACCCTGTTCTTTCTTCCACTCTGGAATGTCCAAACGCAGCTTTTAGAAGAAACGTGTTTCTACCTTGGTGAATCTAAATATAGATGCAACTTCCTAAAGGGAACCAACACACATAATATCAGTTTGTAGGAAGCGGGTCTTCTGTGTTTTAAACGCATTCTTACTGCTAACTCTTATATGCCTCTCTAGATCTGGAAATGACTGCTTCTACATTCTCCAAAGAAAGGGTTTCTGAACTGCTGCAAACACATATCAGTTTATCTCTGGAAGTTGAAAACACACATTGACAACCATTCTGCTAGATAGCTCCGTTTTGGTTTTAGAGGTAAATATTTCTCTTTACATCCTGTTCTCCCATCCAGTCTGGAATGTCCAAACGCAGCTTTTAGAAGAAACGTGTTTCTAACTCGCTGAATCTAAACTTAGGTGCAACTTCCTAAAAGGTACCATGCCACAGAAAATCAGTTTGTAGGAAGCGGGTTTATTGTGTTTTAAACGCATTCTTACTATAACTCTTTTATGCGTCTCTAGCTCTGGAAATGACAGGTTCTACATTCTCCAAAGAAAGGGTTTCTGAACTGCTGCAAACACACATCAGTTTAACTCTGGAAGTTGAAAACACACATTCACAATCATTCTGCTAGATAGCTCCGTTTTGGTTTTAGAGCAAGATATTTCCCTTTAGAGCCTGTTCTCCCATAAACTCTGGAATGTCCAAACGCAGCTTTAAGAAGAAACGTGTTTCTACCTCGCTGAATCTAAAGATAGATGCAACTTCCAAAAAGGAACCAACACACAGAAGATCAGTTTGTAGGAAGCGGGTTTTTTGTGTTTTAAATGCATTCTTACTGCTAACACTTATATGCGTCTCTAGGGCTCGAAATGACTGCTTCTACATTCTCCAAAGAAAGGGTTTCTGAACTGCTGCAAACACACATCAGTTTAACTCTGGAAGTTGAAAACACACATTGACAACCATTCTGCTGGATAGCTCCATTTTGGTTTTAGAGCTAGATATTTCTCTTTACAGCCTGTTTTCCCATCCACTCTGGAATGTCCAAACGCAGCTTTTAGAAGAAACCTGCTTCTAACTCGCTGAATCTAAACATAGATGCAACTTCCTAAAAGGAACCAACACACAGAAGATCAGTGTGTAGGAAGTGGGTCTTCTGTGTTTTAAACGCATTCTTACTGCTAACTCTTATATACGTCTCTAGATCTGGAAATGACTGTTTCTACATTCTCCAAAGAAAGGGTTTCTGAACTGCTGCAAACACACATCAGTTTAACTCTGGAAGTTGAATAAACACATTGACAAACATTCTCCCAGATAGCTCCGTTTTGGTTTTAGAGCAAGGTATTTTTCTTTACAGCCTGTTTTCCCATCCACTCTGGAATGTCCAAACGCAGCTTTTAGAAGAAACGTGTTTCTACCTCGCTGAAACTAAACATAGATTCAACTTCCTAAAGGGAAACAACACACAGAAAATCAGTTTGTAGGAAGCGGGTCTTCTGTGTTTTAAACGCATTCTTACTGCTAACTCTTATATGCGTCTCTAGATTGGGAAATGACTGTTTCTACATTCTCCAAAGAAAGGGTTTCTGAACTGCTGCCAACACACATCAGTTTAACTCTGGAAGTTGAAAAAACACATTGACAATCAATCTGCTAGATAGCTCCGTTTTGGTTTTAGAGCAAGATATTTCCCTTTAGAGCCTGTTCTCCCATAAACTCTGGAATGTCCAAACGCAGCTTTAAGAAGAAACGTGTTTCTACCTCGCTGAATGTAAACATAGATGCAACTTCCAAAAAGGAAACAACACACAGAAGATCAGTTTGTGGGAAGCGGGTTTTTTGTGTTTTAAACGCATTCTTACTGCTAACACTTATATGCGTCTCTAGGGCTCGAAATGACTGCTTCTACATTCTCCAAAGAAAGGGTTTCTGAACTGCTGCCAACACACATCAGTTTACCTCTGGAAGTTGAAAACACACATTGACAACCATTCTGCTAGATAGCTCCATTTTGGTTTTAGAGCTAGATATTTCTCTTTACAGCCTGTTCTCCCATACACTCTGGAATGTCCAAACGCAGCTTTTAGAAGAAACCTGTTTCTAACTCGCTGAATCTAAACATAGATGCAACTTCCTAAAAGGAACCAACACACAGAAGATCAGTGTGTAGGAAGCGGGTCTTCTGTGTTTTAAACGCATTCTTACTGCTAACTCTTATATGCGTCTCTAGATCTGGAAATGACTGTTTCTACATTCTCCAAAGAAAGGGTTTCTGAACTGCTGCAAACACACATCAGTTTAACTCTGGAAGTTGAATAAACACATTGACAATCATTCTCCCAGATAGCTCCGTTTTGGTTTTAGAGCAAGGTATTTTTCTTTACAGCCTGTTTTCCCATCCACTCTGGAATGTCCAAACGCAGCTTTTAGAAGAAACGTGTTTCTACCTTGGTGAATCTAAACATAGATGCAACTTCCTAAAGGGAACCATCACACATAATATCAGTTTGTAGGAAGCGGGTCTTCTGTGTTTTAAACGCATTCTTACTGCTAACTCTTATATGCGTCTCTAGATCTGGAAATGACTGTTTCTACATTCTCCAAAGAAAGGGTTTCTGAACTGCTCCAAACACACATCAGTTTAACTCTGGAAGTTGAATATGCACATTGACAACCATTCTGCTAGATAGCTCCGTTTTGGTTTTAGAGCAAGGTATTTCTCTTTACAGCCTGTTCTCCCATCCAGTCTGGAATGTCCAAACGCAGCTTTTAGAAGAAACGTGTTTCTACCTCGCTGAATCTAAACATAGATGCAACTTCCTAAAAGGTACCAACACACAGAAAATCTGTTTGTAGGAAGCGGGTTTTCTGTGTTTTAAACGCATTCTTAATGCTAACTCTTCTATGCGTCTCTAGATCTGGAAATGACTGTTTCTACATTCTCCAAAGAAAGGGTTTCTGAACTGCTGCAAACACACGTCAGTTTACCTCTGGAAGTTGAATACGCACATTGACAACCATTCTGCTAGATAGCTCCGTTTTGGTTTTAGAGCAAGGTATTTCTCTTTACATCCTGTTCTCCCATCCAGTCTGGAATGTCCAAACGCAGCTTTTAAAAAAACGTGTTTCTACCTCGCTGAATCTAAACATAGATGCAACTTCCTAAAAGGTACCAACACACAGAAAATCTGTTTGAAGGAAGCGGTTTTTCTGTGTTTTAAACGCATTCTTAATGCTAACTCTTCTATGCGTCTCTAGATCTGGAAATGACTGTTTCTACATTCCCCAAAGAGAGGGTTTCTAAACTGCTGCAAACACACATCAGTTTAACTCTGGAAGTTGAAAACACACATTGACAACCATTCTGCTAGATAGCTCCGTTTTGGTTTTAGAGCAAGATATTTCTCTTTACAGCCTGTTCTGTTTTCCACTCTGGAATGTCCAAACGCAGCTTTTAGAAGAAACGTGTTTCTACCTTGGTGAATCTAAACATAGATGCAACTTCCTAAAGGGAACCAACACACAGAAGATCAGTTTGTAGGAAGCGGGTTTTCTGTGTTTTAAACTCATTCCTACTGCTAACTCTTATATGAGTCTCTAGGTCTGGAAATGATTGTTTCTACATTCTCCAAAGAAAGGGTTTCTAAACTGCTGCAAACACACATCTGTTGAACTCTGGAAGTTGAAAACACACACTCACAACCATTCTGCTAGATAGCTCCTTTTTGGTTTTAGAGCAAGATATTTCTCTTTACAGCCTGTTCTCTTTTCCACTCTGGAATGTCCAAACGCAGCTTTTAGAAGAAACGTGTTTCTACCTTGGTGAATCTAAACATAGATGCAACTTCCTAAAGGGAACCAACACACATAATATCAGTTTGTAGGAAGCGGGTCTTCTGTGTTTTAAACGCATTCTTACTGCTAACACTTACATGCCTCTCTAGATCTGGAAATGACTGTTTCTACATTCTCCAAAGAAAGGGTTTCTGAACTGCTGCAAACACACATCAGTTTAACTCTGGAAGTTGAATATGCACATTGACAACCATTCTGCTAGATAGCTCCGTTTTGGTTTTAGAGCAAGGTATTTCTCTTTACATCCTGTTCTCCCATCCAGTCTGGAATGTCCAAACGCAGCTTTTAGAAGAAACGTGTTTCTAACTCGCTGAATCTAAACTTAGGTGCAACTTCCTAAAAGGTACCATGCCACAGAAAATCAGTTTGTAGGAAGCGGGTTTTTTGTGTTTTAAACGCATTCTTACTATAACTCTTTTATGCGTCTCTAGCTCTGGAAATGACAGGTTCTACATTCTCCAAAGAAAGGGTTTCTGAGCTGCTGCAAACACACATCAGTTTAACTCTGGAAGTTGAAAACACACATTGACAACCATTCTGCTAGATAGCTCCATTTTGGTTTTAGAGCTAGATATTTCTCTTTACAGCCTGTTCTCCATCCACTCTGGAATGTCCAAACGCAGCTTTTAGAAGAAACCTGCTTCTAACTCGCTGAATCTAAACATAGATGCAACTTCCTAAAAGGAACCAACACACAGAAGATCAGTGTGTAGGAAGCGGGTCTTCTGTGTTTTAAACGCATTCTTACTGCTAACTCTTATATACGTCTCTAGATCTGGAAATGACTGTTTCTACATTCTCCAAAGAAAGGGTTTCTGAACTGCTGCAAACACACATCAGTTTAACTCTGGAAGTTGAATAAACACATTGACAAACATTCTCCCAGATAGCTCCGTTTTGGTTTTAGAGCAAGGTATTTTTCTTTACAGCCTGTTTTCCCATCCACTCTGGAATGTCCAAACGCAGCTTTTAGAAAAACGTGTTTCTACCTCGCTGAAACTAAACATAGACGCAACTTCCTAAAGGGAAACAACACACAGAAAATCAGTTTGTAGGAAGCGGGTCTTCTGTGTTTTAAACGCATTCTTACTGCTCACTCTTATATGCGTCTCTAGATTGGGAAATGACTGTTTCTACATTCTCCAAAGAAAGGGTTTCTGAACTGCTGCAAACACACATCAGTTTAACTCTGGAAGTTGAAAACACACATTGACAATCAATCTGCTAGATAGCTCCGTTTTGGTTTTAGAGCAAGATATTTCCCTTTAGAGCCTGTTCTCCCATAAACTCTGGAATGTCCAAACGAAGCTTTAAGAAGAAACGTGTTTCTACCTCGCTGAATGTAAACATAGATGCAACTTCCAAAAAGGAAACAACACACAGAAGATCAGTTTGTAGGAAGCGGGTTTTTTGTGTTTTAAACGCATTCTTACTGCTAACACTTATATGCGTCTCTAGGGCTCGAAATGACTGCTTCTACATTCTCCAAAGAAAGGGTTTCTGAACTGCTGCCAACACACATCAGTTTAACTCTGGAAGTTGAATAAACACATTGACAATCATTTTCCCAGATAGCTCCGTTTTGGTTTTAGAGCAAGGTATTTTTCTTTACAGCCTGTTTTCCCATCCACTCTGGAATGTCCAAACGCAGCTTTTAGAAGAAACGTGTTTCTACCTCGCTGAATCTAAACATAGATGCAACTTCCTAAAGGGAACCAACACACATAATATCAGTTTGTAGGAAGCGGGTCTTCTGTGTTTTAAACGCATTCTTACTGCTAACTCTTATATGCGTCTCTAGATCTGGAAATGACTGTTTCTACATTCTCCAAAGAAAGGGTTTCTGAACTGCTGCAAACACACATCAGTTTAATTCTAGAAGTTTAAAACACACATTGACAACCATTCTGCTAGATAGCTCCGTTTTGGTTTTAGAGCAAGATATTTCTCTTTACAACCTGTTCTCTTTTCCACTCTGGAATGTCCAAACGCAGCTTTTAGATGAAACGTGTTTCTACCTTGATGAATCTAAACATAGATGCAACTTCCTACAGGGAACCAACACACAGAAGATCAGTGTGTAGGAAGCGGGTCTTCTGTGTTTTAAACGCATTCTTCCTGCTAACACTTATATGCGTCTCTAGGGCTGGAAATGACTGTTTCTACATTCTACAAAGAAAGAGTTTCTGAAATGCTGCAAACACATCAGTTTGACTCTGGAAGTTGAATACACACATTCACAACCATTCTGCTAGATAGCTCCCTTTTGGTTTTAGAGCAAGATATTTGTCTTTACAGCCTGTTCTCTTTTCCACTCTGGAATGTGCAAACGCAGCTTTTAGAAGAAAAGTGTTTCTACCTTGGTGAATCTAAACATAGATGCAACTTCCTAAAGGGAACCAACATCCAGAAGATCAGTTTGTAGGAAGCGTGTCTTCTGTGTTTTAAACGCATTCTTACTGCTAACTCTTATATGCGTCTCTAGATCTGGAAATGACTGTTTCTACATTCTCCAAAGAAATGGTTTCTGAACTGCTGCAAACACACATCAGTTTAACTCTGGAAGTTGAATAAACACATTGACAATCATTCTCCCAGATAGCTCCGTTTTGGTTTTAGAGCAAGGTATTTTTCTTTACAGCCTGTTTTCCCATCCACTCTGGAATGTCCAAACGCAGCTTTTAGAAGAAACGTGTTTCTACCTTGGTGAATCTAAACATAGATGCAACTTCCTAAAGGGAACCAACACACAGAAAATCAGTTTGTAGGAAGCGGGTCTTCTGTGTTTTAAACGCATTCTTACTGCTAACTCTTATATGCGTCTCTAGATCGGGAAATGACTGTTTCTACATTCTCCAAAAAAAGGGTTTCTGAACTGCTGCAAAAACACATCAGTTTAAGTCTGGAAGTTGAATACACACATTGACAACGATTCTGCTAGATAGCACCGTTTTGGTTTTAGAGCAAGGTATTTCTCTTTACAGCCTGTTCTCCAATCCACTCTGAAATGTCCAAACGCAACTTTTAGAAGAAAAGTGTTTCTACCTCGCTGAATGTAAACACAGATGCAACATCCTAAAAGGAACCAATTCACAGAAGATCTGTTTGTGGGAAGCTTGTTTTTTGTGTTTTAAACGCATTCTTACTGCTAACACTTATATGCGTCTCTAGGGCTGGAAATGACTGTTTCTACATTCCCCAAAGAGAGGGTTTCTAAACTGCTGCAAACAAACATCAGTTTAACTCTAGAAGTTGAAAACACACATTGACAACCATTCTGCTAGATAGCACCGTTTTGGTTTTAGAGCAAGATATTTCTCTTTACAGCCTGTTCTGTTTTCCACTCTGGAATGTCCAAACGCAGCTTTTAGAAGAAACGTGTTTCTACCTTGGTGAATCTAAACATAGATGCAACTTCCTAAAGGGAACCAACACACATAATATCAGTTTGTAGGAAGCGGGTCTTCTGTGTTTTAAACGCATTCTTACTGCTAACTCTTATATGCGTCTCTAGATCTGGAAATGACTGTTTCTACATTCTCCAAAGAAAGGGTTTCTGAACTGCTGCAAACACACATCAGTTTAATTCTAGAAGTTGAAAACACACATTGACAACCATTCTGCTAGATAGCTCCGTTTTGGTTTTAGAGCAAGATATTTCTCTTTACAACCTGTTCTCTTTTCCACTCTGGAATATCCAAACGCAGCTTTTAGATGAAACGTGTTTCTACCTTGGTGAATCTAAACATAGATGTAATTTCCTAAAGGGAACCAACACACAGAATATCAGTTTGTAGGAAGCGGGTCTTCTGTGTTTTAAACGCATTCTTACTGCTAACACTTATATGCCTCTCTAGATCTGGAAATGATTGCTTCTACATTCTCCAAAGAAAGGGTTTCTGAACTGCTGCAAACACAAATCAGTTTAACTCTGGAAGTTGAACACACACATTCACAACCATTCTGTTAGAGAGCTCCGTTTTGGTTTTAGAGCAAGGTATTTCTCTTTACAGCCTTTTCTCCCATGCACTCTGGAATGTATAAACGCAGCTGTTAGAAGAAACGTGTTTCTACCTCGCTGAATGTAAACATAGATGCAACTTCCTAAAAGGAACCAATACACAGAAGATCAGTTTGTAGGAAGCGGGTTTTTTGTGTTTTAAACGCATTCTTACTGCTAACTCTTATATGCGTCTCTAGGGCTGGAAATTACTGTTTCTACATTCTCCAAAGAAAGGGTTTCTGAACTGCTGCAAACACACATCAGTTTAACTCTGGAAGTTGAAAACACACATTGACAATCATTCTGCTAGATAGCTCCGTTTTGGTTTTAGAGCAAGATATTTCTCTTTACACCCTGTTCTCCCTTCCACTCTGGAATGTCCAAACGCAGCTTTTAGAAGAAACGTGTTTCTACCTTGGTGAATCTAAACATAGATGCATCTACCTAAAGGAACCAACACACAGAAGATCAGTTTGTAGAAAGCGGGTTTTTTGTGTTTTAAACGCATTCTTACTGCTAACACTTATATGCGTCTCTAGGGCTGGAAATCACTGTTTCTACATTCTCCAAAGAAAGGGTTTCTGAACTGCTGCAAACACACATCAGTTTAACTCTGGAAGTTGAAAACACACATTGCCAACCATTCTGCTAGATAGCTCCGTTTTGGTTTTAGAGCAAGATATTTCTCTTTACAGCTTGTTCTCTTATCCACTCTGGAATGTCCAAACGCAGCTTTTAGAAGAAACGTGTTTCTGCCTTGGTGAATCTAAACATAAATGCAACTTCCTAAGGGGAACCAACACACATAATATCAGTTTGTAGGAAGCGGGTCTTCTGTGTTTTAAACGCATTCTTACTGCTAACTCTTATATGCGTCTCTAGATCTGGAAATGACTGTTTCTACATTCTCCAAAGAAATGGTTTCTGAACTGCTGCAAACACACATCAGTTTAACTCTGGAAGTTGAATAAACACATTGACAATCATTCTCCCAGATAGCTCCGTTTTGGTTTTAGAGCAAGGTATTTTTCTTTACAGCCTGTTTTCCCATCCACTCTGGAATGTCCAAACGCAGCTTTTAGAAGAAACGTGTTTCTACCTTGGTGAATCTAAACATAGATGCAACTTCCTAAAGGGAACCAACACACATAATATCAGTTTGTAGGAAGCGGGTCTTCTGTGTTTTAAACGCATTCTTACTGCTAACTCTTATATGCGTCTCTAGATCTGGAAATGACTGTTTCTACATTCTCCAAAGAAAGGGTTTCTGAACTGCTGCAAACACACATCAGTTTAACTCTGGAAGTTGAATATGCACATTGACAACCATTCTGCTAGATAGCTCCGTTTTGGTTTTAGAGCAAGGTATTTCTCTTTACAGCCTGTTGTCCCATCCAGTCTGGAATGTCCAAACGCAGCTTTTAGAAGAAACGTGTTTCTAACTCGCTGAATCTAAACATAGTTGCAACTTCCTAAAAGGTACCAACACACAGAAAATTAGTTTGTAGGAAGCGGGTTTTCTGTGTTTTAAACGCATTCTTACTGCTAACTCTTATATGTGTCTCTAGATCTGGAAATGACTGTGTCTACATTCTCCAAAGAAAGGGTTTCTGAACTGCTGCAAACACACATCAGTTTAATTCTAGAAGTTTAAAACACACATTGACAACCATTCTGCTAGATAGCTCCGTTTTGGTTTTAGAGCAAGATATTTCTCTTTACAACCTGTTCTCTTATCCACTCTGGAATGTCCAAACGCAGCTTTTAGATGAAACGTGTTTCTACCTTGGTGAATCTAAACATAGATGCAACTTCCTACAGGGAACCAACACACAGAAGATCAGTGTGTAGGAAGCGGGTCTTCTGTGTTTTAAACGCATTCTTCCTGCTAACACTTATATGCGTCTCTAGGGCTGGAAATGACTGTTTCTACATTCTACAAAGAGAGAGTTTCTGAACTGCTGCAAACACATCAGTTTGACTCTGGAAGTTGAATACACACATTCACAACCATTCTGCTAGATAGCTCCCTTTTGGTTTTAGAGCAAGATATTTCTCTTTACAGCCTGTTCTCTTTTCCACTCTGGAATGTGCAAACGCAGCTTTTAGAAGAAACGTGTTTCTGCCTTGGTGAATCTAAACATAGATGCAACTTCCTAAGGGGAACCAACACACATAATATCAGTTTGTAGGAAGCGGGTCTTCTGTGTTTTAAACACATTCTTACTGCTAACTCTTATATGCGTCTCTAGATCTGGAAATGACTGTTTCTACATTCTCCAAAGAAAGGGTTTCTGAACTGCTGCAAACACACATCAGTTTAATTCTAGAAGTTGAAAACACACATTGACAACCATTCTGCTAGATAGCTCCGTTTTGGTTTTAGAGCAAGATATTTCTCTTTACAACCTGTTCTCTTTTCCACTCTGGAATATCCAAACGCAGCTTTTAGATGAAACGTGTTTCTACCTTGGTGAATCTAAACATAGATGTAATTTCCTAAAGGGAACCAACACACAGAAGATCAGTTTGTAGGAAGCGGGTCTTCTGTGTTTTAAACGCATTCTTACTGCTAACACTTATATGCCTCTCTAGATCTGGAAATGATTGCTTCTACATTCTCCAAAGAAAGGGTTTCTGAACTGCTGCAAACACAAATCAGTTTAACTCTGGAAGTTGAACACACACATTCACAACCATTCTGTTAGAGAGCTCCGTTTTGGTTTTAGAGCAAGGTATTTCTCTTTACAGCCTTTTCTCCCATGCACTCTGGAATGTATAAACGCAGCTGTTAGAAGAAACGTGTTTCTACCTCGCTGAATGTAAACATAGATGCAACTTCCTAAAAGGAACCAATACACAGAAGATCAGTTTGTAGGAAGCGGGTTTTTTGTGTTTTAAACGCATTCTTACTGCTAACTCTTATATGCGTCTCTAGGGCTGGAAATGACTGTTTCTACATTCTCCAAAGAAAGGGTTTCTGAACTGCTGCAAACACACATCAGTTTAACTCTGGAAGTTGAAAACACACATTGACAATCATTCTGCTAGATAGCTCCGTTTTGGTTTTAGAGCAAGATATTTTTCTTTACACCTTGTTCTCCCTTCCACTCTGGAATGTCCAAACGCAGCTTTTAGAAGAAACGTGTTTCTACCTTGGTGAATCTAAACATAGATGCATCTACCTAAAGGAACCAACACACAGAAGATCAGTTTGTAGAAAGCGGTTTTTTTGTGTTTTAAACGCATTCTTACTGCTAACACTTATATGCGTCTCTAGGGCTGGAAATCACTGTTTCTACATTCTCCAAAGAAAGGGTTTCTGAACTGCTGCAAACACACATCAGTTTAACTCTGGAAGTTGAAAACACACATTGCCAACCATTCTGCTAGATAGCTCCGTTTTGGTTTTAGAGCAAGATATTTCTCTTTACAGCTTGTTCTCTTTTCCACTCTGGAATGTCCAAACGCAGCTTTTAGAAGAAACGTGTTTCTGCCTTGGTGAATCTAAACATAGATGCAACTTCCTAAGGGGAACCAACACACATAATATCAGTTTGTAGGAAGCGGGTCTTCTGTGTTTTAAACGCATTCTTACTGCTAACTCTTATATGCGTCCCTAGATCTGGAAATGACTGTTTCTACATTCTCCAAAGAAATGGTTTCTGAACTGCTGCAAACACACATCAGTTTAACTCTGGAAGTTGAATAAACACATTGACAATCATTCTCCCAGATAGCTCCGTTTTGGTTTTAGAGCAAGGTATTTTTCTTTACAGCCTGTTTTCCCATCCACTCTGGAATGTCCAAACGCAGCTTTTAGAAGAAACGTGTTTCTACCTTGGTGAATCTAAACATAGATGCAACTTCCTAAAGGGAACCAACACACATAATATCAGTTTGTAGGAAGCGGGTCTTCTGTGTTTTAAACGCATTCTTAATGCTAACTCTTATATGCGTCTCTAGATCTGGAAATGACTGTTTCTACATTCTCCAAAGAAAGGGTTTCTGAACTGCTGCAAACACACATCAGTTTACCTCTGGAAGTTGAATATGCACATTGACAACCATTCTGCTAGATAGCTCCGTTTTGGTTTTAGAGCAAGGTATTTCTCTTTACAGCCTGTTGTCCCATCCAGTCTGGAATGTCCAAACGCAGCTTTTAGAAGAAACGTGTTTCTAACTCGCTGAATCTAAACATAGTTGCAACTTCCTAAAAGGTACCAACACACAGAAAATTAGTTTGTAGGAAGCGGGTTTTCTGTGTTTTAAACGCATTCTTACTGCTAACTCTTATATGTGTCTCTAGATCTGGAAATGACTGTTTCTACATTCTCCAAAGAAAGGGTTTCTGAACTGCTGCAAACACACATCAGTTTAATTCTAGAAGTTTAAAACACACATTGACAACCATTCTGCTAGATAGCTCCGTTTTGGTTTTAGAGCAAGATATTTCTCTTTACAACCTGTTCTCTTTTCCACTCTGGAATGTCCAAACGCAGCTTTTAGATGAAACGTGTTTCTACCTTGGTGAATCTAAACATAGATGCAACTTCCTACAGGGAACCAACACACAGAAGATCAGTGTGTAGGAAGCGGGTCTTCTGTGTTTTAAACGCATTGTTCCTGCTAACACTTATATGCGTCTCTAGGGCTGGAAATGACTGTTTCTACATTCTACAAAGAAAGAGTTTCTGAACTGCTGCAAACACATCAGTTTGACTCTGGAAGTTGAATACACACATTCACAACCATTCTGCTAGATAGCTCCCTTTTGGTTTTAGAGCAAGATATTTCTCTTTACAGCCTGTTCTCTTTTCCACTCTGGAATGTGCAAACGCAGCTTTTAGAAGAAACGTGTTTCTGCCTTGGTGAATCTAAACATAGATGCAACTACCTAAGGGGAACCAACACACATAATATCAGTTTGTAGGAAGTGGGTCTTCTGTGTTTTAAACACATTCTTACTGCTAACTCTTATATGCGTCTCTAGATCTGGAAATGACTGTTTCTACATTCTCCAAAGAAATGGTTTCTGAACTGCTGCAAACACACATGAGTTTAACTCTGGAAGTTGAATAAACACATTGACAATCATTCTCCCAGATAGCTCCGTTTTGGTTTTAGAGCAAGGTATTTTTCTTTACAGCATGTTTTCCCATCCACTCTGGAATGTCCAAACGCAGCTTTTAGAAGAAACGTGTTTCTACCTTGGTGAATCTAAACATAGATGCAACTTCCTAAAGGGAACCAACACACATAATATCAGTTTGTAGGAAGCGGGTCTTCTGTGTTTTAAACGCATTCTTACTGCTAACTCTTATATGCGTCTCTAGATCTGGAAATGACTGTTTCTACATTCTCCAAAGAAAGGGTTTCTGAACTGCTGCAAACACACATCAGTTTAACTCTGGAAGTTGAATATGCACATTGACAACCATTCTGCTAGATAGCTCCGTTTTGGTTTTAGAGCAAGGTATTTCTCTTTACAGCCTGTTGTCCCATCCAGTCTG